>NC_067131.1:26138910-26508910 GCF_021347895.1 Acanthochromis polyacanthus
CAGAGATTTTGCAAATGCTCTTAATAGTTTTTATGTTCTTTTTCATTCTTCCAACTTTAGCAAGAAAGTTTCAGAACTAAAGGACACTCAGCACTTTAACATTGAACTCAGCATTGTCAGAAAGGTCTTTCTTACCACAAAGGTGAACAAAAGCCAGGGTCATGACATGATATTTGTGGTCGCCTTATTAAATCTTGTGCTAAAGAACTCAGTCTTGTAATTTAGGTTGTTTTCAACAAGTCCTGCAAACACAGCATGTGCCCTCTGTTTGGAAAGATGCCGTGGTGGTTCATGTCCCTAAATCCACTCATCCAAAAGCTTTGAATGACTTCAGGGATGTTGACCTCACTTCAGTCATGTTGAAAGTCCTTGAAAAACTTGTTAGGAATGTTATCCTGAAGGAGACGGAATACAAGCTGATCCAGTGCAGTTTGCAAACAGGCCCAACAGAGGAGCAGAGGACTCTACACTGACTTTTTTAAACATGATCTTTAAACATGTGGAAAGTAAAGGCACAGTTACAAGACTTTTATTTATCAACTTCTCTTCTGCTTTCACCACAGTCCAGCCCCACATTTTTGCCAAAACACTCTTAGAACAGTTTGAAATCAGCAAAAACCTGGTGGGCTGGATTTTAGACTTTTCAACTGACAGCTCACAAAGAGTGACACAGTGTTCTTCTAAACAGGTTCTCCACAAGGGTGTGTGCTGTTGCCTTCATTTTTCATGCTCTATGCAAACATGTGTCAGAGCAGATACAAAAACAGGGCCACCATTAAGTACCAAAATGTTATTATTAGCCTGCTTATGGAGGGTGAAACCAGTCATGACCCAATTACTGATGACTTTGTAAAGAGGTGTTAGGAGTCCTACTTCTAACTGAACATATCTAAAACAAAAGACATGGTTATTGATTTTAGGAAACAAGACAAGCATGGAATCACTTTAATTAAAGGTTAGAAAATAGTGCAATCATCTAAAAAAATGGGACCATAATTGATGAAAAATTGAACTATGAACTGCAAATCCGTCTGTAAAAAGGGCCCTCAGCACCTTTACTGCCTCAGAAAACGTGTATATTTCCAAACTGACTCTGTTTGTCATTTTTATGTTGAGTCTGTTTTACCTTTTTGTCTAATTCTTAGTAATAACTCCCATCATCTTCGGGGTAAATTTCAGCTTCTTCCCTCTGGATGGAGGATTTTAGTCTCAAAGTGCAGGACAAAGCATTATAGCAACAGCTTTGTTCCTGTCACCATCACTGAGCTCAAGAAGTAATGACATTTTCACTTTATTTATCTTATTTCTAAGCTCTAGTCATTATTATTATTGTGACTTTTAAATGTTATGTTTTTATCCTGGTTTTAATCCCAGAGATGGATTTTATTTCTTTAAGGTTTTTTGTTGTGTTTTATCATGTTTTTTTTTTTTTTTTTTTTTAAATATATCTTATCTTTTTACCTAACCATGCTGCTATGTTGGTGAATGGTGGAACACTGACCACTTTTTGTCTTTTGTCTTGTTTGTTTGTCACTCAAGCAAGTACCTGCCTGCCAGATTCAATGTCTGTTCGTAACAGTATGCCACATGCGACCATTTTCTGCAAAACAAATCTAGGAACAGGTATGAATAAAGTAACCTTGAACCTTAAACCTTGCCTTCACCCTAAGTCGGCTTAGATAGGCTCCAGCCCCTCCATGACACTAAACAGGATTAAGCGGTGTAAAGAAAATCGATGGTACAGATGCTCATTTAAGGAAAGTAGACTTCTTTGAAGAATTCTGCACACTCCCAGTGGCAACCATTTAGAGTTTGGTGAAACATAAACCACATTTGGTTGCAGTCAGATTGACTTTGGTTGTGTAGTGCCAAAACAAAAGAAAACAATACAAAAAATAATACAACCCCCCCCCCTCCCCAAAATCAGTGTAATGTAATGTTCTAAGGATGTTTGTCTCCCCATAATCATCAATGAGTCACCAACTATGTAAATATATTAAATATTATAGCTACATATAATAATATCTAGGATAATATAGCTAAGTTTTGTTGATTTTAGAGATTAACCTGATTATTTTAAATATAGGGGTATGGCAATACGACATTGAAATCTATGAGCTATTATATTAAATTCTGGTGAATTTTCATCAAATTTCATTGTATATGAAAGTGTGCAATGACAAAGTTCTTCTCATTCTCATTCTCTTCTTCTAATATGTAAAATAGAGCTTAGTTTTCTCATTTAATAATACCTTGGCGTTTTATCTATAATATTAAACTAAGTGGTTTAATGTCCAACATTAATTTCACCGTAGGGTCTCAGCCTTTCCAAGTATTATGACCAGGTAAAATAGTATCATATATGTTCAAGAGGTTTAAATCATTACTTTTGCCCTGGGAAATTCCCACCATAATAACTCCATATGGACCTAAACACATTACTTTCACTTCTTAGGTAGTACATACTTCCATACTTCTTTACTGGAGATCACTTTGGTACAACAGCTCTTGTTTTTAATGTGGTACATCATCAACGACTTGGCTTTGTCTCTAGATTACAGCAAATGAGTATCTGCCCAAGGACATGCTAGATCTATTTGGTTAAGTTCTGCAGATGCTATATCATTCCAATCTATGATGAAATAGAATCATGCGGTCTTTGGCGGGGCACCTTAATCATCCATCATTAATCATTTTTCAGGCAGCTCTTTTGAGACCAGAGTTCTCAACCCTTTTAAATTGTGAGTAAGTTGCTCGTCAGCTTGACATTAAGACTCACAGTCAGATTCACAGTGGGTCACTGTGTACAAGTGCTGAAACAGCATAAGCTTCTTTGATAATGACACACCAGAATCATTGGTTGTCTCAAAGTTCTTATCTCACGCTGCTGCCTCAGCAGGTTTTGGGGTCTGTTTTGAAGACATATGGCCAAAGGGGTTCCATTTTTTTCCCACTAGCTACCACTCTGTTATGATCTAATCCCCTTTCTGCAGAAAGATAAATGGTAGAGAAAACAATCATCACGTTTAGTGACAACAAAGCATCCAGCAACATTAAGAGTACTCCTCAGTCACATCTGTGCTTCATTTCTTCCTGCAACCCGTCTTGCCAACATTTGACCAAACATCCAACCATTATCTACACTGCTTGATCCTTATTTGGGTCACAGGAGGCTGGAGTCTATCCCAGCTAACTTAGGGCGAAGGCAGGAGACACCCTGGACAGGTCACCAGTCTATCACAGAGCTACACTTAGAGACCAACAGGAACATTCACAACTACACCTATGGACAATTTAGACACACTAATTCACCTCAGCATGTCTTTGACCTGTGGGAGAAGGCCAGAGTACCCAGAGAAAACCCACACTGCACAAGGAGAAGATGCAAACTCCATGCAGAAAGATCTCAGGCCAGGAGGTGAACCAAGGATTTTCTAACTGCATGGTGAAAGTGCTCACCACAAATCCACTGTGCAGCCCTTGGACAAACATAATCTGTTCAATACTTGTTCTCCTCCTTCCCTTCTTGAGTCTATAGTCAAACTCTCAAATCCAGTTTAATTTAAGACATTTAAACCCTGATGTTCTAGCTTTGTTGGGAAAGGAGAAGTCATCCAAAAGGCAATGATAAACATCCTAATATTACACTTTCTTGGTGCAGGTCTGGGTGTTAAGTCTCTATGCAGATAGTGTCTTAGAACAGTCTTCTTGTGGGTTATTGTGTTTCATAGTCATTGGAAGTTCATTTTATGCACTGAGAATTTATTTCCTGTATGACCTCACTATATCTGTCTTCTCATAAGACAAGCAGTCCATTAATGTTAGGTGTCAAGGCTGATAAATGCTGTTGTAAAGGCGCTCTGAACTTCATTGCCAGTGCTCACATGTTTTCTGTTTTTTTCTTCTATGAGTTGGTGCCCACATGGTTAACCAATGGAAGTGGAGATGAGCCTTCATTCAACGAAGAGTCTGAAATAAATGGATAAAATCTGACAAAGTGTCCTGTCTGAAATGAATTTAACACGCTTTTGCCTTCATATTTATATTAATGTTTACCATCAAAAACATGGTGGTCAACATTGAGGTTAAAAAAGGCAATGGAAATCTCATTGATTTTTATGGCCTTAAACAGCCTTTCACCACCTGAAAACTTCTGAACTGTGCTCAGTATGTTCTAAATGGTCTGAAATGCGCTCTAAGCACCTTATGGGTAATGATTTTGTTATTGACAGTCAAATTTTACATTCCAAATTCCAGATTCCAAAATGTGACCAAAAAATGTGCTTCTAAGCGCCATCTGGGGGAATGATTTTTTCAACAACACTTGGTCAAATTTCGTATTCCAGTTTCCAAAGTCCATCCATGAATGTGACCAAAAAAGTCACATAAAATTATGACCAATAGGGTTTAAATGGTCTGAAACGTGCTCATAAGCACCATCTGGAGGAACGATTTTGTTACCAGCACTCAAATTTCACATTCCAGAATCCATCATTGAATGTGGCCAAATACAGATTTCCCCACTGAAAACAGACAAAAAAAATGTTCTCAAAGCAACATTCAGAAAACATTTTCAAGATGGCAAGTCTTCAGATGACAGACCGTTCTTTACAAGATGTTCCTCTTGTGTGACATTTTAACATAAATGTAGCATTCTGCCTGTAATGTTCTCAGGCTGTATTGGGGTGTTGTGGATGGAAAACATTATAGAACCTGTACATTCTCACAATGTTACATGACAACAAAGAATGGATATTTTCAATGCATTATCCGGAAAATGTTTCAAGAACTTTGTCTTTAAGATGATCATTCTAAGAACTAAAATAAAACACCCAACTGAAAACATTACTAGAACTTTGTGGAACTTTCTCAGAATGTTATTGGACCGTTGCTGCACAGCGATCAGCAGAGAGAAGTGATCTTTAATCAGACCGACTGATGTAGAGCACTGATCAATCTTTAGTGAGAATATTTAGCTGCACATTCTGACAGACAAGGCTCACATTTTTTTGCTCAAGCATTTGTTATATTGGATCATTTTTGTCAATAAATAATCAACATAGTGTAAGTGTAATTTTTTGGTCACATTTCTTTAAAATAGAGCTATACCTGTAAAGTGAACAGTCAGTTCAGCTGTTAGTGTGTAGACTCCACTGATGACCACAGCGATGCAGCGTCTCAACTGAAGACCAAACTTGTTTCTATGAGAAGAAAAGTTCCAAGTGATTTCTGTTTCTGTGTTCAGGCTCAAATGTGAGGAAATGTCTCCACCTACTGGCTTAAAACAGTTGGCCTTGTAGTGGAATTGGAAAATCAGTTGTAATTTGTGAAATCACCCCTTTAGCAGAAGGAAAATGACCCTTGTGTAGCATAGAGGCATGCGATAAATCCACACTGGACTCACACTACTTTATATTAAATAACTGAGAAAGCCTTGGAGTCTTGCCAGTCTGTTCTTCAGGAGGAAATGACATCATGTGGAGCAGGTCATGTGATCTGGAATTAACACATTTCAGTGAGAGGTGTTTTTGTAATGGGTAATTTAGTGGAAAGGGATTTCTCGGATACAGACACAATTTGTTATTTTCCCTAAAAAATTTGATGTATTACCAAAAGAGAAATATGATTATCTCAACTTAATAAAGAGAACACAATCCAAACATTTTTTGAATAAACTCATTTTATTATTGTTTAGCTGATTAGAAGGTGGTTGTTATTCAATTTGAACGGTTAATTAGTTGACATTGTAGTGATATTCAGTCATTTTTTAATTCATAAATGATTCTTTCCATTGTAAATAATTGGAGAATTTGTAAAGACATTATCATAATTAATTTAAAAAAAACATTAGTTGGGAAAAAAAGGTCTCCAGAGTAGCTATACATGCATGAATGGTTTCAAGACAATGCACTTGAAGACAATACACTACAGGAAAAAAAACATTTCAGCTAATTTTATTGGAGGTCACAAGTCAAAAAATTGAGCTCCGTCCATCCTCCCTTCATTAATCTAGTGTGACATGATGTGAGTGAAATCATGCCCGTTAAATGTTAGGTAATGCAGGCTGGAGTCGACTGTGATTCATTGTAAAGGAGGAGCTTCTGGAGCACTGAGGGTTTTGCGTGGGAAGAAGTGGATGACCTAATAGAGCGTGCGCGGTTTGTCAGCTTTTTATCATCCTCCAGCAGCATCCTCGCGCGGAGGAGGGAGGACGGCACGATGGAGCGGATGGAGTCCATGGAGCCGATCTCGGCGTACTATAAAACGGATTACCCGGAGATCCATCCCGAATCCGGATCCAGAGAGACCACCGAGAGCCAGGCAAAAACTCCCCCAGCCCCGACATATGACGAGGAGTTGGTGCACAAGGTAGGACTTTGTGAGGTAACAGAGATACAACACCCAGGAACTGTGCCACAGAGCAGATTGTAAACCAAAAACGCTCAACTCTGTGGAGGCTGGCGAATATTTTCTTTGTTTTTGTCCTAATTTCGGACTCTCAGTGGCTCCGATCCCCGCATAGATGCAGTGTGGATGCCCTAAACAGATCGTTTCTTCTGTTGATCTGTCAGCTTTTAGCTCTTCTCAAGTGGCCTGTTGCTTCTTGCTGCTGCAGATTGAAGAAATCTTTCAATGAGGTCACGTTCTGTTTATATTCTAACTTCCTCTAACATCTGCAGATGGGTTTGTCATTACAATCAAACCTTTAAAAATCTGTTTACACCTGTATTGTTAACATGTTGTCTCTAGACTTTAATTAAATTCTATCTCACTTTATTGAAAAAAAAAACACACAAATAAAAAAATTAACATAAAGACAATTATATATAAAACCAACATAAATACAATCATATATAATATTTGTTGTCAGAAATGGCATAGCAACTCAAAGATCCCTTCGTCAAAGCCACTAAAACAGACTTACATACACAGACTACAGTAACATTGAAAAATGTTTCATGATTTCTTTTAAGTTGAGCTGCTTTCGTATCCACAGGGAAGCAGTTGAGGCTGCTACATTAGTGCGCAAATTCAAAGTCCAAGATAAATTAATCCACTGAATCCCTTCCGGTGCTGGCTTCTGACCTCGCTGTTGATGGAAGTTAAAGTCCCTTTTGGCTTCACTGAAATGTCACATTATATTATAAAGCTGTGCAGTTGGGACAGCTTCCAGGGCGCAGTGCCACTCAAAACTCATTCTTTTTCTGCCTCTTTCTGGGCTTCAGTCACAATGCCCTACTTCCCTTTTAAGTATCATCCACTGAGCAAAATTATGGCATCAACAATTTTAAAATCCATTGTCAAGGAGGGAGATTATTGATTATATTATTTAACATATCTGTTCTACTATTATACAGTCTGCTGCTATGGCATTGCACTTAAAGTACAGATGTGAAAGAATAATTGATTGTTGCTAAATGACTGTTATTAGTGCGAGTTTTGCTTCAGCTGAGCTGTTCTGAAGGCTAATGGTCTATGAGACACTGGCTTTCTAATGCAACCATATCCACTTTGACCAGCTGCCTTTAATTGCTTTTTGCCTTCGAGCAACATGTGTGTGTGTTTACTCATGTCGTGGGGATATAAATCTGTTCATACATCCATGCTGTGGAGATTTGCTTCCCTGTTGGGTAAAGACTTGCTTGGACTATTGCTGTACAATCTTGGGAGTGAGGACATTTTTGGAAATTGAGATTTTGGCGTGTCCTCATTTTTGGCACCGGCGCCTCACAGCTAGAAGATTCCTGGTTTGTGTCCCAGCCCAGTGGGTTTTCACTGAGTGCTCCAGCTTCCTTGCACAGTCTAAAAATATGCTGAGGTTATTTAGTGATTGTAAATTATCTGTAGGTGTGAATGTGAGTGTGCTTGTTTGTCTCTATATGTAGTCCTGTGATAGACCGGTGACCTGTCTATAGTGTCCCCTACGTCAGCCGGGATAGACTCCAGCCCCTCGTTACCCTAATGAGGATTAAGTGGTGCATAGAAAATGGATGGATGGTTTGTTAGAGCAATAACCCTTTCCGCCTGGGAGGTATCTATATCTGTTTTAAAACAACACCAACCACCATTTTTTGAAAGTAAAAGAGCGTGGCATATTCAGCGAAGAAGCCAGTAAGTGCCACCATGACTCAAATGAATGTAGTATTTGATATGCATCATTACTGTTGCACTAAATTTGATAGAGTAGCAGTTGAGAGTTTTTGGAATGGTTCATTAACATTAGTATGACTGATTTGGTGTTACAAGGCTGTTCTTGTCTTTAGTTTTGATGAGGCAGAAGTAAAAATGTAATTTTTTGTTAAATTCCGGCTGGTGCTAGCGAGACTTACTGTATTTCAAAGCTCTCCCCCGTGTCCCTTATCCAGATAAACCCAAGAATGTTCATTTTGGCCTTACACCTGGGGAGCAATGGCTGGCTGGATTTGGGAACGTTTATTGGGTGCAACTTTATTTAGGTTTGGTTTTTGTGATCAGGTTAGAATCAGGTTCTAAGAAATTTTAGATGACAATCAGTGTCTTAACAAAGATGGAGAGAGTAGAAACGTGTACTTGTGTATATGCAGACACTTACATACACACACACAATATTATGAGAAAAGCAGGTGTGCTGGTAAGGGGGGAAGTTGTAGCAATACTAGCTGTTCTATTCTGAAAAAAATCAGCATAATTTCAAGTGAACAGCAGGAACAAGTCAGTCTATCCATGTTGCCCTTTTTGTTCCTAATAGTCATGCTTTCTATATACATGTATATAAAATCTTATACAGTGACTCTTTTCTTTCCTTCACCCTGCCTCATTTTTTTTGTCCCTGAGGCACCAGGATCACACAACAGAAACAGGAGCTTTTTGAGTGCTCTTTGGTTTGGCCAGTGGAGCTGAAATGACTAGAAGAAGCTCTAAGGGGAAACTGTATTTTGGCCATTTTTTCCCTTCATTCTACTACCATGGCGACACTAAGCTCCAGAGAAGTTTAATGAAAATCAATGTCATATTGCTTTTGTGCCACAGTTGAATATCTTCTGGGTTTTTCTAACCTTATCTTACACAAATCTATAAAGGATAAGATAACATTAGATTTGTCTTACTGCCAATAAATCCTATCAAGACCCAAACAAGGTTCATTAGTACATCTCTTAGTACTTTTCAAATTCCCTACTCTCTCTGTGGCTTACAGCTGCTCGTCAACCTTTTAAAAGCTGCAATTATAAAAGCAATTATGTGCATTTTTTATTAAACGACTCTGTGTAATGTGAAAAACACTTCTCACAATGATAAACCCCAGAGACTTTTTACCCAACGTTGCAGTTCACCTCAGTCATACAGAGCATTTGAGTTCCTTTCAGTACACTGATTTGGTTTTGCTGCACACAAACTCTACTTCTATCAACACTGTTTCCAGTTGGCAGCTATTTTCAAACAAAAAGTCGAATAAACCCACTGCATGTACCTGCCAAACAACAAATTGTAGACAGACCCAGTTTGCAGCAAGATGGTTGAGCACTTCGTACTATCTTAAGAGAAAAACATTTTTTTCAAGATTTGATGGAGACCAAAGCAAAGTTACAAAGAGAGTGACTCAGCTCCAAATGAAAGATAGTGTGGCTGGACAAACATGTAGCAGCAATAATACGTCAACAAGCGTAACAAGGCATCATCATGCAAGGGAATTTAAGACTATTACCAAGCTAACACGGATGTAAATCATCAATTTGTTAAGATGCTTAAAGAATCCGCTGCACAAATAAGGTTCACTGATGTTTTTTTTAAACAGATTTTGGACAACAATGGACCTCTATGACTCTGGGGGAATAAGATGTTGTTTATTAGGCTTCGACATATAGTCAATACTTGTTATGGATCCACAGATAAGGCTGAAGTGCAGGGTAAGAGACAGGATGAACAAGCGTAAGGCAAGATAAAACAATAGTTTTTGTCCAACAAAAGTAGTACAGAACATGAACAACAAGTGACGCGAAGGTCACAAACACAATAAATGGCAAAATGCACTCAGAATACTAGAGCCCTCTAGAATAACCATAACCAGAATCAAAATCTGTGGACCCGAGGGTCAGAATCACCAATTAACCTCGGCATGTTTTTGGACTGTGGGAGCAAGCTGGAGTATCCAGAGAAAACCCACGCTGCACAAGGAGAACATTCAGACTCCATGCAGAAAGATCCCAGGCGCCCTAACCAGGACGTAAACCGGGAATCTTCTGAGAGGCAACGGTGCTAACCACCACGCCAGGGTATTGCAAAATACAACAAGGATAAACTAACCCATGATAGGTAAGATTCAGGCAGGAAAGCGGAAGCTACTACGAACACGATCATAAAGCAGAAGGTCTAAGAAACTAATCAGGAAGACTAGATGCTCCAAAAACAGGATACACTACAAGGTCTAGCTTAGAGATTAAACAGGGAACTTAGCTGACTTCAAAAGCAGAGAGGGGGGAACAAGAGGACGTGGCAGGGGATCGGTGACATGTTGCGTTTGGAGTGTGGCTTGGCGGAGGCGGCAGGTGCTGCAGATGTTGGCCCAATCGACGTGGTGGAGGATTCCGGCAGACGAGGGAGGGGATTGTGGAGGAATCCGGGTGTGGGCACGAGCAGGCAGGAGTCCAGATGTGACTGTTTGACAGTCTGGCATCGAGTGGTGTGCAGAAACTCTCTTTATGAAAGAAGAGATAGTTGGCTTGATTACTCCCAACTCCTGCTGACTAGATTGGCAGCACCTGTCCACCAACACTACATGCACACTTGCCCACCTGAGGAGAGTGAGGAAGTGAGGAGGAAGGGAGGAAGGGAGGAACCTGCCACAACCTAGAGCTAGAGGTGGAGGGCAGAACAGTACTTGCTTGTAGTTGGGTGGGATTTTTTTCATGGCATTTATAAGGAAAATATTGAATATTGTCAAATTCATTTATTAGGGATATGTACAGTTAAATGACTACATGTGGCTCCTGTGTTCATATTGCAAATGTATTTGAATGTGTTTCTTAACACACTATTTGTGATCCATACATTTTAGTATTTTATTACAAATTTTGGAATTAATATGGCTCTGTTTTCATCCATCCATTCTCTATACAGCGCTTTATCCTCACTAGGGTCACGGGGGTGCTGGAGCCTATCCCAGCTGACTCGGGTGAAGGCAAGGGACACCCTGGACAGGTCGCCAGTCTGTCACAGGACTACATATACGGACACACAATCACACTCACATTCACACCTATGGGCAATTTAGAGTAATCAATTAACCTCAGCATATTTTTGGACTGTGGGAGGAAGCCGGAGTGCCCGGAGAAAACCCACGCATGCACAGAGAGAACATGCAAACTCCATGCAGAAAGATCCCAGGCTCAGGCTGGGATTTGAACCGGGGTCTTCTTGCTGCAAGGCAAAAGTGCTAACCACTTAAACCACTGTGCAGCCCTGGCTCTGTTTTTCTATTATATATTCAGTTCAATACAATTTTATTTATATAGCGCCAATTACAGGTCAAATTGTCTCAAGATGCTTTACAGAACCTGCATGCCTGAACCATATATTGATATCAAGATATAAAATGACACATGCCATGGAAGAAAAATATGTCTATGTTACCTAACACACATTGCCACTTCTGAAAATTTCATTCAGCCATCAGGTTGACCTTTAGAATTTGGTTCTGTGGCTTTCAACAAAATAAATGATTGGCAATATGGAACCTGTCAAGCTAAATCCATTCCAGCCAAAGTCACAGACATCTTTTTCTCTAGGAAGATAACAGTAATATACCTCATTTTCCAGTCAAGTGTTGATCTGCAGAACTGTATGACTCCAAATTCACATAATGTTACTCCAACTTTCCATTCATTAAAGGGATAATGCATGTGTATTACCACAGGGCAGCTCATATCAAAGCTTACTTCTTAGTAAGAAAAACTGAGTTTATACAGGAAGAAAGGCACTTAATCTGTTTGTGAGGTCTGAAGATGAGTAAAATCTAATTTCCTCCCGTTCTGTCTCTGTCTGTCTCTCTTGCCGCAACACATACACACAATAAACTATGTAGTGTCTAATTCATGAACTTCTGTGGTGCTTTCGTGTAATTGCCTCCAACATCCAAAGGGTTTTTATGAGAGCCCCACTTCCTAGTTAACCTCTGTTACCACAGAAACAGCGTCACACTTCTGTCCCGCCACTCATAAATTCACATTATAATCGTGTGTATCTTCATGTGTAATATTAAGAGTATGATTGTACCATGTTGTCACTCCTATTTGCACATATTCACATGTAAGCGATATGTTGCTATTATTGACATCCTAAAAACAGGTAACAGATGTCATTAAAGGTCTCTGGACACATCATCCGTGTCCAGATAACTAATTACTTTGAAACCCCACCTCTCCGTCCTTTAGCCAGAGCCATCTTAGGCTATCTCTGCTGCGGATGCCCCGTCTCCTCTCCTTACACTCAATGTCTAACTAGCTGAAGGGTATGGCCAAAGACCGGGCTAGATTAGGGTAAAAATGGAGTGCCCTGATAAGAGCTGTGAGGGGCATGGACTGACAGGGACTATGAGATTTAAAAAAAATCTTGAAATTTCTTAATAAAAACTGAAATGGTTTGTAAAAGATTCATTAAAATCATATATACAGGGCTGACTGGGCGAGTGGGAACTTTGTTCTGTTAGGGGTAAGGGTTTGCAAACCCTCTCCATCCTTCCTCCAGTGGAACACACCTTGCTATCAATCCAAGCTGCCGACAGACGCCGATCGGTCCTGCATACTGAGAGCTTCCTTTCGAAGGACTCTTCCAAGCGATCTTGCAACAGAACTGTCAGTGCATTAGTACAGCTTGTTTCGTGGCTTCAGACGCAACATCTGGTCACAGGGTGGTTGCTGAGATGTGGTTGGGGAGTTGTTATTGGAGGTCCACTATCAACTGCCAGTTGCCTTCAGATGTTGCCAGTTGCATTGGATGGTCAGGACTGTTTTGCCCTATCAATTCCTGTGCTGATGGCTGTAGTGATGGTCTTCAGGACTTGCCTGTGCCGTTAACAGCTTGGTGTAGCTAGGTTTTCCAAGCTTCCTGCTGTTTAATTCTCTCCAATTTGTAGGCTCTCATGTCCTCCACTGCTGTTCTCACTTCCTCCTGGATTAAGCCTCGATGCAACCTTGTCTGCTTCCTGAACAGCTCCTTCTATGATCTACATCCTGCCAGTCCTCACTTGGATCCCTGCTTTTGCCACCTTCAGACCACTTGTGTGCCTGTACTGTATCGCCTCTCTGACTCTTTTTACCTTGAATTATTTCTCTGAGGTTTTGAAGGAGTTGCAGTTAACGGCCCCAGCCATTTCCTGAGGTGCTTGGTGGTCCTTTTATTTTAGGTTTTCACAGTTGTGATTGTAGTTTGGGCCGAAAACTACAAAAGGGGAACACAGGGTAGCATACAAGACTTTCATTTGGTTTTATGTCCTATCATGCATTTTTTTTGTCTAAATGACCTTTTTCATTGTCCTTCACCAAGAGTTTTAGTTGTTGCTTGAGATAATCTTCAATTTGTACAGATGTAAATGTAAAGAATTTACTCTGGTGGTCCTGTAAATGTGTGGGGCAATTACAATTACAAGATGGGTAATTGTCCCACCCATTTAATTGTATTAAGCTTGAAGAAAATGCATTATATTGTAATAAGATCTTCTGTGGTGATACTAAACTTGACAGAAAAAAAATATAGAATATTTAACATCAAGACCAAGGATTGACCAATCAGCTTGCCTCAGGTTCACACTATGAGTTGTTGACATTTGCGACGTGTGTACAATTGTTTTAGTTACCCACAATATTTTTTTATAACATATTCCAGCTAATTAGCTCTTTGTGAAGCTTTCAGGAATTGATCTTGTGTTTTAGTTGACTGCTCAGTTGCCATAATACTAATCTATTCATAAACTTAGTCACATTTTCACTGAATTGCAAGCCGAATTTAGAAAATTTTAATTCAAGAAAACATCGACAATGGAAATGATAAAAACTGTTGAATGTATTCTGGTGGCTTGCTGCATTATTGACTATGTTTTTGTCTGGCAAAAGGGTTTAATATTTGTTACAGGCTCACTGCCAGATGTCTTGTTGAGACCACTTCTGAATGGATGATTCAGAAGTGAGGTGATAACAGATGCTCAGCCTGTTTTTTCAGCATCAAAACCCTCAAATCCTTACTTTTCAGAGAGCAGAGAACAGCTTGACTATGTCTCACCTATTCTGTCACAGTCAGAGGGTATTGTCTGTGGAGGTGGTTGGTACTGCTGTGTTCCTAATAGAATATGAAGAATTGGCTGATGGCTGTGGTGACTAACTTGGATGCTTTTGAATGCTGCTTTTCATTGGTTTCATTGTTTTGAAGGTTATCTCCTCCAGCAGTGTGAGTCACGCTGTAATATATATACACTGACAAGCTCTAATAAAAGACAATATTTGTCGTGCTTGAAATGAGAAATGTCCACTGTGACGCAGATGCTGAATAAAATTTAATCAAAACTGAACACACACACACACATGCTGCTTTAAGGAAAAGGCCAGTTAAAGGTAGCTGGTCTATGTGTATATGGTTGCATTATGGAGCCCGTGTCTCATAGACGTTAGCCTTTAGAATAATTCAATTGACGCTAAACTCACACTAATACCACAAAATCTTTTAGCAACAATCAGTTACTCTTTTGAAGCTGTACTTTAAGTGCAATGACATAATAGCAGATTGTATAATAGCAGAACAAATGTGTTAAATATAATTTATAAATAGTCTACAGCATAAACAGTCTGTGTTCAGTAGCAGCTGTCCTTGTTAGAGTGAGGTAAAGTGGTCGAGCACAAAAAAAGTGCACAAGTGTGACTGTGCAGAAGACTTTTTAGTCTGTAAAGTCTAAGTTTGTATTTCCTTTTTGTTGGCCTTTTTAGCCTTTATTATATAGGACAGTGGAGAGTGACAGGAAACATGGGGAGAAGAGCAAATGGCTATGGGATGGACTCGAACCCATGACTGCTGCATCGGGGACTATAGTCCTGGTTTATATCATCACACATAAAAAAGCTTACAGTGATACAGATTGAGGCTCGTGCCATAATTCGTTGCAATCCTAAGAGTGTTCCTCAGACCGACATCTTCCACAAGACTAATTGGAAGCTAACTACGTCGCTGCAGCATTTGTGAGCTTGTCTTGTTTTAGTTTATCTCTACTTTTCCCACACACTGCATCCAGCATAGTCTGACGAAGCCTCCCTCCACTGTTAGTTTGGGTGAGATGTGATGACGTCCATCCCAAATACTGATCAACATCCAGCCCTCCTGTGAGCCACAATTTGTCTGTTTGTGTATTCAGAGCCCGTGAGCAACCAGTCGAAAGTTTTAGAATGCCCCAATTTTTCCAGTTTTTTATTGAAATTCAAGTAGTTCACATCCAATGAATAGCTTGAAATGGTACAAAGGTAAGCGGTGAACTGCCAGAGGTTAAAAAAATAATAAGGTAAGGTTACCCAAAACTGAAAAAGGATGTACATTTTAGAATTATACAAAAAGGCATTTTTCAGGGAACAAAAAATGGATTAACAACTTAAAACTGTTCTGCAGCAATGGAGGTTGCTCAAGCCTTGACAGTTAAGGCTACCAAATCCTACAGGTGTCCCAACTGTTCTTGATTACTTCCAACCTCCTCTGTCGGCATAAAAGTAGTGCTGGAACACACCATGGCACCATACCCTCCAAAGCATTATTTGAACAGTATTGTACTGCAGAAAGTAGTATGTTGCTGCAAAAATAGTGAGGAAAAGGCAGTTAAGAATAGAAGAGAGACAGACCATCATAACATTTAAAAATGTAGATCTTTCCTAGAAAATTGTGAAGAAAGTCAAGGTGTCAGAGAGTACAGTTTTCTTCACCATCAAATGGCACTCAGAGACTGGAGAAACTCTGACAGGAAGAGGTCTGGAAGACCCAAAGCCACAACAGAATCAGAAGACAAGTTTCTGAGAGTCAACAGCTTAGTGATAGGCAGCTCACAGAACAACAGCTTCTAGTACAGCTTAATAGTGGTCGTAGTAAGAAGTCTCAGTTTCAGCTGTGAAGAGAAGACTTGGAGTAGCAGGTTTGACAGGTTGAGGTGCAGCAAGAAAGTCATTGCTTAGATGTCAGAATAAGATAAAGAGGCCATGAAACACCGGCAATGGACTACTGAGGACTGGATGAAGGTATTATGGACTGATGAATCAGAATTTGAAATCTTTAGTTCGTCATGCAGGATTTTTGTATGCTGTTGAGTAGGAGAAGGGATGGTTCCTCAGTGTCTGACATAAACTGTCAAACATGGAGGAGGAAGCGTGATAATCTGGGGCTGTTTTGCTGGATCCAGGGTCAGTGACTTGTACAGAGTGAGAGGAACCCTGAACCAAAACAGCTACCACAGCATTCTGCAGCACCATGCAGTACCCTCTGGTATGTTCTAGTTGGTCAAAGGTTCATCCTGCGACAGGATAATGACCCAAAACATCAGTCTAAGCTATGCTAGAACTACCTTAGGAAAAAAGAACAAGATGGTAAACTTGAAAAAAATGGAGTGGCAGCACAGTCTCCCGACTTAAACCGCACAAAGCTGGTTTGGGATGAATTGGACAGAAGAGTGAAAGCAAAAAACCAACAAGTGTCACACATTTATGGGAAGTTCTGCAACAGAGTTGGGAAGCACTTTCTGAAGAATATTTGATTTCCACTGTGGAAAGGATGCCACAAGTGTGTTCAGCTGTTCTATCTGCCAAAGGTGGCTTTGATTCAAAAGTTTAGAAAATATTTTGGTTTGTAAACTGATTTTTTTTACTTCATTTGTTTATTTGTTCTATGCTTTCATTTTAGAGCACAATTAATATGAACATGAACATGCAAAATTTCCAATAACAAACTGAAAATATCAGTGTGTTCTAAAACTTTTGACAGGTAGTGTATGCATGGTTGCGGTTAAGAATCCTTACTGTTTGTGTTTTCCTGCAGACAATCCTGGTAGGGGACAGTGGTGTGGGGAAAACTTCTCTGCTGGTGCAGTTTGATCAGGGCAAGTTCATCCCTGGCTCCTTCTCTGCTACAGTGGGCATTGGATTCACGGTTTGTGTGTCTTTTACATACAGTTCATTCTCTTGTAGAAATGAAAAATTGTGTTTAAAGTGCAAGTTCACACAACTTATTTATAGACAAAATATTTCTCACTAGTTCAAGTCTAATTTGTTCAAATTTCTATCCAGGATATCTGTCTCTGAGTTCTTCATACTACCAGTGGTCTCTTTTCAGGTGCCTCTTGTCACTTAACCCAAACCCTCTGTAAGAAATTAGGCAGTTCTGGCACAAAAGTAAAATCTGAACCATTACTTTTCTCCTACAATGTTTTCTTCATTTACTCCATAAAGTAATACTAATTCTTTAGTTGATGCCAATAGCTAATAATTGCAGGTGAAAAGGGTGCAACACCATGGCACAATTGAAAGAGCGCCAGTTCAACCTCCAATGCTGAAATATAGGTTGTCAAAAACATGATCATTGTTTTGTCATTGCTCCATTTTTAATAAATCATTTATTGCTAAGTCATGTCATGATGCTACATCCAAGCAAAACTGACAGGGTTTGTGAGTAACTTTTCTGTGTGCTGTGGGGGAGGCAAAAGTCTTATAAACAGATGTTTCAAAGTTCCTCAAAACCAGAACTATGTGCATGGATAGATACTACTTAACATGATGGTTTCATTGTTTTTGTAATTTGGTTTAAACAATCTTCTGTCTCAAATTTCTCCTCTGTTTCTGCTACTTTCAGAATAAAGTCATAGCTGTGGACAACGTAAACATCAAACTACAGGTCAGTAAGTAAATCAGTTCTCAGCCCACAGCAATAGCAATGTAAACAGTAAGGACACTCAAAGCTGTGTTCCAGCAGCTTCTAATTCATTGCAGACTTGCATTTAGATGATTCATGATCGACGATTGACTTTTGACCACCCTGACCAATTGTCTCAGATGCACAGATGATTCTGGAGTCTGTAGCTGCTTTAAAGTAGCTCCAAGGGACCTTCGTGTCTAATGAATCTATCGAATCGCTCCTATTAAAATAGTCTCAGAGGATTAAATGTGCTTTCACCTGAGCACCTTGATTTTAAAGCACTTACTGGGTTCCTCGTGTGCACCAGTGCTGTAACTGAAAAATCAAAGTCAGCCAAGTGTAAAAAGCTCAATTTCTTTTCTATCTCAGATTTGGGACACAGCGGGACAGGAGAGATTTAGAAGTGTGACACATGCTTATTACAGAGATGCACACGGTAAGACAATATAAACCATAATCTACATCACAGACTTTATATCTATCTAAATATGTGTTGCTATGTATAGACTAACTGCATTAGACCTACATGCCATTTCATCATTTTCTTTATTGGTTTTCTCTCCAAAGCTTTGCTTCTTTTATATGACATCACCAGCAAATCATCCTTTGACAACATTAGGGTAAGTATGGAATATTTCTCCCATGATATGGGAATTGGTTAATAAAGAAGAGGAAATGGTTCTCAACAAAATGGAAATAAAACATAGTGAGCTGATAGTGCCTATACACTGTCATGGTATGCTAAGGGAGAACCCATTTACAGACATTAATTAGGACAAGGGGATCAGGGGCTGAGGCAGGGATCCTGACAGTTCAGATGTAGGTGGATGACAAATTAAAGGGGAAAAAACACAATTTCTTGGACACCATCTGCTGTCAGAACAGCTTCAATGGTCTTTGGCATTGAGTATCCCAGTCTCTTCTGAAGTGGTAGACACAACTTTTCCCAAAGATATTCTCTCATTTGGTATTTTGGTGATGGCGGTGAGGAGCACTGTATACAATCCAAATCTACCCAAAGCTGGATTGAGATCTGGTGACTGTGATTCACAACAGTTTCATATTTAGAAAATCAATCACTGACTCATTTTGCCTTACGAATAGGAACCTCTCATCCTGGAAGAGACCATGTCCATCAGGATCGAAATGTTTTATCACAGGTGAACAACTTTGTATTGATGTGCAGTGACTCTTCTCTCTAAGGGTTTACCCATTAAAGTGGACCCAAAACATAGCAGCAAAATCCCCCACGGTATAATAAAGCCACTGGATCCACTCACTCTCGAGGTCAAGGGTTCATGCCTGCCTTTCATTTGTCAAGCATCTGTTAGTAAGGGCTGTCGGTGGGTGAGCTTCACTGCACTAATCTTCGAAATTGTATTAATTCAATGGCTGAAGTATATTTTCACTTAAAACATTGGGTCTAATAACTCCAGAGTAGTTGTCGTGGTAAAGTACACAGTATGTAGCAACATGCAAACATTGGTTGATTCATTTCTTTTGTGCAGTAAATGGGTTTTCCTAAAAGCCTCCACTTTAGTCACTCAGCCTACATAGATGGCATGGATGGATGGATGGTAAGGGAATCAGGTCAGAAAATGACAAAGACGCCTCATTTTGTTTCAAAGCTGAAGGTAAATTGGTCTGATATTCTGCTTAAACAACATACGAGTTGATTTTACAAAACGGTATTTCAAAAGATACTTTAGATTAAGTTGGCTGACAGTTACAGCAAAGCTAAATGACAAGTTCGAGTTAGACTATGGAGCTAGGCATTATAGTTTAAGCAGAATATCCAAGACTTTCCGTATCATCACAATTTTGTTTGTTTATTTCAGTACTGTAGAATGTAAATTACTTCCCTTTGAATGTGACTATTGCAAATCTCAAATTAGCCTCTGCTACATGTATGCCCAAATGAACTGTACATGTACATGTTTGCCTTGTGTGTCTGTCACTCTTTCTCCAGGCATGGCTAACAGAGATCCATGAGTATGCACAAAGTGATGTAGTCATCATGTTGCTTGGAAACAAGGTGAGAGGCAATGGTTTGAAAAGGTTAGTGTGTGAAGGAAAACACTGGAAATAGTGGTTTCTGGATGAAATAGGTTCAGAAAAATGTTGACTTAGCATTAAGAAGAATGTAAAATTGAGTAGCCTCTCAGGTCATGGGGATGTAAAACAGTAAGGACACTCAAAGCTGTGTTCCAGCAGCTTCTAATTCATTGCAGACTTACATTTAGATGGTTCATGATTGACGATTGACTTTTGACCACCCTGACCAATTGTCTCAGATGCACAGATTATTTTGGAGTCTGTAGCTGCTTTAAAGTAGCTCCAAGGGACCTTCGTGTCTAATGAGTGTATCGAATGGCCCCTATTAAAATTGGCTCAGAGGAGTCAGCAGCTGCAGTCAACTGTAGCCACTCATGAGAAGTTAAGAGGTTATGCTACTAAGAAAATTTGATTAACACAGCTTTCTACGTAACCAGAAATGATAAATCAAGTTGCTGTATGTAAATTCTATACCCATCAGATTTTGTCATATTTTCAGGAGTCATATAATAAATTGGTTCAGAACAAAAACGCATGATTGTTTTTTTGTGACAAAGATGCATGTGTTTCAATGATTCCATCACAGAAAATCATAGAAGAGACACATCAGTCATTGGAAACTCAAGACTGCCACGGTCTGTACAAATGTAAATTTGCTAACCAATGACAATATGGATCTAAACATGGGTTTCAAAGTATTCAAGCAGAATGTGGTTCATTAGTTTTTTGACAAAACAGTACATTTGATATACTCCACATGCTGAATTTTGATATAATAGGAGAACCAAACTTCCTACTGATCATCTTGGCAGAACAAATGTTATTTAATCAAAAAAAAAATCTCAACCTGCACATTTCTGTAATGCTCAACAAATGCGTTATCCAAATCTACATTGTTGAATGCCACACAGCTTATGTCCATTTTCAGACCCTCTTCCCCTGGCTTGACTAAAGCATGCTAACATTCACTTGTTTTATTGCATCAAATCTTTAGTGAAGTTTTAATCTAGCCATATTGTGTCCCTCTTTCAGGCTGACATGAGCAGTGACCGAGCAATTAGAAGAGATGAAGGAGAGAGACTGGCCAGAGTGAGTTTGTCATTCACTGCTGTACAAGCACAACTGTTTACTATGCTGCTTACAACTGGTTGCTCATATTCATGTCTTCAGGAATATTCGGTTCCCTTCATGGAGACGAGTGCCAAAACGGGAGTCAACGTAGACCTGGCCTTCACTGCTGTGGCCAAGTATGATACAGTCTTCACTCAATACCTTTTAACACTATAGCTGCAGGATTTTTTAAAAATTAAAATGAACTTAAAACTGATTTTGTAGCATACAATGGGATATATATATTCCAAGATAAGAGAGCCCCACCATCCAAAGAGAGATGTATGGCGTTTCCCCTAATAAGACCAGGCTTTGCCTAGAAACTTCTCCAAATATCTATGAAGCCCACATTGTTTTCTGGACATCACTTCAACATCTAGTGGTTGAATTATGACATCTCATCACTGAACCGATTGGTCAGGGGTCCAGAGAAAACTACATTGTTTCAGCAAAATTGCACACTGATTCCACATTAATTTTAGACACCTCTGATTGTCTTAATCGGATGTCATTACCATCATCATGAATTACAATCTTATGTTTACGTTTATCCTTTACCAGCAGTTATAAATATGATTCAACTTTGCCCATTTTGGCCCCAGGAATCCATCTCACTGTGGTTGCTAGTGTCTTTAACTTAGTTTGGTATTACAGAGTTTCCAATTACCAGTCTTTTTCTCAGCAGGTGTGTTGCTAAGTGGGGAAAATACGATTAGAAATGTTAACGGGAGGTGGTTGGTGAATCACAGGCTTTGTTTGGGACTATACTTTCTACAGACAGTCCCCTAGGTGCTACGGAAATGGACACAGGAGCTATGCTCGGTCGCTACGTACCAGCTACCGGGGGCTGACTAGCTGCTACAACTATTGAGTTGTTTAACACAGCACGGAGCTGTGCCTCGCCTCCAAAACAACGAACAAGCTACATTTATTATACGTATCATTATTATTAAAGGAGGCAGGCCAGTAACTAAGCATAAAACACATTGACCAGAAGAGAGAGGGAGAAACAGAAGTAATGTCCAGCTTCTTAGCTGCTAGGCTAGCAGATCCCAAACACCAAGTTATATAAAGAACTATGAAGCAGTTTTGCACACAAGCGCTTTAGGGCCGGTTTGTGTAGTAATTTCACTCATCGTACAGGTGGTTTTTAGTGTCAGTAAGCAGAATTTAACATTAACTGAGATAGAGAAATGAACAGCCGTAACACTAGCGCAGGATCAGCTGAAGACAGGAAAACAGGAAGTGCTACGTCACCTTGCTGCGCAGGACAGGAAGTTCATCACCGGATCAAAAATGTAAGATAGAACAGAATAAAATAGCTTTATTGTCACTGTACACAAAAATTATACAACGAAATTGATGGGAGCATCTCCCCTTACCACACTTAAAAACTTTAAATATGCAATATGCATACATAATAAAAACGATAAATAGAAAGAACATAAAAGTCTGCATGTACACACTCTCACGTAACACTGTCCCATGTTTGGCCAACAGAAAATTGTCCAGAAGTATCTGTGGGGGGTTACTCCTTTGAGTTTAAAATTCTAAATAAATGAAGTTTTTTGAATTGAACTGAACTGAATTGTGATGTCATATAATACATGCCTTGAAAGGCCCAGATTTTACATCCATCCATCCGTCCATTCTCTACACACCTCTTTATCCTCACTTGGGTCGTGGGCGGGTGGGGTGGTGTTCAAAGGAAATGTTAGATTTAATTATGTCTGATCTCTTCATATTTCCAAAGCAGAAACATTACAGTATACATGTACAGGCATGTATTTCTTATCACAGCAGAAAAATCCTCTACAACAGCTTTAAATGAAAGTTTTACTCAGCAGTTTTTACATCATACTGACAGCATTGATGTGATCTTCTTACTCTAAGATTTCTGGTTCTGCTTTCTAGGGAACTGAAGCACCGGGCTGTCCAGCACCAGCACCCCAACCAACCCAAGTTCCAGATTCACGATTATATTGAAGCACAAAGAGAGAAGTCAGGCTGCTGTAGCTACTTCTAAATCTTAGCTGCAGAATCGTCCTCCCACCACTCAGGTGAACAGACTGTCAGAGACACACCGAGAGCTGCTGAGTGAGACGAAGCCCTGTTACTCACTGCTGCTACCAAGATATTACACTGCCATTCATTCGAAACCACAAGCCATAAGTGCATCTCTCAATGAAGAAGGACAAACCAAACTTTAGACTCACACAAGCAACAGTTTAAGTATGAACAATTTTTCCAACTCTTTAGGCATCTTAAAATCACTGATGATTTTAAATTTTGATCTATAGTAAAACTAGTTAACTCTATTAGAAAACAGCATTATGCATTTTCTTGAGATGATTACATCAATACCACTCTCATGCTTTTGTGATAAATATGATGTTGGAGTCAATGCATGGTTAGTCTAGGTTAGCATAAAGAGCAGAGGCAGCAGTTCTGTCCAAACAGTCTCAGAGCTCACTCATTAACACAGAGTGCATGTGTACATTTGTTTAATCCACGGACAAACAGAAATACAACACAATCAAGAGTCCACAGACACTATAGTGACCTTGGCTAGCATGTTTACAAGAGGCTGTTTTCCACTGCAGGAACTTTTGGGTTGTTTTCAGAGTGGCCCAAATGTTTGTTCAGATTTTGAGAAAAAGTACCTAGTTCAGGATAGACCCTGAAAAACTGCTATGAAGGTCTCAAAGTTGATTGTTTAAAATCGGGGAGGAAAATAAGTTCCATTTCTTCTGCCATCTTGCTGCCCTGTCACTCCAACATCTACAGCAACAACAAAAAAAATCACTATATTGGCAAACATCACCTGTATCTATGTAAACAGATTGCAGATTTGGAAAAATGCTTTATGTTTGTATTTTTTATTTTTTATTTTGCAGTGCCACAAAAAAATGGTAAAAGATTGAGGCAGGACATGGTGTGGGCATTTACAGGAAGGTATTTGGTCATAAACAATATATGAACCAAGAATAAGTACTTTTTTAAATACAGACCTTTAGTTTTGAAGGTTTTTGATCAGAAACCAAAGTATAGATATTTTCACAGCAAAGAATTTATATACACTAACTTCTCTTTGCTTAGCTTATCATTGTGAATGAAGCTCCATACTATACACAAAGACATACAATTGATATCAATCTTTTCATCTTATTTTTAGAAAAAAAAAAGTGAATTAGCTTACTACCCAAAATATTTAACTTTTCAGTGATTAAATTCTGTAATTCATGAAAATGTTTTACCTGTTATTTAAATTATTGCTGACTGGAGAACAAGGATGTTACCAACAGACCTGTTTGCCAAAGTGCTAGATATTGTAGATGTTAGGGACACCACGCATCACTGACAAAAGCCAGAAGACAACACAGACTCATGGCAAATTTGTAAAATTAGATTTGCACTAAAATGTAACCATTGCTGCAACCTTATGTATCACACAATTGCTCCAGACAGAGGCCAAACATTGTGTCATGGATACAATTCAAAGCCAAGCACGTGGATAAAAGCCCGTTCTGTTTCGGACTTAAACTGGATAACTCCTGACTTGGTATTCTTGAGAAGTCAGAGTCGACTGCTGGTGAAAGTGAGCTGATTCAGGAAATGCTCAGGGACACATCTGATGGAAAAAAAGAAGACTGCTGGACATCTGTACTTGTGGCCATGTAGAAGAATAGACCCATGAAGTGTGCCTCTAGAGGAGGAATCCTGTATAAGACCAACACAACTTGAGTCACTTGACATTGAACTGTGATTGAATTTCTAATTTTGTCAGTCATTTAGGGAACACCTATGTACATTTGTGCATTTATGAGTGCAGTGAACACATTTATGAGAAAATGTTTGACATGTATGATGATGCTGAAAAAGCTTACATTTTGTCCTAATGCCCTGATTGTGAACTTTAATTTAAAGCAGCTCAGTTGCATGCTGGATTGCATGTGTTCTATCTGTGTGCAACTCCTTACAGAATATATCTAAGTCTTTATATCTGCATCAGAAAGAATATAAGAAGATGAATAAGTAATGCACATATGTAATCAAATCTTAACTCAATGGTCATGGTTAAGTTTGGTTTTGGAAATACAACATCAGGTATAGAATATCTAGTAAGTCCACATCACCACATTAATCGATTTTTTAAATATGTTTGTGGTCACTTTGGGGAGGAAAACAAGCCGTAAAAATGCACAGCGTGTCTTGCTTACAGCATTTATTGCTTAAAAATTGCTTTGGAAAATGTGTCAGCAAACAGTTACATGAGATGTATAAGCATTAATATTAAGTCAGCACTCAAGCTAAATGCTACACAGTTTTCACCAGATTTTTACTAACTTTGTTGGGACATTTTGTCTCTATGTTAGCAAAAGATTTGTACATGAGATGAGACTAATGATAATAGAACAATACAGTAGAGCTGTGTGCTAGACGACCAAAACAATGAGCTTAAAGATGGAAAAATGCTACACAAGGTCAAGGTTTGGTGACATTTTCTCAATTATACATCTTCCTTTGATCAATTTCTAATTTCTAAATATTGATAAGTTCAGTTTAAAAGGAATAATAATGTCAAGCAAAAGCTCTGTGTTACTGTATGACAAGAAAGTTCATGAATTTGTATTGATTACAGTATGCAATGCTTTTCTGCAGAGATGTCGAAATGGCCCATGACTGTGTGTATGCTGGGTCTGATGTGGTTAATAACCTAAAATGATCCAGATTGTGACCAGTAGGCCTTGTGTGTACGAAGCAGCTGTTTGTTTGTTTTTTGGTCAACCATGCTGCAAAAAGTTGTATTTGATGTGTCCAATGCTGCATAAAAAATAAATTATTTTTCACAAAGCAGCAGTCTTCCTCACAGTCACCTTTGCCGTTTTTCAGTTCAGTTCAACTCAACTAAGAGACAGTTTGCACGAGCTGGACCCTGGCTTAGTTAGTTTTAGTGATAGACTCTCACTTCTGAAACGTCAAAATCAACCTCTCATATATAGTAAAGTAAGAAAGAAGGAAAAAGAAAACAACTTCCAGGTGCTGGATTAGCCTTCAAGATAAAAGCACAAGGTTGTTTTTTGTTGAATCTCTCTTTAGCCTACTACAGTTTTCTCAGTCTATGTAAATGTATGGTATTTCGTTTGAATTATTTCTCATCTGCGTGCCTGCAGTCAAGTCAAATTGCAGAAATATAGATTTTTTAAAACAACTTGATCTGTCAACTTCTTTTAAGGAAGTGTGATGTTCTGGTTAAATAAAGTGGGTCACTTAAATTAAGCCTTAAACTGATCATAAATGTGAGAAAACAACAAATCAAAGTTGAATCCAATAATACAGCATTAAGTCATAGTCTTATTAGTTACACATAAATAGTCAACTCTAAACTGGGAATACAGACGATAATTTGATAGATTTTATAACTTAAAACATATTTCATTCTTAAAAAGGAACTAATTTGTGCTTTTTCACTTGTTTTTGTAAGTAATTTATATGCATCAAGTAGACCGCAGGAGGAAGATCAGAGTAAAATAACCTAAAAATAACCACAACTGAAATTTTTCTTTTGTTTTAGTGCAAAAAAAGTGCATTCTGAAAATGTTCACATTTAAGGAATTATGTTTTTGCAAAACATGATGAAAAACCTGAAAACTGTGAAGAAAAATAATTGAAATTTCAACTACATGTGACGGCCACAGGACTTGGGGTCAGTATGTTTGTTTTCCTGTGTCCTGTCTTTGCTTTTCATTTTAGATCCTGGCCTGCCTGCCCTCCCTCCTCTCACCTCTGGTGTTTTTTTTTCTCCCCTCCTGGATGGCAGGTGCCTGCTAGGCACTCTTCTTAATTTTGGTTTGGATTTGATTATGTTGGGTTTAGCCTGGGTTATTTCTTGGTTGAGTTCTTTAATAAATTAATTTTATTATTTAAAAGTTGTCACCGTGTTGACCTCCTTTTTTGTTATGCTCTACAACGAGCTGGGCATAACATACATTATGCCTCATTTTGTTATTTACACATTATAACTTACAGATGACAGTCTGTAAAGGCACAAAACATTTAGTCACAGGTATCTGGAACTGAACAATATAATATTTTACTTCATGATCAAAACAACAAAAGTCAGACAAAAAAAGACAAAACAACAAAAACAAGACAAATTATTACAATTTTACAAAAACGTGACACAAAGCAACAAAAAATGGACAAATGAGGGAGGACAAGGGAGACGAAACAGACACAAAATGACAAAAATGAGACAAAAAACAACAAATAAAATGAAACACAAAATAACCAAAATCATACAAAAAAACTCAAGCGAAACAAAATGAAAACACAAAACGACAAAAACATGAGAAAAACAACATTTTGATGAAAAACAAGAAAAAAACCCCAAAACAAGACAAAATATTGCAAAAAAAAAAAACAGGCACAAAATGACAAAAGAACAATGAGCATTAATATTTTACTTTATGATCTACACAGTATTTTACTTTATGTTCAAAACAACTTGTCAAGCTCTCTAAATTATTTTAAATTTACGCTTTTATAAATTTACAATGTGCAATTAATGTAATCTCTGTAGTTTTTACACTTTACAAAGTCGTCTCACCTGCCAGATTGGACCCTCTGATGAGCCACTTTTGACACCGCTGGTATAGATAATGCATGGATGGAATTCTTATTGTTATTCTTAGAAAAAAGGCCACGGTGACCTCAGTGAACAGGACCACTGAACTCATAACAGTGGGCGTAGTGTGAAAATCCGCCACACCTGTTGATCTTATTGTGTCAACTTGACAGACTGGAGGTGAAACTACAGAGAGGGGAGGATCTGTGGAGCAGCAGACAGACGCAACACTAGCAGCGCGAAGTTCACCGAGAGTCACTAGAGGAAGAGCAGCTCTGGCAGCAGGTGGCACTTTGTATGTTCACTGTCAGGGCGGTTTGGCAGCTCACTCAGAGGGAATCAAACTTTTACTAACAGCAACATGTCAAAGCTCCGACCCAGACTGTGTGCGATGACTAAAGGACCCGACGGCTATGGGTTCCACCTGCATGGAGAAAAGGGCAAGAGCGGCCAGTTCGTGCGGCTGGTGGAGGACGACACTCCCGCCTCCGAGGCCGGACTGGTCGCGGGGGACCAGCTGGTGTTCGTGAACGGGGACAGCGTGGTGGGAGAGAGCCACCAGCAGGTGGTGGCCCGGATACGGGCGACGATCGGGGCTTTGGAGCTCATCGTGGTGGACGTGGAGACGGCGGAGTTGCTGAAGAAACACAACCTGGAGTGCCGGCAAGAGTTCGTCACCGAGGGAATCCCCCTGCCAGGCGGAGACAGCGACTCAGACGCTCAGAGCAACGGAACCCCGAGAGGGTTCAGCCCGGTCCGCTGGGAGAACGGGGATGCTGCCACGGAGAAGTCGGAGAGGCTGAGTGTCAGCTCCATCACCAAGGTACACAAAGACACTGGTGAAGTCACTGCAAACTTTACTGGTCAGCTTAGACTCTCTATTCTATTCTGTTAGACTCTATTATAAACTACACTGTACTGTATTATATTACTGAGAAACAGTGGTGGCTCTAGACAAAGTATAAGGGGGGCAAGGTGGGGCCAGTGTTTAATCACAGAGGCACATTAAAAACGACAACAATGATATTTAAGCACTAAAAGTTGTATTAAAAAATCAAACATGTTTATTTTATAAAAAACGCACCATCTAAAATAGTGAGGTTATCAGGGTCAGGGTTGAAATATGTAGCATCAGTCACATTTGTAATCAGTCACAGGTAATAAAAGTGGTTTGGTTTCCTGTCATTCAAAATCCTACAGCAACAGGATACAGCGGTAATGCTGTTTGGCAAACTGGTCCTCAAATATGTTCAGATCCAAGGCCTTGACCCTTCTGGATTCTACACTCAGGACACCACGATGACTGAGTCGATCCTCAGACGTGGTGGACCGCAGGAATGTTTTTATCAGTTTCAGAGTGGAGAAACAGGAGGCAGAGCTTAGTGGAAGAGTGACGGCAGTCTTTCACATTAGAAAGAGTTATAAAAAAGACTTGCTGATATCTGTAGAAAGATACACAATAAATACGGTTTACAAGCATGTATGTTAAAATGCAGGTTATTTGTCAGTGAGAAAATAAATTGGCACCATAGTTACAGTGTTTGATGCTCCTAAACTGTACCAGACATGTAGTGTTGCCAGGCTCTTGTTCTGGGCAGTTCCTAATATTTACAATAACTCTGGTCCATCCACAGACAGCTCATGAACAATATAGTGTATTACTGTGGTATTAGAGTCACACTAGACTTGTTTGATTCTTCAACCTTTGACTTATATCTTCTGATCTGACAAGATACTTGCTAAAATACAAAGAGTACAATAATATTTGAAGAGATTTGAATATTTTCCAGCCTTCAGAACATAATGGTAATCTTGCCAAACCTTTAAATTAAATTTCCAGCATTCAAACGCTGAGTTTCGACTGTTCAGTGCTTTTTGTTTCAGTTTTGAAATATGACATGACAGTTCTCTAATCGGAGGCCTGCCTGCTGCAGAGGTTATGTGGAAGTAGATCTCCTGTTAAGCAGCAGTTTCCAGTGTCAGTGGAAGATTCTGGGTTACATTGTAGAGGCAGCAGCACAGTGAAATGTGTCAGGCCTCTACACACTCCCATTCAACAGAGTATTTGTCATTGAATCGTCTGTCAGTCTTGAGTTCCCTGTCAGGTTTGGCTTGTCAGACCAGAAGACTTGTTGCAATTAATGCATGCCAGCTAGAATAAGCATTTCTTTTTAGGCCTTTGCTATTATCAGATAGGATTTTGAGAGATATGAATTGACATGGTGCAATACAAATAGTGCTTTTATTGCACACGCTTAGGCATCCAGATAAAGGTTTATCACAGTTTAGGAATTTTTTGGATGAGCTTTGCTGATAGTGCTAGATTAGCAGCGATACTAATGGTTGGAGGCCTACCACCACAAGTTTACTTTGACACAAGTTCTTTGTTTCACCATAATCCTTTGAAAGACAAAGCTTTTGTTGCCGGTTATGAAACAGCTTTATAAGGTTATTCTTTGACCGAGTCATGAACAAGATTTTGTAGACTATGTAACTATGTCAGTCTGAGAAAAGTCTGGCCGCTGATTTAAATGTTGTGTAACTCTGTAAAACACTGCAAAATAGCCTCTTTGTGGAGGAGTTTCATTGTGAAGAGCTCTCAGCACGGAAAGCAGTTTTTATTTTGGACTTAGACAAATAATGGGATACTGGGTGTTATTTTTAAACGTGGCTCCCTTGGTAGGTGGGAGTTATGGACTAGATGAAAAAGAACAAGATGTGAACCCAACAATTTCAGATGCTGTCAGATTAACCAACAGAAGCACATGTTTGAAAGACAGTCTTTGTGCTTCCAATCATGCCTTTTCCTTATACTTGTGCGATGCGATTGCCTTGCCTGTGGAATAATCTGTTATCAGAAAAGTGTACAGTTGAGACGTGCACCCTTTTTACGACATTTCTAATCTTTGGACCTGGCCAGGATTTACCAACTAACTCCAGTCAGTGTTAAGGAAAAATTGTAGGTAATAGGTCATTTCGAACCAACAGTCAGCTGCAAATCTTTAAACAAATCATTGGGAGTTGAATTTGCAGTCGTGTTTTGGATTGGGATGAGTCACCAAATTTGTGCCATATCCATGTCAAGTTCTCACCTTTTTCTCCTGTTCTGCAGATACAAATGGGATGTCTAGGTGTCTCTCTTTGCCTAGGTGCCTCACGGCCTTTCACTAATTCCCCGATCTTTACTACGTGTAAAGCCTGCTCTGTGTGGCTGGGATACTGCAAACTTCCAGCTACATTCCCGACTGATGGGAAACTTGGCATGGTCTGACACCCAGTGTGATACTGGCCTCTGACAGCAGCCTCCCATTGGGATACACTTGAGTGGGCTGGCTGATGATGATCTAAATTAGCCTTGCTTGTGGTTAAACAATAGTCCCTCACACATGATTTCCAGTGGTTAGACTTGGTATTGCGGTTCAGAGCTCAGTCACCAAACTTTTACAGAAAGTCTTCCAAAGACTTTTCTTTCTCTCAGAAGATAAAAACATAAGTATGCCATCATGTTATGGTACCTTCCTCACTCTCCAGGGATTCCACCACACTGAGGCATGTCTGTTGGGTGCCATAGAGATCCCCAGCAACAGACAAAGAGGGTTTGTCCACAGTATTTGCCTGTGGAGAAAGACTTCTGGGCCAGAGAGGAAAGAAGAGAAGGCTCTCATGCCTGAACAAGTACTCAATGCTGACCCTGAAATACATACACCCTCATTTAACTGTCAATAGGGAAGGAGTTAAGTAAGAATATAGGAGTGGGAAAAGGATTAAATAGCAATTTGTTTTGGGGATCTTTCCATCTCAGTTCACCAAATTTTTAAAAATGTTTATGCCTGACCAGCTTATTTCGTCAGATTTTTTTCTATGCATGTGTGTTATGAAGTCAAACATGTACATTTTTTGGTCACAGTCACTTTTTGAGTATAAAATTTACAGAGCGTTGGTGGGCACATGTAGATTTTTACATTGTTTTCTTCACGACAGCGGAAAAATGTTTGAAGTGCCATAACTTGAGAAATAATCTAGCTATACATCCGTTTTGTAAACACCACTTTATCCTCTGTAGGGGTTCACCATGATTTTTCTTTTAGCCCAGTAACCGTAATATATAACTTTTTCAGTTGGGACTGCTTTCGGAGTGGTTTCACCTATCATACCTCCTCAGTGTCTCTGACTGACACCATACATTTTTACAGCTCCTAGAGGTGCCAATCACAGCAACAAGAAAACAACGCAAAAATCAATATCACCCCACCCCTCTTTAAGAATTTTCAACTCAAAAAGTAATGTTATCAATGATCCCATATTTGACACATGGTCAACTCAATCAGTGTTCACCACTTTACAAAAATCTGTCAAATTAAAGATGGTCAGACGTGGGGTATTTGGTGAACTGAGGCGGAATGGTTCATGTATTTTTAGATATGAAACTGTCAAACAAATCTGGGTTTCCACATCTGGGTTTCCACTCCAGGATACCTCGCCTTAGTTCACATCTGTGTCACCATTTCTGAGATGCAACAAAATATGCCAACAATATTCAAGAAAGAATAAGAAGTTTTGGGTCATTATCTTGCTGTAAGGTGAATCCCAGAATGACGTGGTCGCCATTTTGGTTCAGGGTTCCCCTCATTCTGTGCAAGTCAGTGACCCTGGATCCAGCAACACAGCCCCAGGCCATCATGCTTCCTCCTCCATGTCTGACAGTTGATGTCACACACTGAGGAACCATCCTTTTGCCTATTCAACGGTGTACACAAATCCTGCGTGATGAGCTAAAGATTTCAAATTTTGATTCATCAGTCCATAATACCTTCATCCAGTCTTCAGTTGTCCATTGCCGGTGTTTCATGGCTTCTTTTTCTTATTCTGATGTCGTAGTAGTGGATGTTTTTGCTGCAACTCAACCTATCAAACCTGAAACTCCAAGTCTTCTCTTCACAGTTGAAACTGAGACTTCTTACTACGACCACCATTAAGCTCTACTAGAAGCTGTTGGCGTCTTGTGGCTTTAGGTCTTCCACACCTCTCCCTATCAGTTTATTCCCAGTCTCTGAGTGCCATTTGATGGTGAAGAAAACTGTACTCACTGACACCTTGACTTTCTTCACAATTTCTCTGGAGGAAAGATCTACATTTTTAAGTGTTATGATGGTCTGTTTCTCTTCTATTCTTAACTGGCTTTTCCTCCCCATTTTTACAGCAACATGCTATACTTTCTGCAGTACAATACTGTTCAAATAATTCTTTGGAGGGTTTGGTGCCACGATATGTTGCAACACTACTTTTATGCAGACGGGAGGGATTGTAAGTAATCAAGAAAAACTGGGACACCTGTAGGATTTGGTAGCACCAATTATCAAGGCTTGATCAACCTCCATCCTTTTATTCATGTGCTAGCATAATTGCACAATGGTTTTCTAATTGTCAGTTAGCCTTTCAACACCATTAGCTAACATAATGTAGCATTAGAACACAGGAGTGATGGTTGCTGGAAATGTTCCTCTGTACCCCTATGGAGATATTCCATTAAAAATCAGCCATTTCCTGCTAGAATAGTCATTTACCACATTAACAATGTCTAGACTGTATTTCTGAATAATTTAATGTGATTTTCATTGAAAGAATTTTTTTTTTTCAAAAATAAGGACATTTCTAAGGGACTGTAGTGTATATAGTTGCAATCATGCTAGCATCCTTCTATAATTGAGCTGTGAGCTGCAACATCCTATACATCCACTGACCTGTTGACTTTCTGTGCCCATTAGTAAGATAAAATAAAAATAATCGCAGGGCTTTCTGAATGTTTATTCACATTTAGTGGAGAGGATGAATGATTTTCTGGGCTTAGTGCCACTTATAAAATGCATTTACTTTTGTACAGTCATTCATTTTCCAATGACTGTACCGGGCTTTGCAAAAGTTCTGTTACACGGTTTCATGATCTTTAGAGACGTTTACATGTGGGAGTGAAAAATTCCATTAAACAAACTGAAAGTTCTACCTTATAGGCAGGTGTCATTAACACAAATTTGTTCTCCGGTGAAGTTGTATCAAGATGGAAGTCAAAAGAGTTGAGATATCTGCTCTCCTTCATGCTGGCCACAACAAGTCTGACAGAGCCAGGCAGCTGAACATCAGCCGGATGACCGTCCAAAGAGTCACGGAGAGGCTCAAGAATGGTGAAGATCTTTCAGATGATCTTTCAAGAATGGTGAAGACCTGAAAGATCTTCACCATTCTTTAGCCTCTCCGTGACTCTGTGGACGGTCATCCGGCTGATGTTCAGCACGAAGGAGAGCAGATATCTCAACTCTTTTGACTTCCATCTTGATACAACTTCACCGGAGAAAAAAATTTGTATTAAGGACACCTGCCTATAAGGTAGAACTTTCAGTTTATTTAATGGAATTTTTCACTCCGACATGTAAACGTCTCTAAAGATCATGAAACAGAGTGTAACAGAACTTTTGCAAAGCCTGGTAGATAGCTCTTAGACCAGTGCATGTTATGTGATGAATGTAGACGTTGTAGCAATTGTATTGAACATTATGTGAGGATTGGACTTTTCCTACCTTGCTGTTTTTTGGCCTCCTGGCACTCTGTATGCACTTACAGAAGAACTTTGATCCTCTCACTTAGAATAAAGGCCTTGAAGCAGCTCTTATCCTTTCAGCAGGTAATTGCTTCTTCAACGTTTTACAATGCCTCTTATCACTCATCTCATATAAGTTATGTAAAGAACAATTAATCTGCCACTTTATTGATTCAGGAGTTGTCAACGCTGTAAATCTGGATTATTCTATCGACAGAATGTCTATGTTTTTGGTCTGGTGCCTGGAGATGAGGCAACCCAGAATGACCACTTATGTAACTTATGGAGTTTAGTACAGAAGTTTTGTCGAATGTTTTATTGAAGAAATTTTACTCTTTTGATAGTGCTAAAACTATGATTTTATTCACTGAGTTTCATTATTTTAATAAGAAACTCTTCGCTCCTGGTGAGAACCCCTGCAGCACAGGGACAAGATGCAAACTCCTCACAAGGATTTGAACCCAATACCTTGTAGCTGTGAGGTGACAGTACTAACCACTGCAGTACCGTGCCGCCCTTTAAACATCATCAAGATCAACATCAAGATTTTAATTCCATGTATTTGTTAGACAGCACCCTCCATAATTATTGGCACCCCTGGTTAAGATGTGTTCTTTTGCTTCTAATGAATTCAGTTTTTTTCTAAATAATATAGGACCACAATGAAAAAAATAGGAAAATCCAACCTTTAATTCAAGTGCATTTATTCATTGGGGAAAAATCACACATTAAAAAATAAGTCTTTTACATCAAATCATGTGTGCCACAATTATGAGCACCCCTGATGTTAATACTTTGTACAACCTCCTTTTGCCAACAAAACAGCACCTAATTCTTTTTCTACAATTTTCAGTGTTAGAGTATGCTCCTGCAATAAAAACCAAGTTTATGTTAAGGCTTTTAACACATCTTAACCAGGGGTGCCAATAATTATGGAGGACGCTGTATATAGGAATAATATGAAATCATTAGTAGCACCATGTAGTTGAATTTAGACTTGCATTTGCTCATTGGTGATGTATAGCAAAGTTATTTTTGGCACTCAACATTTCCTGGTGCATTTGTGAGAAGGTGTCCGTAGATGAGCCATACAGCTAACATGTATGAGTGTTCATGCTGTTGCTGGGACTGCATCTCGTGCATGGATGTGTGACAAGCCTGTAAATGTGATTGGAAAATGCAGATAGACAGGCTACTAAGTAAATCATTATTGAATTGCATTTTTATCTTCATTATCTGGTCATCAATTTTATTAGCCTCATACGTTACAGCCAGTTCAAGAACATCAGAGCATTTCTTTATCATTATGCTTGGTGATATAATGCCATTCAAGTCAAATGTATACCTGTTTTTTAGAATTAGTTTTTAACAGATGAATATGTTTTGGTTTTGTGGCTGAGACCAGAGCTTGATGGAGCTGCCTGAGGGATCAACTGTCCATTAGATGATCCTCAATCCTTTGACGGAGCTCTTCACTACATCAGTGTTTTGTCAGTGACAGTCTAAATAAACAACAGTCTTGACAAAAATTCAGTATCTATTCAGCTGTGTAGTTAATAAAACCAGCTAAGTAATGGGATGACTTTAACAGCTAAGGTAGTTTTCCCCTATTACAAACTGAGCTGAATTATCCACCATACTGCCCTGTTGTACTAAACATAATACATCCTTGATAAGCTAAGTAAGTTGTAGTAGCTTCAATGTAAAATAGTAAGCAGCAGACTTAAGGGTGTTGAAGTAGACTGAAGGATGATGTTTGAATGTTTCAGCGGCAGATTTTGCAACCACACATGTACAGCCGGCAGGTTGCTCTGTCAGCAGGGGTAAAGGGGTGGAACCATCGATGAAACCACTTCCGTGCTTGGTAGTTGGTTGCTATAGTGCTGAACCTCCATTGTTTGTTTTCTTGTCTGCCAGTTCATGATAACGGTACTGCTACATGTAGGGACACTTCTTTACAGTTTGTGTTGATTATGTAAGATAACTTTCTCAGGCAATGCACACAATGCTGAATGTTAGCATGGATGTCAGACAGTACAGTCAGAAAATAGCTAAGCAGTTTAGTCAGAATTAATGTCACGCTAAATAAAACAGATTCCTGTGCTGCTTATTTGCTGCAATAAACACTGCAGTGCACTATGGTACATACTTCATATCTTTGCAGGAGAATACTAGTATGAAATTGATGACAATAATGCAGTGGTTAACATTTCATCACAAAAGTGTTCATATTTTTGCAAAGTAAATCTTTTTAGTTATACTTTATTATTGTAATTATTTGTGTCAGGATCCAACTACTAACTTCTTTTTAAATAGCTTTTATCTTGGTCTTAATCAACAAATGGAACTGTTGTGAGCGTGAAATGTGGTTGAAAGCTCCAAAAACTGCCAAGTCAATTATTTAGACGCACAAGTAAGGTTAATAATTAAATTGACAAAAAAGCAAGACAAGACTCAAACATTTTCTCTTACAGTTTTTTATATTTTTATTATGAGAACATTTGGTCATTGGAAAAAATCACTGTGAGGTTTGATAACCAGGCCCTGTTGTATTTTCTGCTAGATTCTGTGAGGAACTGTAGAAGCGTACTGTGAACTGTCCCAATTCCTGAACTCAGCTTGAGTTGATCATTTCAAGAGGTTTGTGTGAGAGGGGTGCTCTCACACACTTCAGCAAATCTGTTGGAGTGGTTCTGCAGGAAAACTTGACTTTGTGGACACTTTTATCGCAAGTTTGGGTGTGACTTTTATCTCTGTGGAATTGTGTCCAGATATGATCATAAAGTTTTAACACGAGCGCTGGCTCAGTTCAAGGTCCTTTCAGCGAGTGATGAGACAAGCATGAAGCACAGGATCTGATTATTAACTACAGCAGGCTGTAAAACCATTAACCTTTGATATTGAACAGCTTTAGAAAATGTTTAGTCCCTGCCTGCTGCCTCTTGTATCATCACAGTAAAACAAGGATAATCCTGCATTCATGCTGTTTATGGCAAATTGCAAACCAGCTGTTGTTTCTATGTGCCATTCACCAGACAGAAGTAGCATTAGCTTCTACCAAATTTGCCACCAGGTTACATGTGTTTCAGTGTGCCTTCTCTTTACCCCACATGCAGAAAAAGGAATAAAAAAGACTAGTATATGCAACTGTATTTTTGTTTTTTAAGCATGTAGCAGTTCTTACTATCAGTGTATTTACTGATCATCACAGGCAGCTGTCACAGTTATTTAAATGTATTCATTTATTCATTTATTTATCGGGGACTCATTGATCAACAGAAAAAGTCACTGTAAATAAACCAGAGTTAGCCCATGCACAGTTATTTTTTTTTTCTGATGACTTATCACAATCAGCATACACACGTGGACAAAATTGTTGGTACCCCTCAGTTAAAGAAGGAAAAACCCACAATTCTCACTGAAATCACTTGAAACTCACAAAAGTAACAATAAATAAAAATTTATTGAAAATTAAATAATCAAAATCAGCCATCACTTTTGAATTGTTGATTAACATAATTATTTTAAAAAACAAACTAATGAAATAGGGCTGGACAAAAATGATGGTACCCATAACTTAATATTTTGTTGCACAACCTTTTGAGGCAATCACTGCAATGAAATGATTTCTGTATTTGTCAATGAGCGTTCTGCAGCTGTCAACAGGTATTTTGGCCCACTCCTCATGAGCAAACAGCTCCAGTTGTCTCAGGTTTGATGGGTGTCTTCTCCAAATGGCATGTTTCAGCTCCTTCCACATATGTTCAATGGGATTCAGATCTGGGCTCATAGAAGGCCACTTTAGAATAGTCCAACGCTTTTCTCTCAGCCATTCTTGGGTGTTTTTGGCTGTGTGTTTTGGATGGTTGTCCTGTTGGAAGACCCATGACCTGCGACTGAGACCAAGCTTTCTGACACTAGGCAGCACATTTCTCTCCAGAATGCCTTGATAGTCTTCAGATTTCATCGTACCTTGCACACTTTCAAGACACCCTGTGCCAGATGCAGCAAAGCAGCCCCAAAACATTACTGAGCCTCCTCCATGTTTCACCGTAGGGACAGTGTTCTTTTCTTCGTATGCTTGGTTTTTGAGTCTATGAACATAGAGTTGATGTGCCTTACCAAAAAGCTCCAGTTTGGTCTCATCTGTCCAAAGGACATTCTCCCACAAGCTTTGTGGCTTGTCAACATGCATTTTTGCAAATTCCAGTCTGGCTTTTTTATGAGTTTTTTTCAGCAGTGGTGTCCTCCTTGGTCGTCTCCCATGAAGTCCACTTTGGCTCAAACAACGACGAATGGTGCGATCTGACACTGATGTACCTTGGCCTTGGAGTTCACCTTTAATTTCTTTGGAGGTTGCTCTGGGCTCTTTGGATACAATTCCAACGATCCGTCTCTTCAATTTGTCATCAATTTTCCTCTTGCGGCCACGTCCAGGGAGGTTGGCTACTGTCCCGTGGGTCTTGAACTTCTGAATAATATGAGCCACTGTTGTCACAGGAACTTCAAGCTGTTTAGAGATGGTCTTATAGCCTTTACCTTTAAGATGTTTGTCTATAATTTTTTTTCGGATGTCCTGGGACAATTCTCTCCTTCGCTTTCTGTTGTCCATGTTCAGTGTGGTACACACCTTTTCACCAAACAGCAGGGTGACTACTTGTCTCCCTTTAAATAGGCAGACTGACTGATTATGAGTTTGGAAACACCTGTGATGTCAATTAAATGACACACCTGAGTTAATCATGTCACTCTGGTCAAATAGTTTTCAATCTTTTATAGAGGTACCATCATTTTTGTCCAGGCCTGTTTCATTAGTTTGTTTTTTTAAAATAATTATGTTAATCAACAATTCAAAAGTGATGGCTGTTTTTGATTATTTAATTTTCAATAAATTTTTATTTATTGTTACTTTTGTGAGTTTCGAGTGATTTCAGTGAGAATTGTGGGTTTTTCCTTCTTTAACTGAGGGGTACCAACAATTTTGTCCACGTGTGTATACAGATGCTACAAGCATACTAATACCCAGACCAGTGTAATGCACTCCAAAAGATCAAACGCTGCGATACAACCTCATTAGCTATCTTTAGATCATTAACCCTGAACTAATCTGTTCAGTCAAAGGCAGTTTTATTAACACAGTATTAATTAAATCAGAGTATTTGTCATCTCAGGGAATTTCACATAGAAAGATTAGGACCTTAGAACATTATAAAGAAAAAAGCAAACAATTCTGTTTAAACATCACTTGTTGGCAGTGGGAAGTAATAACTCCTGTTTAAAAAGACCAAAATCTCCAACAGACCCAGCAGAGCTAAGGAATGGTTGAGAGTCACCTGAACAGCCCTTACTATTACTTTAAAGAAAGTTGTAAGCCTAATCTTAAAAGGAGAGAGGGTGTCTTCCTCCTGAACTTAAACTGAGTACTGATTCAACACTGGAGTAGCCTGATAAATGATGGCTCTGCTTCTGACTCTAATTTTGCAAACTGTAGCAACCACAAGTAAACCTCCAGTCTGAAAGCAGTGCTTCATTGGGATAATAAGGTGCAATAAGGTCTTTAAGATACGATGGAGCTTGGTCCTTAGGAACCTTGTATGTGAGGAGAAGGATTTTAAATTCTATCCTGGATTTTTCAAGGTACAACTAAAGACATGCTCGGCTTCCGGTCACTCTTTTTGGTCCTTGTCACAACTTTGGTTACAACATTTTGCATCAGCTGGAGTTTTTCATTGAGTTATTGGGACACCAGGATAATAAGGAATTACAATAGTCAAGCCGAGAGGTTCCAAATGTATAGGCTTGTTTTATGCGCAAGTTAAAGGACATATGCTGCTCAAAAAATACTCCAAAGTTACTCATGGTAGTACTGCAGACCAAGACCACGCTCTCTAAAATCACACTGTGGTTAGATACTTTGTGAGGTGTTTAGAACCAAATACAGTAACTTCAGTTTTGCCTTTATGTAGAAGAGGGAAATTAAATCTCTTTCAGCCCTTTTTGTTTGATAAGACATATTGTTTAGTTTCATCTGGGGCTCATCTGCAGTGGAACAGAAGTGTATGCGGTGTTTCCCAACGGAAGCATGTGCAAGATGAAAAGTATTGTTCCTTGCACATTTTGTTGAGGAAATGATTCATCTGTTACTTGAGAAAGTGACTGGTAAGTTTACCAGTCATGAAAATACAGCTTAAATTGTGTCATTGCTTGTCAAAGGACCTCAGTACTGAGGTGTTTTCAGCAGTGACGTTATTACATAACACTTGCCATCACAACACCGTTCGGTGTGTGTGGCTCTGCTGATGCTGTGGTTTTCCTGTTCATGCAAAAAAAAAAAAATCAGAAAGTGTAGCTCAAATGCTCAAAAGAGCATATTTGCAGTGGGAGTTACTTTTCTCAAGTTTGCTTTTGAGTTGACGTGTGTGTATATTTACTCAGTTCTCAGCTTTAACAAACAGCTCTGCAGCCTTTTATAAAGAGGCCAGATACAAAGGAAATACAACACAGGGAGACACCTGCTGGTGTGCTGGTTAGATCAGTCAGTGGTGAGTTATTATTTCATGCCTGCAAGATAATGGGATGATGAGGATTTTACACACTCCACTTAATGGTGTTCAGTTTTGGATGTGATGTAAGTAAAGTTTCAGTCTGTAACTGAGCTTCTCTTATCGCATCGATTATTTCTCCTCCACCTCTCTGCTGGGTGTTGTCATCACACTCAGACCTTTGCCTTCGAGGCATCTTTGACAAAAACAGCAGGCTTGATCGTGCAGATAGACAGTGATCTGACTACCAACTGATTATTGCCTGGGGATACAAGTCCTTCAAGAAAAAGTGGATAAAAGGGATCCTGGTGATGCAATAGAGCAGTTTACAGACACAGTGCTCTAAGTGTCCTGTTTGTCTCTGTTACTTATAGCCATTGCAGAGATAGTTTTCCTGTGATTGGCCGAGAGACGAGACTAAAGTATGACTCAAAGGCAGCGAGGTGGAAGTTTATTCCCAGCCACCTCTTGCGCCACAGACTGATTCTCTGCTCCCCTGCGGCGCACTAAACGGATTATATGGTGCTTGCTCACCTTACATGACAGGTTCACATCAGCAGGTACAAAATGTTTCTCACCTCTGCTTATGAATTGTTGACTTGAGAGAAAGCTTATTCATTAAAACTTGATATGTCAGTACCTGTTGAAGTATCAGAGGTGTAAGTGGTATTGATAAAAAACTGTGAATGCACGCACGATGTATAACACTGGAGCCACCCTTCCTATCCTTACAGCTTCAATATGGTTTTCACCAACTCCTGAAAGAAATATCTTCAAATTTACCTCCAAAATCCTCCACCGTGTTCACCTGCTAGTTCTTACTAACTGTTGTGAGCAGAGTAGGTGGGTTTTCCAGTACATTTTTACTGTAAACAACCAAGTAATATTGTCTTTACTGAATAATCTGATGATTATTTTCTTGAATAGTTGTTTTGTCTGTATTATCCACAGATTCAGTTTACGATCAGAATATTCACATTTAAAAAACTACAACCAATGATTATTTGACCTTCAAAATAGCTGGTGATGAATTGTCTTTTGATCAATCAGACGGTGAGCCGATGAATCGACTAATCAACGATTTTGTTGCGTACACCCAGAAGAAGTCATGTGCCTCTGCTTCTGATGGTACTTAAAGACTGCAGCGTTCCACTGGTGTGCTTTTCACCACACGTGTTCCATCATCTTCATTAACAGTGATAGTGTTTGTCATAAACATAGAAGTCCATCCAAAGGTCCGATCACCGCAAGTCCTCTCAAGATCAAAGAGTGACTCATCCACATTTTTTTAGCAATCATTAACCAGCCCGATTTCATATAATCCCCTGGATCAATGCATAATCCACTTTGTGCATGACTGAGATGGGAGTTTGTCTTGAGGCAATGCTGAGGCTGCACTGGCTGATCTTAAATGGTCACTGGGCAGGGAATCATTTACAGATAGCCGAGGATGTTGCGCAGATAACAGCATTTTATCAAGTGGTTGATGAGTAGCAGATGAGGAATGCTTTTTTTAATCAAGATCCTCAGGCGTTTTCTATACACGTGTTCACTGTGGTTATGGAAGCCAGATTCTGTCAAGTAAAGAAAATACCAGATTTAAAGGTTCATAATGTTCAGTATAACCTGTGATTGTTGAAGTTTGTCTGCTTATTTGCACTATTTTTTTTGCAGACTTAAACTGAAACATTTTCTAGTTAAGATGAAACAGCTCAATCTTATCTTACTGACTGCATACCACCATTTGAGTGCTTTAACTGTTAGATAACAATTGCAAACAAATATATTCTTATCACTAATAACAGAAATGTGAATTTATTTGAAGTTATCAGAATTAGCCTGCACAAATAAAAAGATGAGTTTGAATAGAAAATACAACTGAAAGGAGAGGTTAAAACGCTTTATTCATTCATGTTGTGGGAAACAAAGTATTTTGCTTCCTGTAGTTGGGTAGGATTTTGGCTTACTTCATATTGTAATTAGAAGGGTAATTTTTGAACTCACTGTGCTTAAATCAGTAATAGTAGCTGCGTTTGTGTGTATTAATTATCAGAATTTTTGTCATTGATTTGATTCAGGATTATGAAAGACACTAATTACCTTTACTGTGTATGTTCCAAGGAAAAACGCAATTATGGAAGAGCCATCGTGTGATAAAGACAGCTCTACTGTGTCTGAAGTGCATGTATGTGTGATAAGTGTCAAACGGACATACTGGTCCATCCCCTACATGTGGGATTACACACTTAACCGGGCACAGGCCACTGCAGGATTAGCCTCTGCAACAGAGCGCTGATGCTACTGCTTCATTTAGCTGCCGATCTTATTCCACTATGCATGAATCTATTTTTAAGATTCTGCATGTTTATGACCTAATGTAAGTGTTCTGCTTTCAGTCTGACTTGATGCTGTTTATATAAATAAGGAACAGGCCTACAGGATGTGAACAGGGAGGTTACATGGCAGACACACCCTGTAGTTTAGAATGAACATGTAGGGATTGCATTGATGTGGAATCTCAGATCCATTTGGAAGTGGTCTACACTGGGAAAAAAAAAAAAAGTCAAACTAGTTGAAACAAAGCCTGCTCACTCTTTTATCTTTGTCCATGAAGAATCCTTGGAATATTATGGCATTTCTGATGAAGAATTGTAGCTGCTGAAGTTCTTGAGATGAGAGAATGTGACTTTCTTTTACAAACTCAAAGCTGCTTTTCAGTGTGTTGTAGGAATCATACCTCTGGTCTAATTCTGTGATGGATTTGTCCATGATCGCATTGAAAACCACTACAGATTTTTGATGGCCAGTCAGTGTCATTTAAACATCATGCTCAGATGGTTCCTCCCGTGAATTTGTTTCACCATCTTGCTCTGTCTGTGTCAGCTGTGTAAGTTCTTATGTTACCTGGTAACCGCTCCTTTACCAGACTTGAACTTGTCAAACTGATCCCATAGACCTGTGATTAAAATCCCTTAGTGAGTATATCAGTTCCACTGCACACCTTTGAGGTCTGATGTGACAATAGGAGTTTGAGCAGAAGCTGAAGATACTTTGAATGGACATGAAAGAAAAGTTTGATGACAGAATTAAATTTTTTGTTGTTCTCTCATAGTGCATAATGTTTTTTTCTTTTGTTTTTAACTTTAGATTTTGTTCATGCTGTGTATCCAGTCAAATGGTGCTGTAGACAGGACATTGCTTAAGACCACAGAATGGTATCTACAGATGGAAAGACACGGCTGCATCAGAGCCATAGTAGCACAATTTTAAGTTATTTGATCATGAATTGGCTAGGACTGCACAGTGACTTGGTGGTTAGCACCGTCGCCTTGCAGCTAGAAGATCCCAGGTTCGTGTCCCGGCCTTCCTGGGATCTTTCTGCATGGAGTTTGCATGTTCTCCCTGAGCATGCGTGGGTTTCCTTCCTTCATCCAAAGTCAGCTGAGATAGACTCCAGCCCCCTGCCACCCTAATTAGGATTAAGTGGTGTATAGATAATGGATGGATGGATGAATTGGCTAAAAATATTAATGATCTCAAAAAATTATCGGCCAGGCCAATAATTGGGCGATGCCTATTTACTATATTAATTTGTCAATTTAATACAGATTGAAATAAATACTTAGTGTCTTATATTTTTTCATTAATTATGACTTGATCTACATGATTTTTTGGTTCATATAGTTAGAATTCTGAATTGTTACTTCGTAAGTTCATACTTTTAAATTTCTCACATCTCGAATTTTTCACTTGCTCACTTTTTTCTTCTCCTGGCTGGGACAAGCCTCTGTTGAGGTGCACTGGGATGTTGGAAGTTCTAAGAAAATACATTTCCAGGCTCACTAGAGGCTAGGTTCAAAGTGAGGAAGAAGAACCGAGGAATGACTGTTATCCATCAAATGCAAATATGAATATGGATGCTGTGGCTGAAATATGCAAAGAAACAGTAAAATGTTGCACCTTTGAATGAACTGTCACACTGATATTGCCCCTGTGTGTGTGTGCAGGATGACCAAGATGGACTGCGGCCTCGTCTATGTCACATAAAGAAGGGTCCCAATGGCTACGGCTTCAACCTGCACAGTGACAAGGCCAAACCAGGCCAGTTCATCAGAGCTGTGGATGACGACTCTCCAGCACAGAGGGCCGGCCTCAGACCGAAGGACAGAATCATCCAGGTACACTTTCTCTATCTCGATCACATACATGCACTCACTTTATCTGTGTCTCAGACCTTTGGTTTGAAACTGTGTGTAAGTTTTGTGTTTGTATGTGTATCAACTGTAATCCTATTACATCAGGGGGGCAAAAGGGGAAACTAAGGTCCCAAGAAGTGTTAGTAGATGGGAGAAGTGTGTTTAGCTGTAATAGGCAGACATGTTTGTGCATACAAGTATGGTCATTTATATGCTCCTGTGTGTTTGTGAGATATCTTTGGACAATCTGCATGATCTACCTCACTACATGTGTGTGTGTGTGTGTGTCTGAATGTTTGTGTATGTGAGATACCCAGCCCCTCTGGCCATGCTGTTCAAAGTTAATCCACTTACTATGTCTGTGGGCTGAATTACAGGCTGCTCAAATAGTCTGCAGGGCCTCTCACATGCAGGAGAAAACTGCACAGAGAACCCCTACAACCGTACCTACACGATTCACACAGAGATAGAAGCCTCAAACTGGACAGTGTAAATGTTTAAAAGGTTCATCTTAGAAAGTGGAATGCAGTGAATTTTGGGTGTGGAGCAGAGTCACCAGAGTTCCGTACCACCTGAAGACATTCACGGTCAGTGTGGGAGCTGGGAAACTCAGTCCTGATGGTTTTCCCACCTTCAGTCTTCCTCCCACAAAAATTCCTCCGTGACTTATCTCCCTAGGTTCTTGATTAGTTCCAACTCTGGGAGTATGCTTGTACACCACGCCCTGCGATAACAGCATTTCTCAACACTGTCAGATACTGGCACCATCACTCTGCTGTTAGGTGTCATTTCAATTCTGCTTTTTCTTGAAGTCATAAAATTAGCAGCTGTCGTGACGCATTTACTTTATATGTAGCCTTTAGGCTGTATACAAAGATGGACTGAAGTGAAAATATGTTGATAGCCCCTTGTGACTGGTTGTCTCATGTTAACTGGTAGGACATGGGTGTCCAACATAGACTGTATATATAGTGGACGTAGCATCTGGCTCCAAAATTGAAGCCCACCCGGAAGTGTCAAAAACTTGCAATATCACGCCGTCCGCTACGGTTGGCTCCAAAAAGCTTTTGCTCCATAGACCCCAATTCATTTTTGGAAAAAATAAAATTTGATAGACTGATTTTCTACAGCTCAGGATTTTTTTCCCTGTTAGTTTTCATGGTCAAAATGAGAGATCAGGTGGCCGATCTTAAAATAAATCAATACTGAATTTTAAATAAATTGTTAAAGTTGGCGGAGCCAGGGGGTGTGGCTATACTTGATTGACAGTCCCATTGACTGGTCCTGCCCCGCGTTGCTCTCCGGTCCAGCCCGTTTGATGACGCTTTTTAAGTCACTGGCTCCAAAAAATCCAAAATGGCGACCAGGAAGTACCAAAATCCGGGCTTCATTTTCTCGGCGTTGAAACCAACGGGTGACGTCATGGTTAGTTTATGCCTGGTGTCCAATGATTATCCGCGACTGTCCAAGATAGTTCAAACTGTAGGGGCTGAAGTTCTCCTACTTGGCTCGGGCAGGAGGTGGGACATCAGTTCTACATCTTAACCCCCTGGTAACTACTGCACAGACTGTGAAAAGAATGGCAGCACCTATTTCCACCAATATTTTGAATCGACTACAATGGGGGTAAGTGCAGATGTGTAGTTTATCTTTATATGCAGTCTGTGACTCAAATGACATATTTGTTTAGTTTTGTATTTAAAAATAATAACAAAAGCTTAAATTTTAAAACATCTTTGAAAGGATGTAGCAACGCTTTCCACACTTGGAGAGCTTAAGAACAGAGAAGAGACAGGATTAGCTAAGACAATAGAAGCAACGTTGCAGATTCCTGCTGCTACACTAAAGGCTCACTCCTCAGTGGACCACAGACAGTTGTAGGTAGGCGGACCCATTCTATGACGAGGTGTAAGAATGGATGAGGTCTGAGGTAGGTGCTGAGCACAGATGGTATACAAAAAATGGACATGGCCAATGTGACGTCTGCTATTGGTTTGTGGCCAACCGTTCTGAAGCCCTGACTTTGGTATTTGGTCATCACCAGTCCTGTAACCAGACATATCAAGCAACCAATGGATGAGAACTACTGAGGAGGACACTATGCACAGAAGTTCAATGACATAATAGCCCCACCTGAAAGCATGCTCCACTTTATTGTCTATTTTACTGTAAATGGTATCATAATTTACAAACTGCTGTGTTCAAAATGACTTAAAACTGATTATTGAGATCATAAACTACATTACTTTTTTGATAATGTAGTTTCAGTCTGATGCAGTCTGATAAGGTTGTGAACTGAAAAATAACGTACTACACAGCAGTAGAAATAAACTTCAATGTGATAACCTGTATTGTCCTATACTATGGAGACACGAAGTGTGCATTATTAAATAGTCAATAATCAAATATGTACATAAATACAATACAGTGCATAAATTTAACCAATGACTGTGAAATGGCTTATCAAATTATTGAAACTCAGCTCAATATTAATAAATGTTGAATGACTGCCAATATTATTATTTTTTTAAATAGCAGGTAATAGCATATAATCAGAGAAGCCTTGAAGATATGGAACTTGCCACCTCGCCCAGTGCCTTTGATCGGGGTTCTTAGCCTTTGCCTCTTCTGTAGGTAGAGTATTATCAGGTTAAATTGGAGCAGCTGGTTTCCACATGGGTTTGATGCAGCTTTTGGTGGATTTGTGATACTGAAATAGAGGTCTTAGGTTATTTTTTCCAAGTCCCGAGTTGTTTGTTTGGTTTTTACAATCGGGGTTTAAGTGGAAATCATCCAAAGCCTCTGGTATTTATTATGTTACGCCCACTACTTCTGTGAGTCCCTAATCCTCAAACAGAAAACAAACAAGGAAGAATTTTAAAATGGGAGGATTTACTTTAAATTCAGTCTTTGGGTTTTGGAGTTTCAGTTGGACAAAATATTTCAACTTTAAAGACTTGAACTCTAGACAGAGGAACATTTTCTGGCAAGTCACTGATAAAACTAACAGTTGATTGATAGTGACAGTGCTCTGTTCTGTTCACCCCTTTGTTAAACTGTGATGACAGACTGTGGTCAGTTTTGTAACAAGTAGAGCTTTAGCTATCTTTATAAGCCGTTACACTATGAATCTGAGCTTAGACAACACAATGACAGATCTCGTTACCCATGCTGACTGTTGACTGCATAGCTGTTGGTTTACCACAGCAGTGTCTTTGTTTTTGTCCACTTTTACATAAAAAGTAATGTTTTAAACATTTTATTTGGTTCATTGCTACAATAGATGCAGCTAGTTAAAACTTAGGGATGTTAACCATATACTGTATAAGAACGATGGACTGAGCAACCAGCCCTTCAAAGTAAAGTGTCAAAAACCTGAAATACTACGACTGCCACCAGGGGCTAGCTCCAAAAAGCTCTGGCTCCATAGACACCTATTCTGAATCCAAAATTAGAGGTCAAGAAAAAGCAATCTTTCTACAGATTGGTATTTTTGTTATTCGGATGTAGTGTCTGTTATCACCTGCTATAATAAACTACACAGGACAAACCATGAAGTGTTGTACCTTTGCCTTTTTCAGACTCCGTTATTATCCAGTAGTCTAAACCTGACATAAGACTGAAAATCAATCAGCATTTAGGCTGCAACATTAAGTCAACACAAGCCTTTGACAAAGCACCAAGCCTAGAGAGTCCAAACAATTCATGTTAAAGTGCAACGTAGAGCTGTATTGGTTAGGTGCAGCCTCTATACAAAAACTGTTAAAAAATGAAAAAGGACAAGTGACACATGCTCCACTTGGGAAAGGACAGAGAATTAGTAATTACAACACTACCCACAAACCAAAAGTCAAGCCAGATAAACTAAAGAAACACTCCCGAAAAGACATAAAGACATAAAGGCTCTGATTTCAGTTTCTCCTGGTATCTCTTCAGGTCAATGGTATGTCAGTGATTGGAATGCAGCACTCTGAGGTGGTGGCTGCCATCAAAGATGGAGGAGATGAGACCAAGCTGCTTGTGGCCAGCGCTGAGACGGAGGAGTTCTTCAGGAGATGCAAGGTCATGCCTTCTGAAGAACATGTCACTGGTACTGTGCATCCTGCTTTGTTACTTTAATGTCTGTAACGTGATTTAGAAAACAGATTGAACTGACTGATGAATGGAAATGTGAATGACGCGAAGATGAGATGCAGTGTGTTCTATTGCCCCTATAGGACCTCTGCCTGAACCTGCATCAGAGGATGAGGAGGAGGTGAGGACTATACACACACACACACACACACACACACACACACACACGCACAAAGCAAAGAGAGAGAGAGAGAGTCCTGGAAAAAGCCCCACAGATCCTTGATGAAAACTCCTGGCAGCAGATTAACAGTTGTAAACAGTGTTGTGTGATGCTTTCTTACTGCTTTCATGTTTCTTGTCAGGATTACACTCAAATTAATGTCAGTGAAGTTAACCATGCTCCGCTACTTTGTGTTTCAATGAGCAAAACTCTTCAAACTGCATATTTTATCTACAAAGGCAAGTACTTTGCATGAGTTACTATATGAAATACTGAATTGCAAATAAAAAAGACAGGACAAACAACTGCAAAGTAGATGCATGTAATGGCACTTGTTAGTGGGTTGGATATATTAGACGACAAGTAAACATTTTGTCCTCAAAGTTGATGTGCTAGAAGCAGGAAAAATGGGCAAACAGAAGGATTTGAGCGAGTTTGACGATAGCCAAATTGCGATGGTTCGATGACTGAGCATCAGAGCAAATCCAAAACTGCAGCTCTTGTGAGGTGTTCCTGGTCTGCAGTGGTCAGTATCCATCAAAAATGCTCCAAAGAAGAGGCCGAAAATGTAAACTAACTGAAGAAGATGTCAGGCACCTCAAGATTTGAAATAACTGAGACAGAAGGAAGACCAGCGTTGACCTTCAGGCAGAGATTAATGCTTCTAAATCAGAATTGGAGAAGGTCTCCAGAATGACCATAGTGAGACAACTGACAGAACAAGGCTTAAAGGGAAGAAGCCATTAATGAGGCCTGCAAACATCCAAAAATGCCTAAAATTTGCCAGGGAGCACAAACACTGGATTGTAGATGGAAGAAGGTACTCTGGATGGACGAGTCCAAGTTTAAACTCTTGGATCAGCATCGTTGTGTTTATGTCTGCAGAAAAGCTGGAGAACATTTTGATGCTAGATGCATTGAACCCACTGTGAAACGCAGCAGAGATTCCATTATGGTATGGGTTTCCATTTGTAGAAATGGCTTGAGTGAATCAGTTAAAATGGGTGGCATCATGAACAAGAACGTCTACCACAACATCTTGGTGCATCATGGAATCCCTTCTGGATTGAACCTGATTGGTCATGGGTTCATCTACCAAGAGGACAATGACCCCAAGCATACTTCAAAGCTGTGGAGAGACTACTGGACCAAGACAAAGGAATATGGAATCTTTGACAACTGGGAACTGGGAAAATATTCAAACACAAGTCGGTGATTCTCATAGACTTTAGGCCAGCAGAGAAGTCCTCGCTTGCCCTGACAGCCCACCAGCTTTTTTCACAGGCTGAGCAGCACTTAACATCAGAATGTGCCTTTAATTAACACAGCACAGGCACCACAGGCACCACAGGCACAGTTTATCAAAAGTAAACATCCTCCTGAAGAAAGGAACAGCAGAACTCCCCCTCCTCCACATGTACACTGACAACATGGAGAGTGGATTGGCCCCTCCGGTGACATTGCGGCTGACCCTTCACCATAGCAACAAGAGCTCACCTCTCCGTGTCCCCCCTTCCTCTCTCTCTCTCTTTTTCATGTCCTGAAGGATCATGGGATTGCAGTGGCTTTAAGGATTATGCTAATGAGATGACTAACGAGCCCGGTTCACACACTATCACATGCAGGCAGGTTCTACTCTGCTGCAGCATAACAATCACTCATTCACCAGCTATTACATAACACAGCGCCCAGCATGAACGCTCACTCTGACCTGAAATAGGGGGGCAAGCTTTTTATCAGTTGAGTATATCATCAGATGGGCCTGATTTAGTCACAGAAAGTTTCCTGGAAGCAGCGTTAATTGAAACACTCCTGCTCAGATAGACTCTGTACTGTTAATTCTCAATAATGAAAACAGACTAAAAGAGGGTGTCTGAAATAAAGAGCCTCACAATTGAGGGCTCCAGCAATTTTACAGCTCAACTGCAGCATTATACCAAAGACCAGAGGTTCATTTTAGAGGAGCAGCTGCTTCCAAACTGGATGCTAATTTTTCACACACAAAGCGAGTCACACTTTGCAGATCAGACGGGAGCAAAGATGTGGGTTAAGATTGTAACTCTTCACTCGCACATTAGTTCCGACACTGAAAATGTGATTGAAGCAGCTCAGGAAAGTTCTGCTGCCCCCTGCTGGACAAGACCACAACTATCACCCACATTTAAGTTCAGAATTTATTTGCCCGGGTTTGCAATTTTCCGCCCAAAGTTTTGCTCAAAGTTTTAAAACACTTTGAACAAAACTTGTACAGTTTTTTTGCATTCCAACTATTTGATAAATTGCAGACTGAAAAATGAAAAGACTCCTGCTAAAAATCTTCCAGTGGAGATTATTTGGAATGAGTTGGAACACAGAGCGAAGACAAAGAAGCTAACAGCAGCACAGCATATATGTTCATCTGTGGGTGTTTAGGTGGGATGATTGTACTGATGCAGCACTACTTCACACTGCTTCTTGAACCTGGAGGTGTGTTTTTGCTCTTGGTCCTACTGGGAAACCAATGATGGCCCCTCTAAGTTCAAACCAGATGGGATAGCGTGTCTCTGTAGAACATTCTTGATTAAAGTGAGAAGTTCAACAGTGTCACCAACAAAGCCCCTCTACCAACGCCATCACAGGTTCTCCTCTATGGTTTATGATGGGTTCCACACTTGCAGATGACATCCATTCATTGTTATCTGGCTCTTACAAATACGCAGCAGCTGGTACTAAAAGTTTCCCCAGATTTCCACTGGTTCCATTTTTGGTCTATACACTTCTCGAATTTCCCTCGGGATTAATAAAGTGCCAACCGACCGACCAACCAACCAACCGCCTATCTTCCTAACTTCTTTACAGATGGAACAAGTATAACTTTATTGCTTCATCAGTCTATTTAAGTAATGGCATTCAGACACAGGTCACTTTTATGTTAGAAGTATTTTGACAGCTGTTATGGTGGTCAGAATTCGACACAAGAATGGAAGTTGTTGGTGCTTTTGTAATTCGGATAAGCTAACCCCTCTAAGTTAAAACTGTGTGTGTTGTGTGTTTGACAGGTTGCAGAAAAGCCTAGAGAATCTGTGAGCTCTTCAGTCTCCAGTGCAGAATCCAATAACTCCCTGCCTAAAGAGGTATGTATGTCACTGAAATGCGTGGAACAGTCCTGAAGCTCTGCATCAGAGCCACAAGAAAGCACATCATTATTATTCATTCTCCCACCCCTGTGTGTGTGTGTTCACGCCTTCAGGCTGAAAAGAGCCCTGACACGGACCCGGCGGCTGACAGCCTGGGTCTGGGCCTGTCCCTCGCCCAGGCCAGAGAAAGGGCCCATCAGAAACGAGCTGCCAAGAAAGCCCCGACCATGGACTGGAGCAAGAGGAACGAACTGTTCAGCAACTTGTAAACGTCATTCTATCCGTCTGCAGCCCGCTCTGTGCTGCCCTTCACTGGTGAACTGAGAGAGAAAATCAGCCTCTGCTCTTAAGATCCCACACATCCGGTGGAAGACACACAGTAGTGAGCTCATTTTAACCCTCCTGTTGTCCTCATTTACCAAAAAATCTTGTTTCCCTGTCTGAAGAAAATCCAAAAATTCAGCAAAAAAAATCCTCAAATTTCTGAAAATTTGCAAAACCTTCAGGAAGAAAATTCCAATAATTCCTTCAAAAAATGTATTTAAAAAAATCCCCCAAATTTGGCGAGAATTTTTTTGTAAATATTTTCAAAAAATGTGTAAAATCTTCCAAAAAAAATCCTAAAAATATCTAAAGTTATTACATATATATCAGTAAAACTTCTAATATTCTCTTAAGAACATTCACATAAAAATCAACCCAAATCCAGCGAAATTCACTGGATTTGGGTTGATTTTTATGTGAATGTTCTTAAAGAAACATTTTTAGCATTTCTTTTTTCCACCAGAAAAAGTTTAAAGATTTCCAAAAAGTGTTGTAAATGTGGACACCAGAAGTTTCACTGGAAAAATATTCCCCCCCACCATTTTCAAACTTTAAAACAGATCAATTTTGACCCACAGGACAACACAAGGGTTAAACTCCCCATGTTAAACAGTATTATATGATGATTTTATTGTTTTAATTTAGGGTTTGGACACTCTTCTTTCTTTTATGTTTTAATGATGGTTGAAATGTCTGCCTCAGAATGTTAATATATTAAGAAGAGCAGAACTAGAAATGTACAGTTTCTCATGAAAAGCAGCGTGTAAGGAATAACGGCACACAGGGAAATTATCGGCAGACAGTTTTAAATTTCGAGTGAAAGAATATATATTTTCTCCTGGTACACCATCTGAGAATCAACAGCGTGTCTTATCGCGTCTTAAGCTGGCTGAAAGCACCATGTAGATTTTAGAATGATGTCTGTCCAGCCATCTTTCCCTCCAGAGGTTCTGTCCTGATGCGTAACTGAAAGAAATGAACGATTATTTTTCATGTTGCGCTCGATGAATTTGTACATACATGAATAAATGATTTAAAAGCCAATTGTATTTTGACTGACTCGAAGAATGTGAATTTCTACTTTTCTGTTGATTCTAATGAAAAAACTTGAATTTTAAAGCTGCACCTGTTGGTCTGAGTGTTGGCAACTCTCAAACTTTGGAAATAGACAATATGTACTGCTGGCTCTGTGCTGTAGAATGTATTGATGAGAATTGACAAATATAGCATTTGGATCAAATGGATCGGGTCTGTTTTGTATTGTACATTATCGACAACAACTAAAAATTTAAAGCTGCACTACTCATTTTCTATATTAACAATAGATCAGATGACAGTGACTGATGTAAACAATGGTGTTTAAAGTGACTACCCCCAGAGAATCATTGTTCTTCATCATAATTCTGCACAATTTAGCCAGGTATGTTTGATTAGCTGACCTCCTAGTATGCTCTTACTTATGTTAATCAAACAGCTGTACACAAAACAACCCACTGCACATTACCTGCCCAGTGTCACACAGCTAGCAGTGACCAATTAGCTGGTCAACAACAACTGGAATGCTGTCAAATTTAATCTAATTAAGACGAAATGTGGTCACCAAGTTGTCGGTGTGCCACAATACAATGACCTGGATGATTGAGAATCTACAAAGACAATAGAGACAAAGACAGGTGACAGGATTTCTAATATTATTACTTTATTTAACTTCACAGTCAAAGCTGTTGTGATAATTGTTCTACAGTATCATCTGTGCCATTTCATAATGGAATAAATTCATGCTTGAAACAATTTACAGAGCAGTTCATATACTGGTGACAATAATCCATCGCATGTTTTAAATCTTTTACACAGTGAACAATCAACTGCTGGTTAAAGAATTCCAAATCAAAACCCAACTTTGTACAGACTGACAAATAAATACAGAACATATTAAAGCTTTTACAGCGCTTTTTGAAATCTAAAATGTGTCTTTCCTTGTGTTTAGGAAATATAAAGCATGATGTAATTTTATCCAGTGACCTGCTCTCGTTCAGTGATGTGGACCTTTTGTAACAGCTCTACAGCAGGGGATATTAAAACATACATTCAGTCTGAACCGAATTTAGTTTTCAATTTTAAATATTTTAACTTTAAACTCACCATCTGCCATCACATGACAATGATTAGCACAGAGAGAAGTGATCTTCAAACACACCTACTGATGTGCAGCACTCATCAATACTTTGAGAGAATATTTAGCTGCACATTCTGAAAGAAAAGGTTCACTTACTTCTTTCACTCACATTTTTTTAAATACTGGCTCATTTTCCTCAATTAACAATCAGCCAAGTGTCTTTTATTTGGTCACGTTTCTTTGATTGGGCTCCTTTATCAGCTGTAAATATATCTGATGATGCTTTTGGTCACATTTATGCAGAAATATAGAAATTTCTAACAAGCAAACTTTTCATTGCAGCAAATTAACAGCACAATCTATAATCTATGGGTCATTTCAGACTGAATTCAGGAAATATGCTGTTCAGACCAAACTTAAAAGCCGACAAAACATTTTGGCTGAATCTTGAAAATGTGTGTATTCTCACCCTAAAAACCTTTGGAGCTACTAAATGGTTCAGTATCTCCAGAGGTAACACAGCCATGAAATTTGGTGAGGACACAGACAGGATAGTTTCCAGCAGACTCAAACAATTGAAGCAGTCTAGCAGAGGACACATTTTTAATTATCGTCCTTGAATAAAGTACAGTTATACCTGTAAAATAAACAATGAGTTCAGCTGTTTCTGCGCAGACTGTACTGATGACTACAGCGATGCAGCTTCTCATCTGCAGATCAAATTCTTGTTTCTATGAGACTAAAAAGCTGAAAGTGAAGATTTAAGGTTTCTGCTGCTTGAATCAGTTTGTTTCAGGCTCAAATGTGAGGAAATGTCTCCACCTGCTGGATTAAAGCAGTCGACCTCTATCTCATCAAACATTCTACATCAGCCACCCATCAAATTTCAAAATAATCCATGTATAAAATACTAAAACATGCAGTTGTTGTGTAAATATTCTTGTCATAAGAACAAATCTAAAAAAAAAGTAGGACAAAAGAATGTTTCAAAATGTTTTTTTTTTAAATATCAAATATGTGTGGAGTTCCCCCTAAAACACAATTTTTCTCTTGTCTCAATCCCCTGATGACCAAATTGAATCTCAAATAAAACAGTTACAATAAAACCTAAACCTCCTTTTTTGGTACTATTTTTTCACTGATGTCTCTTGTAATCGAGGGAACTTTTTTTTTCAATCAACATAATATTTTAAATAATAATGCATTGAACATGTGTCCCACAACATGGACACAATCCTGTTAGCATAACCTTTTTAGCTGGTAGAAGAAGAAAACAGGATACATTGGAATTCATATCATCAAACAATCTTCCAAAAGAATGGGTAGAGCAAAGGTATGGTCTCTCTTCTATTTTTCAGATTTTCATAACATTGTCAGTCTTGATTGAAAGGAAAGTTTCAAGCCTGGTCTTAAAAATAGAGATGGTGTCCACGTCCGGAACCCAAACTGGGAGCTGGTTCCACAGGAGAGGTGCCTGATAACTGAAGGCTGTGTCTTCCATTCTACTTTTAGAAATTCTAGGAACAACAAGTAAGATTGCATTCTGAAAGTGAAGAGTTCTGCTAGGATAATATGGTACTAGAAGGTCTTTAAGATACGATGGAGATCAGTCATTAAGAGCTTTGTATGTCAGGAGAAGGATTTTAAATTCGATTCTAGATTTCACAGGAAGCCAATGAAGAGAAGCCAGTAAAGGAGAAATATGATCTCTCTTGCTAACTCCCATCAGTACTCTCGTTGCAGCATTTTGGATCAACTGTAGACGTTTGAGAGAGCTATTGGAACATCTTGATAGTTAGGAATCACAATAGCCAAGCCTGGAAGTAACAAATGCATGGTAGGAAAATGCGGGACCATAAAGAGCTTCTGAAAGTTTTTGGTGATAACATTGTTAAAACATTACACCCTTACGTTCTCAAAACAGAATGTCGCACTGAGAAAGTTTTTCTGTTCTCATGTAACATTGTGGGAATTCTGTACAGATTCTACACCGTGTTCCTTCAACAACACCCCAAACAATCCTCAGAACATTACAGGCAGAAGGTTACACTTTTCTTAATATCACATTAGAGGAACTTATTACAAAGAACACTGTGGCAACTTAGGCCTCGAAAACGTCCTAACGTTTTCTGAGTGTTGCAATGAGAACACCCTTCCTTTGTTCTCACCTAAAAACAAATAATGGTTTTCTAAAAACATTATGGGAAAGTTCTGCAAAGTTCTCATAATCTTTCCAATGCTTTTCAAATTTGAAATTGCCACAAGACAGAAACGATGCAATCATGAATTCAGCCTGAGGCACCTGAACCATTGATGTTTATCAGAAAAGATAGTTGCACTTTAACTGAGATCACTTAGTCTCACATCACACTGCTCACAGTGTGGTGTTGCCTCAGCTGAACTCCTGTGAAGATCATGTTATACAATGATGAACAAGGTTTCCATACCATGTATATCATAGCAGTTATCAGTTTCCACTGATTCCTATAACTCTGAATTTTCTATGATTGATTGATTCAAACACATTCATCTTTGTCGCAATAAACAATCATGCATTTTGGTTCTATCATAAATTTATTACAGGTCTTCTGGTAATATGAAAGAAATAAGCTGAATCAAACATATAAACTATAAACAGGAATGCAAACATTTTGTTTATTGTCCTTTGCCATTGAACCTCCAGACACTAATGTTAGCTGTCTGCTGTCAGTGCTCCCTCCCTGGTCCCTGCATCAGCCCTCACCTGATTCCCGTTTCTCACCTCCTCTCCCTCTTTTCTTTATTCAGCCTCTTCTCCCTCCCTCTCTGTCCCCTCTGCTCTCTGCAGCAGCTGTCCTCAATAACTAATCAGTCTCATCAGCAGCACACCTGTCCCTCATCCTCTGCACTAAAAGCCGGTTCCACACTCCACACCCTGCCAGATAGTAGCTTCAGTTTCTACACTTAGTTTGGCTTCTGCACTTTGAGTAACATACTTTCTCTGTTGCAGTCAACCACTGGCTATGCTACCTGGTGCTGCATCCCTGCCCTGCTTCTGGACCCCCGGCCTTGCCCTGGATTCCCTAGCCCCCCCTCTCCAGATACCCCTCACCTCCGTCCTCCTGCCACTGCTCGGGTTCTCCTGGCCCCTCTCCGGATTCCCTCCAGCCTCACTCAGTGGACCAGCTCCCCCCCGGAAGTGCTTCAGAGTGCCACAGCCACTCTGTGCTGCCCGCCCACCTTACACCAGCGGTGCTGGTCCCCTGGGCCATCAGTCTCTGGGATCCTGTCCACCCCTCGCCCAGCCCTGTTGGTGAGTCTAAGTGCATTCTGCTTTAGTTTATTCCTGGCTTTAGTTATTTGTAACTTTGCCCTTAAAATTTCCATCCTCATTTGTTCCCTCTGTCATTTCATAAGTGTGTTAATTGATTGCTTAACCTGATCCTACCGTGTGTCTGTTCTCTGCAGTACTACCTGGCCATGATGAACCCACACAGCCTGGTCCCACTCCTGCCTGGTCCCCCCGGCAGGCTGTAGCCAGCCAGGGGGTCCTCTTAGGACAACATGGGCAGGGGCTGAGAGGTTTATTAGATTCAAATCAGAAAATGCTCTCCCAGGTGAGGACGCTTGCAGATAAAGTTGCACAGCTGTCCCCGACACAAGCTCTAAACACCTCTCAGCCTGCTTCAGTGTCAGGTTCTGTGGGGATGAGCCAGGATCCCCCAGTAACTCATGAACCTTTTGTCCCTACACCCGAGTGCTATGGGGGGAACAAGGAGCCTGCCAGGCATTTCTTACGCAAGTTTCCTTAGTATTTGAGTTGCAGCCACTCACCTACAGCACTGACCAGTCCCGCATAGCCTACATCCTTAGTTTGCTCACTGGGGTGGCTCGTGACTGGGGATTGGCGGTCTGGGCAGCACAGGCTCCCATCTGCCACTCCTATGTCTCCTTCATTCAGGAAATGAAGAAGATATTTGACCCCCCTGTTCGGGGTTATGATGTCGGCAGCCGCCTCTTCTCTCTCCGCCAAGCTTCCCGTAGTACAGCGGAGTATGCTGTTCAATTCCGGACCTTTGCAGTGGGGAGTGGCTGGAATGATGCGGCTCTACGGGATGTCTTCAGGCGGGAACTGAGTGAGGCTGTGAAGGATGTACTGGCCACGCAGGAAGAATGCTCCTCTCTCGACGAGCTCATTGCCCTGGCCATCCGGATAGATAACCGCATTCAGGAGCGCCACCGAGAGAGAAGAGCCTGGCTCGTACAGCCCTCCCAGTCATACTCCTGCCACCGTGTTCCAAGCCCCAATCCACCACCTTGTATCCTGCCTGCTGCTTCTGCTCCAGAGGACAAGCCAATACAACTTGGGCAAGCCCATCTCTCAAAGGAGGAGAAGCAGCACCACCGACGCCGGACCAACTCGTGTCTGTACTGTGGAGAGATGGGGCATTATGCTGCTGCCTGCCCGTCCAAGTGGGGAAAGTGCACTGCTCGCCAGTGACTGGGGGTATCCTGGTGAGCCATAAATCAGTCTCCTACCCCCTGAAGCAGCTGAGTCCCAGCCACCCTGACCTGGGGAGAACAGCATCTCAGTCTCAACTAATCAACCCTGGGGTGGAGGAGAGTTTTATGGTTGAGGCCCTGGCAATCCAGCTTGGATCCCCATGGAGCCCCCACTTGCTCCACTTTATGCATGGGTGCCCGACAGACATGTAGCCCATGTCCACCTCAAAACCGCTCCTGTAGCAATCAGGAGAGCTTGTTCTGTGTTCTCCAGGCTCTAAATGCCCTGCAAGTTCTTGGCTTCCCCTAGTTACAGGAACATAACTGTTATGTCGACTGGGCCCAGGGAGGATCCTGACTTCGAGCGTGGGCTGCCTCCACTCTGCTCCTGATCCCACCAACACCGGTGGACCTGTCTGGAGTCAAAGAATACCGTGACCTCTTACTTGTTCCCTTTGTTTCATAATTCATGTGTTAATAAAATAATTGTTTCACATGATCCTACTGTCTGCTCTCTGCTTAGGTTAATCATTGCTCCATGACATCTACAAGCTTGTAATTGTATCTTTGACCCCTCCTGAACAGAATTGGTGCAGTTCAACTAAATTTGACTTTCTGACTTGTCTATCACACTCCAAAGATTCTTGATGGGGCTAAAGTCAGGACTTTGAGGTGGTCAGTGAAAAGCCTTAACTCTACATTGACTTAGCCATTTCTTTACCATTTTGATCCAAGTTTGAAATTGTCTTACTGGAACAACCAACTTTGTCCTGGCTGATTTACCTTTTCTTAAAGGGTGTGTGAGATAATCCTATGAACCAGGTTCTGTTCAAGGCTTGTTCCTTTTAAGACTTTTTGGTTTTCTTGCCACTGTTGCCTTAGAGCTTGCACTGGGGGTTCAGACTTATGGGCACCAATACTGCCACTACCATGCTTGATGTTCTTGGGGTTAAATGTCACTTCTGTCCTCAAACATAGTGAGGACCGGGGGTGCTAGTGCGTGAGCGTGTAGACGTGTTTAGCTTGTGCTCTCCACCACAACCTCTACAAATTTGCCTCACACCACGATAAACCCACTCCGGAGATGATTTTTTTTTTTTTTGCTCATTAACCGTCTCACTCGACCCACGTTGAAAATCCGAAGATGTCAAAAAAGGTAAACGCCTCAAGCAAAAGCAAAACCATCGACGGATACATCGGCAGTGCTAATGCTAGCGGGCTTAATGCTAACGATGGCCGTCTCAGTGAAATCTCTACTAGAGCTACAGCTAGCGCTGGCATTCCAGAGGATAAAACTCAAACCTACAAGATATGCAAAGAAATGTGTAAGGAGATGTCCCAGTCAATTTTGGAGAAGCTGGATGAGCGCTTTGATGCCTTTGATACCAAGTTTCAGTCTATACTCTCAGCACAAACGGACCTGCAGAATCGAATGGTGAGTCAAGAACAGAATACCAGCGCACTTGACGAGCGCATGGAAGCCATTGAAGCCAAGTATGAGGATTTAGCCAAGTACGCCAGCCAGCTCCAAACCAAACTGCTAGACTTGGAGGGTCATTCCCGCAGACACAATATCAGGATTATTGGCATAAAAGAAGAGTCTGAGGGAGGAAGACCAACTGACTTTGTTTCCAGACTTATTCCTGAATTACTGGGAAAGCAACATTTCCCACAACCAGTGAAAGTTGATCGGGCACATCGTTCTCCGCAACCTAAATCAGCACCGCGCAGCAGGCCTCGCGTCATCATGGCCCGTATCCACCACTTTCAAGTTAAGGAGCTGATTATACGCCTGAGCCGGTTCCAGCCGATGGAGTACAAAGGAAACAAAATTCAGATTTTCCCGGACTATACCAACGAAGTGATGAACCAGCGCCGTGCCTTCCGTGACGTGATGCAAGCCCTGAGAGATGAGGGAATAAAACATTACCTACGATACCCCGCCCGACTCTTTGTGCATTGGAGTAATGATGGCGCCGCGGAGACTTTTAAAGATCCAGAAGCAGCAAAAGTGGCTTTGTCACAGAAGAAACGTGGCGCTTCAGCAGATGAGTGAGGTGAAATCTGAGCAATGTTGATAATAACTCCTATAGCCTAATCAAGGTGAGATTGTTCCTTATTTTCGGGTTTAGAGCATCACGCTTTGGACTGAACCTGAAACTGTGCATTATCGCTTCAATTTAATAACTATCCAATTATTAATTATAGACATTGATGGTACTTAATTTCCTTGAGGGCTTTTGTTCATTTTATTTCAATGGTGTTATTAATCATATTTTGAGGTCAATATTATGTTGTGGTGGAGGGCGCCGTGACTCGTGTCAGACCTACTATTTGTCCGGCAGCTCCGGTTTTGATAAAAAGGGAACGTCATGCGTCAGGTTCAGGAGACGCAGTGTTGGGGGAGTTTGTGTTTGTTCTTGTTCTGTGGCTCAGATGCAATGTTTCATTTCATCAGAATATGTAAAAATACACCATCCAGATTGGATTATTCGTATGTACACTGTTCTATTTTTCTTATATTTTCTAAATAAGTAGTACACAAGGAAGCTTACAGGTTGGAGGCAGGGATTTACATTTGGTTTCATGGAATGTTAAAGGGCTTGGTAGTGTTGTAAAAAGAGGAAAGGTGTTTAAACACCTTAAGTCTTTGTCTGCAGATATGTTTTTACAAGAGACCCATATCAAAGCAACTATGCAACACAGGTTAAAGTGTAATTGGATATCTCAAATTTATCAATCATCATTCACCTCTCATGCCCGTGGGGTGGCAATATTATTTAAAAAGAATATCCCATTTCAGGTAACCTCTGTAATGAATGACCCTCTTGGTAGATATGTTATGGTCACTGGTAATATAAACTCATTCCCATTAACTCTTCTTAATGTATATGGCCCGAATACGGATGAGCCCAGTTTTTTTAAAAGGGTTTTTGACATACTTCCAGACGATAATGACTCAAACATAATAATAGCTGGAGATCTTAATTGTTATCTGGATCCTTTTCTGGACAAACTATCTACGCGCCCACCACCAGAATTTGCATCAGTGCGACTTGTAAACATACATTCAGAGAACTCATTTTATTCTCATGTGCACAATCCTACAGTGGATTGATTATTTTTTAATCAGCTCTCACAGACACACAAATCCAAATATCATAATATATTAATCTCAGATCACAGTCCCCTAATGATTACACTTTCTTGACTTATTCTTGGCGTTTTAATCCAAATCTTCTTAACGATGACAGTTTTATTAAAACTATCACCACTAAATTGAAGAATTTTATAGAATTAAACGACAATGGTGAAGTGTCTGATTCCATCTTGTGGGAAACGTTAAAAGTAGTTTTGCGTGGGGATATAATCTCTTATACGTCAGCCCTTAAAAAAGAAAAAGAGAGGCGATTACTTGAAATTAACAGCTCACTTCCTGCTTTGGAAAGAATATATCAAATTTCTAAATCACCTGATCACTACAAAGAGATAATGAAGCTTAAATATGAATATGGTATTATGAGTGATCAAGTCAATAATTTACTTTTGAAGTTAAGGAGCTTGGAGCCTGGTAAACTGTTAGCAAGACAGCTTAGGGGTGTTCATGCTTCTAGAGCAATTTATAGCATTAAATCTAAAACAGGTACTCTTATAACCAATCCTGCTGACATAAACCGTCGATTTAGCGGTTCTATCGCGAATTCTACTCCTCTAAACATGCAGTTTCACAATCCAATTTTAATGATTTCTTTGACACTCTTGTGTTACCCAGGTGAACGACACTGCTAGGAAATACCTTGATACTGATTTACCCTGCAGGAAGTTATCACTGCTATAAAGTCATTTCCATCAAATAAAGCTGCCGGGCCTGATGGCTTTAGCTCAGATTTTATAAGAAATTTGTGATATCCTTGCACCACTCCTACTCAGGATGATTCTTAATTCCAAAAAATATGAACAGTTACCAAATACGCTCTATGAAGCTAACATTTCTCTTATTTTAAAAAAGGGCAAAGATGAACAGATCCTGCTAGCTTCAGGCCAATTGCACACCAAAATGTTGACCGTAAGATAATAGCTAAAATTCTGGCGACAAGACTGAAACAAGCATTTAACATCTATCATTCACCCTGACCAGACAGGGTTTATTCCCGGTAGACTTTCCTTTTCCAATGTTAGACGACTGCTCAATACTATTTACTCTGACTACAGTGACCGTAAAGGAGCTTACATACTGTCTCTTGATGCACATAAAGCTTTCGATCAAGTGGAGTGACCCTATATGTTTGAGTCATTGCGTAGATTTGGATTCGGAGGAACTTTTATATCTTGGGTGAAATTGATATATGCAAATCCGTTGTGCTCTGTACTGACAAATGGTGATCGGTGAGCTCCGTTTCTCTTACAACGATCAGTTCAGCAGGGCTGTCCACTGTCGCCAGCACTCTTCGCTATTGCGTTAGAACCTCTTGCTGTAGCAATAAGAGCGCACCCACATTTAAATGGGCTTCAGGTTGGAGGTATAGAAACAATTATCAGTTTATATGCTGATGATGTAATACTGTATCTATGTAATGCTGAAGAGTCAGTCCCTCCTCTTCTTCACCTGATTACATCTTTTGGTAAAATATCAGGATACACCATTAACTGGTCAAAGAGTGAGTTTATGCCTCTTACCAAAGGCTATTCACCAGGTTTTTTGGAAAGTGTTCCATTCAAAGTAGTTAATGATCATTTTACCTACCTTGGTTTGACTATACCTAAAGATCCAAAATTATATTCAAATTGAATTTTGCAGAATTTGTTTCAGGATTAAAACAGAATATTGAATGTTGGAAACTACTGCCGCTATCAATGGTCGGATGCATAAACTCAATTAAAATGATCTCTCTACCCAGATTTGTGTCAAAATCTCCCAATCTATCTCACATCAGCTTTTTTCAAAGACTTGGATTCTATTATCCTTTCCTATATTTGGAATGGTAGGAACGCCAGAATTTCAAAAGTGCACTTACAGAAGCCGAAAGCGGAGGGAGGGTTAGGCCTACCAATATTCAAACATTATTACTGGGCAGCCAATGCAAGGGCATTAATGTTTTGGCAGCATGGGATTCAAGACAATCAGGCAGCCCCACTGTGGCTTAAGATGGAGGCCAACTCTATAAAGAATTCTTCTTTACCAGCTATGTTATTTTCTAAATTGAAAAACCAGAGTCCTGCAAGAATTTGTGCTTTATATTAAGACAGTCCGTCAAAATTTTAAACACGATAAGGAGATTTCTGGCACTACCAAATACGTCGGTAAAAACACCTTTATGCTTAACCAGTGCTTCACACCCCCTTGGCATGACAAGTCTTATCATGAGTGGAGACAGAAGGGCTTAGTGTCAATTATTGACCTGTACATTGATGGTAAATTTGCATCATTCAATCAACTGAAAGAAAAATACGACTTATCTTACTCACATTTCTTTCGGTATTTACAGGTCAGACATTACATTCAGTCAAAAATTCCAAGATTCCAAAATCTTCCAATTGAACATGAAATTTATACAATCTTTAGTAGCCCTCCCAACTCCAAGCATCTCATTTCTAAAATTGTAAAATTATTTGATAATTGTATTATTGCCCACACTGTGAAAAATAGGGATGCTTGGAGGGAAGAGCTAGGTTTGGACTTGCCTGAGTCCATGTGGACCAAATGTTTATCCCGGATTCATTCTTGCTCTGTAAACAGTAGACATCAATTAATTCAATTTAAGGTTGTCCACCGCTTGCATTATTCCAAAGCCAGATTGCACAAAATCTATCCTTCAGTCTCCCCAGTGTGTGACAGGTGTAATGTGTCAGAAGGTACTTTGTTTCATGCTTTTTGGTCCTGCCCCTCACTAACAGGCTTCTGGTCAAAAATATTCGACTGGTACTCCAAAGCATATAAAACTCCACTCCAGCCAGACCCTGGACTAGTCATCTTTGGCTGCTCACAATCAACGAAGACTATTCCTGCTACAATACAAAAATCACTGGAACTTGGACTGATTGTTGCAAAAAATTAATATTGAAAGAATGGAAGTCTCCCCTTCCTCCCTCTTTCCAACTATGGGTCACGGACATGTTATTTCTACTACAAATGGAAAGAATCTGCAGTGGCTCAAGAAACACTTTTACGAACTTGTGGAATCCATATCTGGCACATTTTGAAAAGGCCAACATACAATGACTTTAAACTGAGTCCCTGTTCCTACATTTTATTTTTATTCATTCACTTCTTTATTGATTTATCCTGCCTCTCGCTGTGCTCTGCACTTATCTGTACTGGACTGGTGGTATGTTATGCATCTGAGCCTTGTTCTGTTTGGTCTTGTTTAAAATAATGAAAAATGAAAATAAAATATTAAAAAAAAAAACATAGTGAGAACCAAATGGTTAAATTTCACTCACTTTGAGGAACATCTGGACTTCAGCCCTCCCTCATGGAGGCTGGTCTTGCCCCCCTCCTGAGTTAATGACATGCAAAAGTCCACTTTGAAAGACCACACCTGAAAGCACCACCTACAGTCCTCCTTATTAAGAGTCCTCCTTCCTAGAGTCCTTGTCCAAAAGAACTCTTCCTGAGTTCTCAAGTTCTTTAATACCATCTCAGAGGCTGCACTCTGTCCACTCCTGTTCTGACCCACATCAACAGGCCAACCCGACCATCCATCAGCAGTCGCACCATGCCAGCATCACTACGTGCAAGTTAAAGTAACTTTCGACTACTTAAAACTTGGTACAACTCTCTCAATTCTCTTCTATTAACAAATGTAAATTCCTGTAAGTTTCCAAATTAGCCTACCATTGAATTAGTGGCTCCTTTCAGGTGTGATCTATTCCTTCCTTCCTGCCACTCAAAATGTTGCATCACACCTAATATTGTGTTCTCTTCCTTTCTTTCTTCCTCACTCACACTCACGGTGTTATTTGTTTGTTGTTGTTTGTCTTAATGTATGTTATTGTTGTGTAATAGTTGGTAGTTGTTATTGTGTTGTTAGTTTGATTGATGTTGCAACTTAATAAAGGTACATGAATATAAGTTTAGTGTCTCCACTGTTGTTCACATTTGGTCCCTAACTTGTATAGATTCCAACTAATGAGATTTTATAAATAACTGTCAATTTAAATAATTTCCTTGATCATTCCTGAGGTGGCTGCACATTGGCTTGGTGGTTAGCACTTTCACCTTGCAGCTAGAAGATCCCCGGTTTGCATCCTGCTCTTCCTGGGACCTTTCTGCATGGAGTTTGAATAAAAGGTATGTATTTGACAGCTTTGTTCATTGTGAACAGCATTTCATTTTGTGGAGTTTGCTGACCCAACACTCAAGTGGAGATTTTCTTCTGCAGAACAGTACCATTCAGGACAACAACCATCCCCACACACAATTTTCCTCATTCTCAACTGTTTTCTGATCTATCAAGCGGTATTCATCACTAACTCATGCCAGAAGATGAGAAAGCATGATAGAGAAAACAATTTAGCGGAAGCTATCTATATTTTCAATATGTATGATGACAACAAAGCTATTCTATTCTATTCTATTCTATTCTATTCTATTCTATTCTATTCTATTCTATTCTATTCTATATTCCCAATGCATTTCATCATTCAAACACACAGTCACTCCATTTCAAAACAAAGGAAGTGCAAGCTAGTCTACAATGTAAGCATGAATTCAGAGTTGCATGTGTATTGCTGAGGGTTGCACAGTGACTTGGTGGTTAGGACTGTCACCTTGCAGCTAGAAGATCTGTGGTTTGTGTCCAGCCTGGGTCTGGGATCTTTCTGCATGTTTTCCCTGTGCATGCGTGGGTTTTCTCCAGGCAGTCTGGCTTCCTCCCACAGTCCAAAAACATGATGAGGTTCATTGGTGATTCTCAACTGTCCGTAGGCGTGAAGGTGAGAGGCATTGTTTGTCTCTATGTGTAGTCCTGTGATAGACTGGTGACCTGTACAATTCTTGTAAATTTCTTGAAAAATTGTGGGCTGAATACTATTTTAAGCACTGCATATACACATAAGAGCAATAAAGGATAATGCCTCAGAGTCTATTGGAAGCAACCTAAAGACTGCAGTCTATATCTTCAGACACTCCAATTTTAGTTTCTTGTTGACATCATTCTCTGTTCTCTGGAAAATACTTTGACACTTTCGCCGGTATGTGCCATTTCCGACCAGAGACAACAAGATGCTGGAGCTGCATTGTAGTTATGTCAAAGCCATGTACCAAGCCCTACAAATTTGAAGGAATGAAAGCAAATCTGACCACCAAAGGTTAGGGGGAGCTTGAGTACAAGAATCAAGGTTCTACCAGGAACGATATGAAAGCAACTGTTCAGCCCAGCCTCTCATCTGGGTCACAACAAAATAACAAAGTAAAATAACACACCAAGCACTATATATTTATTTATTTATGTATTTTTATGAGCTATTGCTTCTTTTTAACATTTCTTTTAGGCATCTACTTTGCGAAATTGTGCTTTTAGTGTGTTTTTGTGTGTGTGTGTTTTATTTTTGTTGTGGAGCCTGTCAATGAAGAATTTCTGTCACTGTTTGGGACAGACAAAATCTATCTATCTATCTATCTATCTATCTATCTATCTATCTATCTATCTATCTATCTATCTATCTATCTATCTATCTATCTATCTAAAATATTCAGATAAATGGATATATAGGCTTAGCGTTATTTAATCAATAAGTTGATTTCATTTACCAGACTGGGTATAATGAACAACCAGCACTTGATATTAAATGGTAAAGAATTAGCACTTGGGTCAAACTAACCCAGTGTGTGTTCATTCAGTCCCAAGGTTCCCACCAGGGTGGGCTAAAAATTGGCTTATTGCTGAACTAGCAGCTTTTGTTGTGTACAATAATTATTAGTGTGCAGTTTACGTTGTGTGTTCTGTCGTTTGTCTGTCACAACAGAGACCGAAATTAAGAGAACCATGACTTCAGTTTTGTCCTGATAGGGAGAAAGTTCAAGGAGTCTGACTTTATTTGCTTTTCATCACATGACATGAAGGCCGACTACATTTTTTGCAGTTTTACGGCAAAGACATGTTGATCACATGCCTTGCAGCGTCACAGAAACTGCTTCCTCTGATTGGCTGAAACTGATAAATCAGCCAGCACCTCTCTCTCTGATTGGCCAGCGGGCTTTCGGTAAATAAGTTCAACTTCCTGGTTGTGTGCAAACTGAGAAATAAGTTTTTAAATCTGTGCTGCGGTGAGAAGCTGTCTTGACCTGAGCGAGCATCAAAATGCCACCCCGGGGCGGCTACTGTCTGCTTCTTCTCGTCGCTTTATGTGTGTTTGTGAGCGGCCACTCTAAATTTCCCACTCTGGACCACATCAAGCCCAGAGCTAGCGACAAGGAGCAGAGCAAAGCAGTGGTCGAGCTGCTGAGGCGGCTGCTGGGGAACAGATCCGCGGAGTTGATGGTGTCAGTCAACAGGAGCCTCTCCAACGACACCCTGGATGTATGTGAGCTCAGGTCCACCAAAAACAACAAGGTGGTCGCCACGGGCAGCAGCGGAGTGGCTGTGGCTTCTGGCATCTACAACTATCTCAAATACTTCTGCAACTGCCATGTTTCCTGGTCCGGGGACCAGCTGGATTTACCGAGCCCTCTGCCAAAACTTACCGGCGTCCTGCGCATCAACACCCCGCACAGGTCAGTGACCCGCCCCGGTACGAGCACAGTACCAGAGCTGCAAAACATGAGCAGTTATGTGATAGAGGAGCAGTGCTTTTATTGTGTGGGTCAATGTATAATTGAGGGACTTTTGCAGTTCACGATGTATATCTTGCATACATTTTTATTATTATTTTTTAATTCGTCGCGATCATGTCTTTACAAATTCCATAATTATTTATTATGGAAACAATCACTTATTAATAAAAAAGACTGGATATCACTATAATGTCAACCAAATAACTGTCCAAATTTAATAACAATCACCTTCTAATTAGCTAAACAATAATAAAACGAGTTTATTCAAAAAATGTTTTGATTGTGTTCTTTTTATTAAGTTGAAAAAATCATGACAGATATTTCTTTTTTGGCAATATATTAAATTTTATATGGAAAATAACAAATTGTATCTGTGTCCGAGAAATCGCTTTCCACTAAGTTAGCCATTACAAAAACACCTCTTAAGGAAGTGTGTTAATTCCAGATCACATGACCTGCTCCACAAGATGTCATTTCCTCCTGAAGAACAGACTGGCAAGACTCCAAGGCTTCCTGAATTATTTAATATAAAGTAGTGTGTGAGTCCAGTGTGGATTTATCACATGTCAACAGGTTTACTGCAGTATCTTTATAAGTAACTTTCAATTTTACTCAATTATATATATAATAATCAGAAGAATCTTTGTGTAAAAATGCCATGTGGTGTTTGGTAATAGGCTGCCATGTTGATTTTAGGCCTGACACCACAAAAATGTCAACTATATTACAAAATGGCCCACAATTATGTATCGACCCGTGTAGTGCAGTTGTTCTCATTGCTTTACCTGGTTCAGTTAAATGAGCAAACATCTATTGCACTTGATGATTAATATTCTGTCTAGAGTCAACACACTGTTAAGCTTCACAGACAATAGAAACAACCCCTCTTGAAACAAACCTCTGCAAAAAAAAGTAAGAATTCCTGAAGAAAAACATTTCCAAATGCCACAATTGAGCATAACATGAATATGTGTTGGAGTGCCTTTGTTCATTGATGTTTTACACATTTAAAAGACTTATAAAAACATTCACCCTTCAGTGTTGATTGACTTAAAGGAATTAATTAAAAACTTTAAATATAAATCCTTCTTAAATGAATAATTTAGTGCTTTGAGGTATTTCTAACTCAAAGGTCCTACTTCAATATTGAAATTCCATGTGTTTGTAAGACAGTAGGAAACCATAATAGTTTGTAGATGTGCTACAAAGTATTGAAATTGTACTATTACATATATCAACACTGGGAAGCTGTAATGTGTTGCTAAAGTGAGTCTTTGTTCCCTCCTTAAATGTAGATGTTTGTTGTATTTTAACACCACCAGTCCTTCTTTTGTGTGTCTGCCCTGTGTAATTAATTGACAGCCTAATTTTACTGACCTCAGCAAAACGGCTTCTTTGAAAATGTCGTTTTCCCACCAAATCCATTTTACACTGGTGTACATCGGACATGTGCCAACTTCCCTCAGTGGCAGCCACAGAGCTTCGCTACAAAGAGGAACTATTCACAGCCACTAGCGTTGTTGTGACAGTAACAGAGGATCAGAGGTGGTTCCCATGTCTTTCAGCACCTAAAAACATCTAAAAAAATCTCCCTATTGTCACAGCAGCCACAGACTTTACCTACCAAACAACATGTCATGGTGTTTCTGCATGTTTAAATTCTATGATGGCAGTGTTTGGGGGTGGAGGTGGAGGGTGGGACTTGTAGCTCTCCTCGGCTGAAACACGGCACAGCAAAACCCAAGGGTGCATGACAAATGGAACATTGTCACGCGTTATTTTTCATTGTTTCCTGTGAGCACTATGGACACTTGTGCTGCAGGCGGGCCCTTTAAAGGACCCTTCCTTTCAATTATCTGTTATGCATTAGACCCGCATCAGCTCACCCCAGTTATGTCATGTTCACAGCAGTTAGACTGAGAAGGCCACGGCAAGCATGGCACAGTGGCACCCTTCTCCCATGAGTGTAACTTAGTGGTGATGAGCAGCAGGTGATTCAACTACAGATCTTAGTTCTGGTACGTGGCAAAAGTAGTCAGTAAAAACTGCAAGTTAAAGGTCTTTCAGAGACTTCTGTTTTTCATTTTGTGAAGATATAGAAATGCATTATGGCCAGTGTCAGCTCCTCAAGTTTGATTTTCTGCACATCAGCACATTGTTTTGAAATGAAGCCGACTCAGAAGCTTGTGGTTTGATGTTTGGTGCTCAGGAGAACTGAAAGTCAGCATGTACTGGAATACTTAAAGCATTTTCAAATATTTCAGTTAACTTCCTTTAAGCCTCTGAACCTCAAAACTTGACTTTGGGTTGGAAAGGCACATTATCAATACATAAACCTCAAAAGCTGCCACATTTATCAGAGCCAGAAACTACAAAAAAAAACAGAACGACTGTAGTCCGTATAAACATATGAGATGTGCACTTCTGTTGGTAAAATTAATCAGATCTAAACTAGAAGCTGTTTAATCAAAGTCATTTTAGTTCACAATTCTCGTTTACAAAATTACCAAAAACAAACTCTTTGTACCAGGCTCTGTACGACAGACAAAAATAGTTTGCACCCTGCGAATGACTAAAATTTTGGGCCTTTTCAGCAAACTTCAGGGTGTTCACAGAGTGGAGAGAGGAGATGAATATGGAAAAAGAGAAACTGAGAGCAAAATTAAACATACGCGATCAAAAAAATCGTTCAGGAGTTCATGTGCAAAGTGGTGGAAAAAAACGCAGAGATTGTAGAGGTTGTAAAAATGCTAGTTAAATGGGTCGATGTATAATTGAGAGACTTTTGAAGTCCGTGGGATATATCTTGCATACATTTTTCTTAAAATTAAATCAAACTAATGTTCTTTATGTTCATTATGATCATATATTTAGATATTCCATAATTATTTATTATGGACACAGTCACTTATTAATAAAAAATGACTGGATATCACTGAAATGTCAACTAAATAACCTTCTGAATTTACTAAAAACCACCTTCTAATTAGTTAAAAGATAATAAAATGAGCTGTTTTTTTTTCTCTTGGTATGATTTATGACATCAGTGAGGTAACAAGGTGGTCTGGTGGCCAGCAGAATGCATGACAAAATACAGCCATGCACTGTCATAAAGCTGCAACAGCCAGCGTAAACAAAAATGCTTGAAGCAAGGAGGTGGCGGTATGATTGCATTAGGCCCACAAACTATACAAATATCCACGTGTTTTATGCTTGACACCGCCAGTGAAATGGAATAATGCAGGAGTAACTCGGGTAAATTTAAACACAGTTACATGATGTACATATGTTTGGAGATGACCTCTTTACCAAATTGTGAGTAAATATCGATAGGTCTGATTCCAAATCGTACACAAAGATGTCTGTTGTAACAGCAGAACTGAGAAGTTTCATGTTTGTCTTGTGTGTGTCTGTACATCCATTGCTACGGTACAAACAGCTCTAAATTACCATAGGTTGCTGCTGTGAATCAATGGCATCTTTATACATACTGTGATAATAAAAGGAAGAAATAAGCCAACACATTTCTGTGCTTGTGTCCAGGTTTCGGTATTACCAGAACGTCTGCACTTTTAGCTATTCCTCTGTGTGGTGGGACTGGCCACGATGGGAGAGAGAGATCGACTGGATGGCACTCAATGGAATCAACCTGCCACTGGCTTTCACCGGCCAAGAAGCCCTTTGGCAAGAGGTAAGAGGTGTCCTGTTGGCCTCAAAGGGACATTTTTACCTCTAAAAACAGTTCCCAGTATCTATTGTTTGTTCCTGTAATGCCAATTTAAAATAAATAGTTGTATTATATAGATATAGTTAGTTGAGCAATTTTTGTAATGAAATTTATGATTTCGTTTGACAGAGAAATGCTTGATTTATCAATTAGGACTTGAGTAGATATAGTATGTAGCTGAAATAAATACACTCTTGTGGAATCTCACATAAATATAAATGATTCAAAATTGTATCATCTCGCACGAATTGTATAAATTGTACTAAATTAAGATTTTGGAGTGGCCGAGTCAAAGTCTGGACAGTTCATGCTTGAAAACCATCTAATGTGGCTGAATTAAAACTACTCTGCAGAGAAGAGTGGGCGACGATTCCTCCACTGCACTGTAAAAGACTGATCACAAGCTGTGACAAACGTTTAACTGCAGTTGTTGCTGCCAAGGGACCAACCAGTTATTAAGTGTAGGGGGCAATTACATTTCCAGAGGGGTGATATAGGTTTCAATAAATCACCATTTAAAAATGCATTTTGTGAGTAATCTCTGTCTAATATTAATTACATATACATATTAGTTGGGTGATTTTGGAACATTTAGGAGTGAGAAATATGCAAAAATGGAAGACATCCGAGTATACTTATCTACAGTACTGTCCGTAGATGTGTTTAAGTGTGCAGCAGCATGTATACATGACCTTACTAGCTCGTTGTGTATCTTCAGGTCTACCGTGCTCTCGGGCTGAACCAGTCAGAGATCGAAGAGTTCTTCTCTGGCCCAGCATTCCTGGCCTGGAACCGCATGGCAAACATGTTCGAGTTTGGTGGACCCTTACCACAGTCCTGGCATGTGAACCAGCTCCTTCTTCAGGTACTGAAACCTATTCACACGTCAGCTCAGTTTGAAGTCACTATGTGTAAAGTCAAAGCATTTCTGACTTTGGCACCCCATAGTAGACTGACATGGAGTAAATATATTTGCTGAAAGCGGCAAGTAAACTGCTCTAGTTTTTCCCTGGATTGTTTTAGGATTTAATGAGCAGAGACTTCTCCTTCAATATTATGCACGGAATGGCTCAACAGAGTGACTTAGCAGACAGCTGAAATGAGTGTGTCGCTGTCACGTGTGATGATAAGTTTCAGCAGAGCTCAGACACAGTGGATGTGATTTACAGAATAACACTGGATCCCACCTGCAGCAACTAATGTTTTAAACCACTGGAGGTCAGCAAAGACATAGTTTTGTGGAGTGTAAAGTTACTCTTACATTTAGTTCAAACTGCAGTGTTTGACGAGATGGTTTTAAACTTGGTTAAATGAAATAATATGCATTTTTTTGGAGTCTTAAGTGTTGGTTTCCAATTTATCTGAACATCTGTATTTGAAAGAAAAACTGAAAATGAACACATATGACATTAACTTTGCACTGACCACCTCTTCAGGTAAACAAGGTGCTGTACAAAACAGCTTATATCATGGAAAGGAGCATAAGCTCTCCCTTTCTTTTCCAAACTTCAATGTTTTTTACTTGAAACCTTTAAGAAGTTTAAAATGTAAACTATGTGACTTCTCATTTCCCTGAATTTCTACAATAGACGTGGACAGTGCAAAGTTAGCATATCTAACAAAAGCCAAATTAACCATCAAGGACCTTTTTAATATTAGTGTTTCCATGGTTAAAGTCTTTTGTAAATTTAAATATTTTCTCTTGTTGACACTTTTTGCAGGTTAAAATCTTAGAGCGAATGAGATCCTTTGGCATGGTCCCAGTGCTGCCGGCCTTCTCTGGGAACATTCCCAAGGGAATCCTCAGGTGACTCATGCTTCTTCATGTTATTTCACACATATTCTGCCCTATACACAAGGATTTAAAGACTGATAGACACTACCTTTAATAACATTTAAAGGTTTAAATCAGATCTAAGAAGTTTAACGGCAGAAAATAATTTGTTGACAACAATGCTGAACACAAAATTTGGTCATTCTGTGGTCATATTTTAGTCCATTCACTGCTTCACTTTAGATAACTGGTCTGTAAATCTTTGTTCCATAGACAGTAGTGTCACACATGCAGAGATCAGTATTTCAGTCCAAACCTGTGCTTTGCTTTGTGTTTCAGGCTGTATCCAGAAGCCAATGTAACCAGACTAGGACCTTGGGCTCAGTTTAACTGCAGCTTCTCGTGCGCCTACATCTTAGACCCGAGGGACAAACTTTTCCTCCGGATTGGCTCCCTCTACCTGTCCCAGGTGGTAAAGCAATTTGGGACGGATCACATCTACAACACGGACACCTTCAATGAGATGACTCCACCTTCCTCTGACCCCGTCTACCTGTCTGCAATCAGCCGTTCTGTGTTTGCCTCAATGACTGCAGGTGGGTGTAGGGGGGATTAACAACCTGCTCATATTGCTAATGCTTTCAAATTCAAGTACAATAATTGTCCTGTTTTGTTGACCCATGGATGACCCGTTGTTCAATTTTCTGCCACAGACAAGCTCCCTGCTGAGTTTTAGCCATGCTGGAGAACTATTGTTGACCCTCATCCAGATCTCCTTTTTTGTCCCCACAGTTGATCCTCAGGCAATTTGGCTAATGCAAGGCTGGCTGTTCTTCAGTGATTCAGCATTCTGGAAGCCACCCCAGATCCAAGCCCTGCTACGTGGAGTGCCCCTTGGACGGATGATAGTGCTGGACTTGTTTGCAGAGACCGAGCCAATTTTCTCATACACACAGTCTTTCTACGGACAGCCCTTCATCTGGTGTATGCTGCACAACTTTGGGGGCAACAGCGGTTTCTTTGGCACAGTCGAGAGCATCAATTCAGGGCCCTTCAAAGCCTTGCAGTTCCCAAACTCCACCATGGTAGGCATCGGCATGACACCCGAGGGTATTGAACAGAATCCTGCGATGTACGAGCTGATGAGCGAGCTGGCTTGGCGCAAGGAGCCTGTCAATTTGGCCAAGTGGGCGTCCCTGTATGCAGTGCGCCGCTACGGCCGCATGCAGGACAACCTGACCGCTGCATGGAGGCTCCTGTTTTCCAGCGTTTACAACTGCACAGTGCCACATTACCGAAACCACAATCACAGTCCACTGGTCCGCCGGCCTTCCCTCCGTATGAATACTGGCCGTTGGTATGACCCGCAAGACTTATGCAAAGCCTGGAAGCTCCTTATGGACGCAGCTCCCTCTCTTATGTCCAAGGAGACCTTCCGGTACGATCTTGTGGATGTCACTCGGCAGGTCCTACAAGACCTGACAACATCCTTCTACCAAGATATCGCAGATGCTTTCGTCAACCAAAAGTTGCCAGAGCTGCTGACTGCAGGCGGTGTGCTGGTGTATGACCTCTTGCCCGAGCTCGATCGTTTGCTGAGTAGCGACCGCAACTTCCTGCTGGGGACGTGGCTGGAGCGGGCAAGATCCCTAGCCCTGGACGAGAAGGAGGCGCAACTCTATGACATGAATGCCAGAAATCAGCTCACTCTATGGGGTCCCAGTGGGGAGATCCTGGACTATGCCAGCAAGGAATGGGGGGGTCTGATGGAAGACTACTACACCCAGCGCTGGGGCCTGTTTGTCCAAACGCTGGTTGAGTGTCTGGACAGCGGTCGACCATTCAAGCAGGACACTTTCAACCAGGCAGTCTTTCAGGTAGAAAAGGGATTCATTTACAATGGTAGAAAGTACCCGACCAAACCTAAGGGAGACACGTATGAGATCGCTTACAGGATCTTCCTCAAGTACTACCCACAGGCCTTAAAGAGACTATAGTGAGAAGAGACGACATTTTGGAAAAACTTTAATCACAGCAAGAAGAATGTGTTCCTTCACCTCCAGTTTTCCATGGCTGTCCACAGACTTGTTAATGTGGAAACTAACAGCCTGAACGTACAGGATCAGTCAGTTTTGCACATGAAGTAATATCTGATTTTTTTGTGCATGATGGAGGGAAATTATTTTTAGTTATGCATAGATACTGTTCACAAATCCAATAAGTCCTCATGATTAAGGAGAAAGTGGAACTATGGCATTCTAATGTTTGTGTGAAAGTGTTGGCTTGGGATTTAAACTCTTGGTACTGTCTTCAGCTGACATTAAAAAGAAACTGATTTTACATTTATTCACCTTTTCAGAGTGAGATGAGAAGATTAATATCAAACTCCCATCAATTTGTTCAGCAGAGGTCAGAATGTGGTTAGCCTAGCTTAGCATAAAATTGGGACCCACGAACAACACGTGGCCTGTCTCTGACCAAAGTAGACATGTCGTTTTTACATAATTTTCTTAACCATTAGTTGGCAGAGACCTGTCCAGGGTGTCCCTTGCCTTCGCCCGAGTCAGCTGGGATAGGCTCCAGAACCCCCCGCGACCCTAGTGAGGATAAAGCGGTGTGTAGAGAATGGATGGATGGATAGTTAATAATAATAATGGATTAGATTTATATTGCGCTTTTTTGGACACTCAAAGCGCTTCACAATGGATCCACTATTCATTCACTCACACATTCTCACTCTGGTGGTGGTAAGCTACATATGTAGCCACAGCTGCCCTGGGGCAGACTGACGGAAGCGTGGCTGCCAATTCACGCCTACGGCCCCTCCAACCACCAACATTCGTACACCAGTGTGAGAGTAGCACTGGAGGCAAGATGAGTAAAGTGTCTTGCCCAAGGACACAACAGCACTCGACTAGTTGGCAGAGTAATTGTTTAATAATCCATTATTCAAAAAATAAAGTGGAAAATATTCCATAAGCTGATAGAGCTGTTTAACATGGACATGTAGCATCTGTCATGAAAGCAGCATAGTTCCATTAGTCTCTTGGCTATCGGGATGTTGTTGTAGCTTTCTGCTTTCCAAAACGGAACTGCTTATAGTCAACCTCCACAGTTCACTACAGTGTTTCCATCTCACTAAACAGTCAGAGTTTCCACTTGATGGTACAACCAGGCTCTACAACTAATGTATCATACACTTTTTGACGTGTGTTATTTGTCTTCTGCCTTATCTTTTAATATATTTTAAACCAGTTACATTTTTAAGACCAGTTCATTGATACATGATTAATCATTAACAGCCCTAATCCAAAGTAATAACAACTTCTGCAATTATGTAATCTCAGGCAACTCACAAACCTGCTGTATTCCTAAAATTTGCATATGCAACTGCTCCAACTGTGCACAGCAACCTGCTGCTGATTGGCTGTTTGTCAACGAGTCAGGCACCCCTCTTCCAGTGCTGATGCTAGGCTAACCAAGTGGTTATTTCATTTCTGTACTCAACACAGATGTGAGATAACCTCAGTGTTTTCAGATGACAGATGTGCACTGAACTGAGTGCCTGGGAACATTTGCTCAGAAATGAGATGGCATTTTTATAAAGTGATACTACATTATGCACATTAGTCAAAAGTTAATTTAGATATTATTTATTCTGAGCAAAAATAACTGCCAGTACTGTTTTATAGACATTGGAAACATCAGAAAAGAAGCGTAGTGCCATAATTATCAGTCACTTTGGATGCCTTTGGTGTCGCATACTGTATTCTCGACTTACTTTCCAGTTTCATGCTGTGGTGTGTGATTGGTGCTTCTGAGATGCAATGTAGAGGTTTGATGATAGGGCAGTTGGTTTAGCGCTCAGTAATTGAGCCGAAAAATTGGCTTATGGTGCACATGAGTAGGAAGCTGTCATGTCTTGTTGTCCCTGGATGATTTTTCAGATGAAATTGATATATTTTTATATAAAAATTAAGAGGTGTCAATCTGTGCCATTTCACATGCACATCGACTACTTTGTGAAAAATGCTGTTTTAATGCATCACATTGCCTACCTTCACATTGTCTACTGAAGATGTGGTGATCTGTCTTCTTTTGGAGAAATGTAGTTTTAGTACAATGTCAGTATAAAGAGAGAACTTTGAGTACTACATGAACACTGATGTTCATAATGTGCGAATAAACATTCAGCGTTACACAATGTTAGTCTGTGGATTGTACAATGCTATTTTTGTATTTGAATTAATTAAAGAGATATTCTAAAATTTATGGACATTTTTCAGAGATTAAACTTTTTAGTAACATTGCTACATTGATGTAATTTGGAATGAAACATCCATACATCTATCCATTTTATTCCGGTTATCCAGATCAGCCAGGTGTTGGTGCCCTCAGGCCAAGCGGGGCATTCCAGATGTTTTACAGTCACTCCAGCTGGATCCCAAGGAGTTTCCAGGCCAGATGAGATACACAATGCCTCAAGTGAGCTCTTGGTCTACCCTGGGGGCTCCTTTCTGTTGGATGTGCCAACAAAGGAGGGCACCAATGAGGCATTCTAATCAAATGCAGAAACCACCTCGCCTTTCAAAGCAAATAAGCAGCAACTCTACTCCAAGCTCTGAGCTCCACCTCTCATGCTGGAGCCTGGCCACCCTACAAAGGAAACTAATTTTCTCCTCTTGCATCTGTAGTCTCATTCTTTTGGTCACTAAGAGCCAGGGATGGATCCAGATTAATTTTAGTGGGGGGCACAGAGGGCTACAACAGATATTTTGGGGGGGCCACTGAAAAGTTGTAAGAAAAAATGAAAGCTGCAGCTGACCTCTCGCTTTTACAAAGTATTTTTCATGTTTTGTTTTAGCTCTTTAACCCAATAGGAAAGCTGTATATGACCTTTTCATTTTTTGACTGTTAACATTAAAATCATGATGGACTTGTTTTGTTATTTATGTGAATTACAGCATCATGAGCTGCAGCATCTGCTTGTTATGTAAAACTAGTAAGCTCAACCACAGTATCCTGAGGACAGTTAAGTGACAAATATTGTGCAAGAACAGCTCTATATACAACCCTGTCAATTTCCACTTCTTTGAATGTTTACTGACAATTATAACACCTAAAATAAGAAATAATATTCTGTACTTATAGCACTAGTTCTCAGCTGTAAACCAGAAACATCATAGGGTTCTGTATGCTAATCAGTCTAAATCAAAATGAGTACTACCCAATACACAGTGAACAACTACAATCTGTACCTTGATCTGTGGTAAAATAATCTGAAATGTTCTGTGCAGTAATGCAAATTTTAAAGTACAATAAAATACAGTAAGTAGCAACATATACATTTAAGAGTAAACCTGAAAACAATAATAAACAGTAACAATACTCCATATTCTCCCTCCTGTTGTCTTCATTTACGGGCACCAAAAATATTGCTTCCTTGTCTGAAAAAAATCCCAAAATTCAGCAAAAAAAATCCCCCAAATTTCTGAAAATTTGCAAAGAAATAAAATTCCAGTAATTCCTTAACAGTTTCCCTGAAAATTTTTATTTAAAAAAAAATCCCCCAAATTTGGCAAGAAAATTCTTGTAAATATTTTCAAAAAATGAGTAAAAATATCTCAAGTGATTACATATATATCAGTAAAATGTCTAATATTTTCTTAAGAACACTGACAAAAAAAATCAACCAAAAACCAGCGAAATTTGCTGAATTTTGCTTGTTTTTTTATGTGAAAGTTCTGAAACGTTTTTAATGTCTTTTTTGCCACCCAAAAAATTTTCAAAAATTTCCCAAAAATGTTGATGATGTGGACATATGGAGTTTCACTGTAACAAAAAATATTATTTTTTCCACATTTTCAAACTTTAAACCAGCTCAATTTTGACCCACAGGATGACACGAGGGTTAATAACGCACAGCTCCGCAAACAGAGTGTTCTGCATAGAAATAAAAGCTGAAATGTTGATCTCTTGTCTCATATTCATCTTTTGATCTCAAACCCAAATGTTTTCAGTCTACAGCAAAAAGAAAAGAATTGGCCTCACTGTTGTAATACTGTTGGAGGGGAGTCTGTGTCTACTCATCTCATGCTCACTCATGAACCAGATCTGACAAACTTTGAATGAAACATTTCATATTAATTTCAAAGCCAAGGCAAATACAAATAATCTTCACATTTGTTGTCAGATATTTGAACCCCACTGACCAAGCACTACATTAGATTATTACATTCTATAACACTCATTTAGGCTTGGGTACTTATACTCGGTGTGCCTTCAGGCAAAGGAGCAGCATTTGTGAGTTTAAACTGAAGCACAGTGTCATCAGGCATTTGTCAGAAAGAGCCAGACAATCAGACATTAAAAAGTCCTGAAAGAAAGAAGTTCGCAATTAGGAGATGATTTTTCAAACAAATAGAAAATATTCAAAAACACTCCATTAATGACTCGGGTCAAGAAAATGTTTAACATTTTTATTGTTGAAAAAATAATGAATAGAGGGACCTGCTTGAGTTCCTCTCCTGTACACTGATATTTTCTGTTCTGCTTCAGGCTCATTATAAGACATGTTAAAATCCAGTTTAGCAAAATTCAAACACTCGTCACATTCCATAGTGAGGCGTTCCAGAGCTCATTTTCTATGACAGGGTTCACAGAGCAGTCCATGTTCAGCTCCTCGCTCAACCCTAAAAATGTGTCGGACTTCACAGAGATCCAACTCTGACAGAGAAGCTGAACTTGACCTGCCACTTTCAGTCCTTCAACAGGTTTTATTTTCATGACAGCAACAACACAAGCATTCACACTGTTCAATCCTACAGTCAGCCATAGGAAATGCATTTACACCTTAAAGTTAGCGTCAGGCATGGCATGAAGACACTTAAGTGGCTCAGTGTTATCCCTCAGAGAATGTTGGAGGATATCGCAGCTAATCTGAACCTCACATGAACACACAGAGAGAAGTTTGTACCTACAGCAAACTTTCAGTAAAACCAGCAGACGTTTTTCTTTTCTGTTCTCTAACGCTGCATCTGTGTCAAAAAAGGAAAGACGGTTAAAATGGAGCTCATCTCAGTTTTGAACTGTAAATGTAGCTTAGTAAACATCTGATGAATGCAGTAAGAGGAGACACAAATAATAAAACAATGATTCACCTCATTTACTTCATTGTTCAAATCGCTGCTCTGTTTTTAAAAGCGCCCAATCAGGTTTTAGACTGAGTTGAGGCAGCTGCTGGTTTCACATCACTTCAGTGTTCTATGAAAATTCTTCACGCTTAATTGCTGCAGTATATTCAGTAGTTTCTCTGTGGTGTCTTAGTAGAGTGTTAATTAAAAGCCATAGGATGTCTCTCCACATAGAGTTGCTGCTTTTTGCTTTCTTGTGACAGAGTAGCTTTTAACTTTTTATTTAAACGGTCACATACTCGGAATTTTCGCTTTGATTTTTAATTTATTGTAAGTTGTATGTAGTTTTTGTTTGGGGAATGATGCACAATCATATTCTTGACAAAACAGTTGAGTCTAATGCAGGGTGAAAGCTACAAATGTTTCTGATACAGAGACTCAATGGACATTCAACCTGCTCTTCATTTGAACCCTTTGATGTGTAGTGTGGGCCAGGAGATACCCATTTTCATTTAGTTTTGGGTCACTTTTGACCCATGTTGCATATCAAAGGGTTAAGACAGAGGTCCTTATGGGTTCTCAGTTCAGCTGTTTTCCACTACAGAAACTTCCTGGCTGTTTTAGGGCGGCCTTAACCTTTGTGCATGTTCCAACTGCAAGAACCGTCCCTATGGAACGAGGCCCATTTTCAGAGCAGAGAACAGCTCAGAGTCCAGGGCAGGTACTTCTGAGCTGCCGATTGGCTAAAATTGGACACAATTGCCATTTTTCTACCCTCTTGATGTCCTCGACCAATAGCAGTCTTCCTACTATTACTGCTAACAATGTAAAATTCAATAATTGTACCATTATCCTGTCTCTTATGTGCTCATAGACATGGAGTCAGGTCTTGAAACTATTGTTTGTTGTTGTTTTGGTGCAGTTGGAGTTACGGTTGTGGTTGAAGCCATTGAATCTACACCACAAAGGAGAAACAAAAGGCTGAAATGGCCGTTTATGTGGCTGTTCCTGTGCGTGACCCAGTTCCTGCAGTGGAAATCCAACTAATAACTACGTTGATTGAAACCTGTCTGGCAGTAATGTAGAGCACACCATCCGTAGTGGTAGAAAACATGTCACACCACCTTTAAGGTCCTTTATTCGGGAGCAACTACTTTTACTTACATAATCAGCTCACAGGAGAAAGAGCAAATGTCATACATAACTATTCCATTAGTCTGCATGACAGACAGTTACAGATCAAAGAACAAAAATCAACCCAGAATCGACCTGTTAATGTCTTAGAAAACAAAGCAGACAAATCATGTCCTAGCCTCTAACATTTCCTGGCTGTGAGGAGAGCAGTTCAAATGTAAACAAATGAATAGAGCACGTATAAAGAGCAACTGGAACACAGCTTCACTTAGTCTCATCCAAGCAAAGCCACTGTTGCATCCTAAACATCATCAGTGGAAAGTCAGGAAAGTCAGGTAATGCACCAGTTTAACATCTACTGACCACACCTGGACTGACATTCATGTTACATCTCCATGAATCCCTCTGTCCTGGTCAGTGTGGTCCCTTCTAAAGATAGGTAGATATGACACAGTGTGAGTAATTAGCAGGACTCTTAGGTACTAACATGTACTGAAGTTTTACAGATTTCCAGTAAAGGTAAAAGTGCATCCAGACATTATACTGCAACGTGCTGGGGCAGAGGAGGTGGGCAGCGTTAGCCACATGCAAATCTATGCCCTTCACTGACTGTCCACAAACATCCGGCCTGAATCTCAAACCTGGGACTGATCTTATTCCACACAAGCCAAACAAGGCTGAAGGTAGAGGTCAACATCAGGCTACATGGCAGTAAAATATTTATGCATATTTCAGTGAATCTTTTACACAAAAGTATTAGAAGTTCTTTGCATTTTAATGATGCATTACAAATATCAAACTAAAAAATAAAATTAAATGCTTGTCAGTTTTTTCTGTTTCCTTAGTCTGTCTTTGCATGCTGAATGAATGAACGGCGCATTTTTAAAATCTCTCTACTTTCCATTTCATGGCTGTGTTTTTTTTTAGACAAATACGTATTACAATCTCCACTTCTCAGCAAATTTAGTTAACAGGAAAAAAACACTAAAAATGGTAAAATAAAGTATGGGTAAATTAAATATATAAAAAAAAACATGCAATAATTAAATATGTTGTGTGATGCAATCCATTCTGAACATCTCGCGACTGTTACAGCGCTTAAAGATAGAATGAGGAAACAGAATTATCATGATTATACAGTTATTCTTTTTTTTCCCATTTTAAGCTTTATATTGCAGTTTAAATACAAATGGAAATCAATCATATTCTTTATTTGATCATTTTATTTAATGATAGAGTTACACTAACAACAGTTAATTCTGACTTTTCAAATCAGTCTGCACTTACAAATTGTCAAAAAACACGGAAATGCAGACATGATGTGAAAGTCATTTGAAAAAACAAAAATTTATCTAAAACACTATAACCTCCTTCATTTAATAGGCTCTAATATAAAGGAGAAATGTGTAATAAATGTGACTAACAGGCTTGTAAAGTAACCAGTTTAAACAGACTAAAAGGCTGGTGTTTGGAATCTCCTCAACATTTAACACGAGGTCAGAAATGGAGTGGATGTGCTGTCAGTAACGCTGCCCACCTACAGAAACAAACTGCTTCAGCAGCACGACCTGACTTCATGACTTTTACACTGACTGAATGGATTTAAGCTGAAAGTTGCATCACTGTGACTCAGCCAATGATCAACAATGCCCTGTATCGTATGCATGATATGGTTTTTCTTAGTGATCCGTGACATGACGGGCTGGAAAATCAGAGATTCACAGAGCTGCCAAAATGATCAATATTCAATATTCAAAACAAAGAGAGCACATTGAGACATTAACAGAAAATAAGGCAGTGATAAAAACAAAAGCTGTTCTTCTCTAATTCCCGTAAACATCCTTTAAAAGCCTCCTAAAGGTTCCTCTTGATTATTTCAGACAAATTAATAAATCAAATCAATAAAAAGAAGCAACGTTAAAGAAAATATTGTACTTAAACAGCTGTCTGTTTCTTTTGGTTCTCAGCAAACCAAGACACATTAGCTGAAAAATGATCAGGATTTTCATATGTTTCATTATGTTCATATATTACAGGCTACATGAACTGAAGAGGCTTGTGCATATTACTGTTAGAATCAGGTGGGCTTGTGGCAGATGGGGGCAGTGAGATTCAACACGATGCTTTAAAGCAGCTCCAGTGTTAGAGTGGAGAGCACAGGCTGGAGCACACAGAGGCACCAAAACTAAAGACATATGCTCTGAATTTAAGAAAGACAAACTCAAAACTATTTACAGAAAATCCTCTTAAAAACACACAGATGACTCATCAAATCACAGACAGGTCTTCAGAACTTTTTAAGTACTGCCATCGCACTGGACAGTAGGGTTATACTCATTTCTATTTGGACTTTTTAAATGCCCTCAAATGAATCAAATGAAATGAAAAGAAACAGGACTGCATTGGTAATTCTGCTTAGTCTTATCTCAGGGTGTTAGACTTTTTCTAGCCGTTTTTAGGAAACAAGAACAGCCGTTTGATGAAGCTAAAGTCTTATCTTAAAGTCTACTAGCTAGTTTTTTCCAGAGCTTTCAGACACATCTCATTGAGGATCAACACATGACCCTTACAGTTTTGTCAAATTAAAGCTGGGCTCACACTACAGGAGTTTTTAAATCCTACACAGAAGAATACATTTTAAAGATGTTCTTTTTAAACTCACACATGGACAGTACAGAATTGGGAACTACTGAAGCATCACAGACTGCAGGATGTTACGGAGATAATGGTGTCAGAGGGAGCAGAGCACCACCTCAAGTCATCTCATGGGATGGAAACAAGAGAGACTGTGGTGGAACAACTTGCCATAACGCTGATAAAATACAATTAAAAAAAACCTGTAGTGAGAGAAAAAAAAAAGGCTTAAAAAGATCTGGATGAGAAAATGTTGCATGTGTTCAACCTGGGTTGTTTTCTTAGCAAGAACTAATTGTGACATTGTAGCTACCACTTTTATTATAGCTAGCTATTTAGCTAGTGTAACTTTTAAGGGCTCGAATGTTCTGTCTCTTAAAGGTAACCATCTCAATTTTAATTCACAAACATCAAACATTTAATATCGGTAGCAATAATTTAACATTGACTGATTAATTCCCATTAATAATTCAACCAATTAAAAATGTACCAACCAATAATGCAGAGGAAATGCAGATGTGTTGTACTGAAAATGTTTTATAGATTATGTTGTAGAACGTAAACTAGCAGTACCTGATTGTATCATGAGGTGGAGCCACTTGCTGCTAAATGGGATGGAAGGACTGCAGCGCGTTTACCGTTTAATATCAGAGGGACCTAAAGAGGTGTCATTCAGACTACAAGGAGTTTCACGTTGGCAAGCAGGGAACATTGTAACGGTTTAACACCATAATGGAGCAGTTAATGCTTCCAGCAAGAGCTCACATATTGACATGCAAAAGGTTACCAGGAAAACATTCCTGTAGCTGAATATCAAGTATATTCAAAGGGATTTACTGGTGAATATTAACTGTTTAATAACCTCATAAGAAATATCTGAAGATTAATTCATAATGTGCATGACCATAGAGGGTTTTTTTTCCAGTTTGTAGCCCTGTTTTGCTATTATTGGGGGAGACCTAGTGAGTTTGCAAGTAGTTGTGGAAGTTCAGACTGGATCAGTAAACTCCTCACATTACCAAATAATCTGGATTAAAGGTCAGTTTGGACAAGGATCCAAGCCCAGATTGTTCTTCTAACTGTTGGGAACGGTAGAACAGGAATGAATCTGCCTAAAACTCCTGTAGTGCAGGCCCAAGCTAAATCTGTCTTCTGAAAAAAAATCAAGTCTTTCTTGATCCAAATCTAAATCTACTACAGCGACAGGATGATCTTTGTTTCAACAGAGAACTCTGGTTAAAAGACACATTCACTAAACCTTTGAGAGACGAGCATGAAAATATTAGAATCATCCAATCTCTGCTTGTTTATAGGGTGCCTGCTTCATCAGCCTGGATCTCAGCATAAAAATCAACATTAGTCAGGCTTCAACCTTTAGTCAACGGCTATTGTCTGAGCTTTCAGCTGAAATTAGAGTAAAAAGATGTGCTGACTTGTCTCTCCCCTACCACCAGTACTCTGACAGTTCTGTCCATCTGTGCCAAGCCAAAAAAAAAAATCAAACACAAAACACATGACATAAAACCATTCAGTTGCTGTCTTTCTATCTTTAGCATTCTGTCACTTTTTGAGCCTGTCCGGACTCGTTAAAGCAGCATGTTTCACACATCTTTTTACTACAATCTTAAAATCCTCAGGGAACTTATATCATATTAGTCCATACCATGTAAACCAATCCCAGCCCATCATGTGTCATTGAGTAGAACACCTTACTTCTGGCAAACAAAGACACTAAAACAAAACAAACAAAACCCCTGAAACGATGATCTCTCCAGGATATGGGAGGGAAATTGCAGATTTTCCAATTGTTGCCCAGTTACAAATAAATTCATTCCATTATAATATATAATAACTTAAAATCACAGAATAACTCATGGGTAATGCTAGAGCAATGGGCATGAGCGACGTATAGGTATAACATTAGCATATAATCCTGTTGCTAAACCCAGGACAGAAAAGGAGGGGAATCAGAATAAGCTCGGCGAAGAACACAGGCTTTTAAAAGGAGAGGTGATTTGGCAGTTCAACATATACATCAATTAAAACAGCCACAGTAAAAGACAATACTTGAAGTGTAAGCTCTTAGTAAGGTTAAGAGGTCAAAAACGCGACTCAGAGGTCAACATTAATGAGATAAGGTCAATTATGAGATAAACACCGACTATATAAAACAACCGTTCACAACTGAACAACTAGACAGCATGAGGATCATCTTGCTGAGAGGATAATAGGACTGATAAGTATTTTTTCTAACTGTAAATACCTGAGTTAAATACTTGTAGACAGTGGTTTAAACAGGAAAAGGACGACCCGACTTTAATTTCAACTTTCTCCAGGTTTCTTGCTTTACCGCACGCTCGAAGACTTTCATTCTCAGCGGGCCCAGATGAAGTGTGGCATCGGTTTCCTAGCCCTGGCATGTTTTTTAATTTCACTGTGTACTTGTAAACAGAAATGAACCAAATCCAGCAAACCGCTGTGCAGCTGGGTGGCCAATGTGTCAGCATGAAATTGGACTGAGCCATGTCAAAAAGTAGAGTTTAGGTAGTTTACTAGGCAGACTGCGTTGTCTGATATATGAGGGTTGATCATAAAACTACGAAACCGCTTCTCATGCATGAGCGTCAAGCATGTCACCTTCACATGCACGCAAAATGTGCAAGTAGTAGATGCCACGAGTCCAGACGTTGCACGACACCACGGTATCAACAAGCAGCATTTCTGAGGGAGAACTTTAGGGTAAGTTTAGGTAGGTGCCCCACACCGTTTATGTGCCAGGTCATAGCACATTAGCTGGCCACAACAACACAATTGTCGCTCTCAATCCACCCTGCTAGCCAGAGTTGGCCCCTTACAACTTCCCATTTTGACACAGATTAGAGATTCAGTGCATTTGTGCTGCCTCTGTTGATAGCACAGGGTCATGTGACATCCTCCTGACAGTTACTGCTCACGCATACTGCATGACTGATATGCTCAGAGCCTAAGCACGAGGAACGGTCTTGCAATTTTATGATCAACCCTTCCACACATCTTATAAATCACACAGAACTGTTTCTGGCATTCACTTTCCTTTAAAAAACTCCTGTTGAATCTGGAGACCCGCTGCCAATCCATAAACTAACAGCTACTAGGTCTGCATGTCAGCATGCCTGTGAGACTGACAGGAAGGATCAGGAGTGGGTCTGATCCAGGATTTTCTGAATGGATTATGTGAGACACACAAATCCATTTTTGACTCTTAGTTTGCTCCTAATATGTGTCGCTGCCACAATGGTAAAGAAAAACAGCCAAAAATATATGGACATCTGACTAATTCTAATTGTTCCACACTGTGTATTATCACCTCATCCAGCCCTATTTCAGGTGTACTGATTTTAATAGAAACCCAACAAATGTTTTCAGTAGCCATGGTATCAAAATATAACAATCAAACATTTTTTTTAGCTGAATGGAATAAAGGTGACACTTTGGAGCATCAGTAAACCAACAGCTGAAGATGTTGTGTTCAAGTACAGGGTCGTAATGCCTTCATAGATTGATTAGTGCATGTAGAGGTGCTGATGAAAACTATCAGCCTCTACTTCCGCCACTCTGCTCACAAGACACCCAGACAAACAGAGACATACTGACGGACCATCGCAATCTGGTGAGATGATGATGATGACAGTGATGGTTTTGTTTCAGCATTCTTTTCTTTGATTCTTCCTTTGCTCCTCTGAAGATCTATGTCTTTTGAGGGGGAAAAAAAAAAGCAGGGTTGACAGGAGGACACTGGCTTTTTTGAGCAGGTAAGGAGGTAAAGAGATTGGGAACTCTACGCAGCGTCACAGAGGATTTGCTCCAGCACTGTCAGCAGGTGTTTCAGGCCATAGATGTAGCCGTGATCGTGGCTGTCGCTCGGGAAAACGTGAGCGAAATCAATCATCCTGACCTCAACTTCAGCGTCTCCTGCACCCACGTCCGTTGCGTCATCTTTCACCTCCTCCTCTCTCCTGCTGCTGCTGTCTTTGTCCTCTCCATCCTCATCCTTCCCTTCCAGTTGTGATTTGTTTCCGTTTCCATTCGGTGCTTGCTGCAGCTCCACTCGTCGTTTCCACACTGAGTTGTCCTCTTCACACAGTGCCGAGAAGTTATCTCTACAAACTGAGCTTTCTGTATTCTGCACAAAACTACCGTCTCCACTGCTGCCGTGGAGAAGAGCCTTGGCGCAGTGGTGGTCGCCACCTTTCCTGTGATTGGTGTAAATAGTGGTGGCCAGGCTGTAGTCCCAGGGCACCGCCACCTGAATGTTGTTGTTGTTGTACTCAGCCACCCCCTCCTCCTGCCCTGCCCCTTCCTGTTTTCCCTCCCCGTCGCGGTCGCCCACCAACGAGGCGGTTTTCGTTGCAGTTGGACTGATCGATGAGCTGCTGAGGAGCGAAGAGAGAGAAGACGAGGAGAAGGAGGAGGGAAGGCCCTCGTAAACAAAGAGAAGGGAGCTCGCATAGAATGTGAGCTGCTGCTGGGACTCGAACCACTGGAGGATCTGCTGGACTCTGCGGATGCTGGCCGACAGCGAGTCCTTCCTCAAACTCGCTCCGTTGTGGAAGAATTTAGCCAAGCCTGAAGGGAAGGTGAGAAGAGTTAGGGTTAATCCTTGTGCCTCAGTGGCCGTCCTTCTCTCAGCGTATGTGTGGTTTGTCATGTGACAGCTTTACCTCACTTTACCGCCACTACACTGTAAAAAAATTTTGATTTTATGGTAAAATTCTGGCAGCTGTGTCTGCAAGAATGCTGTCTTAAAATCACCGTAGAACATTTTTTACATTTACGGTAAAGGAACGTATTGATATTGTTGATTTTGGGGTGAAAAAAAAAAACATGCTTTATTCCATATTTTACTGTAAAAAATAAAGTTTTAACCTGTAAAAATTTAAAAATTTACATAAATATTACAGAATTTTTCCAATGACAGCACAACATTTAGCATACTTAACTTTTAATGTGTTTTTTTTTTAGCAAAAACTGCAGTTAAAGCTGTCATAAATATTAAAGCATATGTCCATTATTAACACAAAAGTACATCAATCTGACTGCACTGTAAACTGTATTTTTACATGTAATAAATGCAGAAATTCTCATGTTACTTGTTATAAATATTGCAGCATGTTTCCATTATCAGTACAACAATATGTACATTTAACTGGGAAAAACTGTATTCTTTTTCGAGAATTAAATAAATTTATGATGTATTTTATTACTGTTTTCATTATGCTCCTCTTTTTTTATGTTTGTTGATTTTATATGTAAAGTGTCATTGAGTGTTCTGAAAAGCACTATACAAATAAAATGTATTATTATTATTATTATTAAAGTATTGTTACACACATTACAGCATTTTTCCATTAAAAACTGGTGCAGGAGTCAGAAAATGTATTTGTTTAAGAGAAAAACAATCTAAAAAACACACTTTCTCCTGATTAACCTGCTTATGGTGAATCAGGGTTCTATAAACTGCCTTAAACTGTTTTAGAGTTTACAGATTTTTACCGTCATGGTTTAAAAGTTTTTCATTGCAAAATGTACACACATTTTTTACAGTGAAGGGACTCAAATTTTAAACAGTTTTTGAGCTATAGTCAACTATATTATCAATCAATAATCAATTGATCCTCCATATGTTGATGAAGCCAGTTTTAACCATGGAGATTTCATATTCTAAGCAAACTCCACACAGCGAGAATGGGGGCTTCAGAAGGTGATCTCAATATGTGAGCTCAGCATCCCTTATGAAAACACTTGGTAAAAATAATCCTGTGTATAATAATACAAACTTTATTCCTAAAGTACTTGAAAAAATTAAGAGAAATAAAAACAAACAGAGGGATCAAATATAAAAAATAAAGTTAAAAAATATTGAACAGCAACAGAAGGATAATAAAAAAACAGCAACAGAACAATAAACATACATAAACACTCTGAGTATTAAAGAATGTTTTAAGAGGGGACTATAGCCTGTCTGATTCAACAGCCAGTAGTTCACACACACCAGTGCAAATGGATGCAGACTTACCATCTTTAATGGTCTCCTTAACCAGTCCCCTTCCATAGTGTTGGTCATAGGTGTCAAAAGAGTCACTGCACATCTTATACACCTGAAATACAAGAAAGTACTTGATGTTAACGTGTCTGTACTGCATTCGTACTCACCTGTCAAAAGAAAGTTAACGTATGCTGACCAGCAATGATCTTGACTAAAGTGCTGACTCCATCTACTGGTCCACAGATGCACAAACAAAAGCCTCCACACCTCACCAGATCAAACAATAAAAGCTTTCATTAGCATGTTGCGTGCAAAGCCTGATCATAAAGAGCTTCATATGTGGTTACAGAAGCATCCCAAATAGAATGATGATGACTGTATCTGCAACAAGTCCTTCAGCCCAGACCTGAAAAAGTGCAGCTGGATAGTGGGCTACTTTGGGTTGAATCCCCAACATAAAAAATGTCATTACAAGTCAAAAAGAAGTCCAGGGAGAGGAGGAGCTCCAACATGTCTACATCATGTAACTGCATCCAAGCACATGAATGATGATGATGGTTTTAAAACTCATACTAATTTGTCATTATTTCAAAATAAACTGCACTGTTGCTCGAGATAATTCCATCTAGATTTAACAGACAAACTCTCAGACTGCATTGACAATCAGATTAGCTGGATAAGAGTGAACAGGATCTTTTTAAGTCTGACAACAGCATGCTAGAGTGAATTAATCAGGACACATTTAAAGAATATGTCCAAAGTCTCTGCTGTTTTCTTTTCAGTCCCTCTCCAACTCCCTATTCCCCCTCTGGTACTCCCTGATCAAGGAGATCCTAATCACTAATTAGTCTCCGTTCCATCTAAACAAACACTTAACAACGATTAGGATGGAAGTTTACCCAGCTCAGTGACAAGCACACTGTGTTCTAAGAGGTACACTAGAGTTTAGACTAGTGCTGTGCAGAAACAAACTGACTGCTTCCAATCTCTGTGAATCTCCACCTACTGCAGGACCCGTTTCTTTACACACTGATAGTGGCAACACGTATTCAAACCTACAAAACTCCATTAAAATGTGTATACGGATCAGAGGGTCTATATTTTTTCAGTCACACCAAACACTACATGTCAGGACAGATGCATACAGATTGCAAGAACTGTACAATTTTATCAATATTTGGACCTCCCTTGTATTGAGACCATTTTTTCTATCTGGATATAAGTACGTTTTACTGATTACTGCAGACAATATGCAGACATGGTCCACTTGTAGGTTTCTACATCATATATGTACAGTGGGTCATATGTGTAGATATGCACTTTGGGCTGCATGTGGAGGGGGTTGTGCATAATCACCTACTTAGGAAATTTATGTAGAAATTTTCACATTCACCCAAGTAGACCCTCACATATCTGGGGAAACAGAAAGCCTATGGCCAGATTTATAGTTTGCATGTCTGTGAGTGTACCTACAGACCCATTTGCAAATGTCCATGTGCTGCCTAAAATTCAGGTGTGTTCCATACTGTATAATATGCCAGAAAAAGATTTAGTGTGTCAAAATGCATAGTAGGTGAGACGCAGTACACCAGAAATACATTCAGCTGCAGTTCACGGTATGAAAGTCATCGTGCTTTTCTGGCTGTTCTGACTCACAATCCTCTGTGCAACAGAAAATTCATCACATAGGTCACAGTGTCTCATTACTGAGGCCAAGCCAGTGAGGCCACGCAAACGGGTGATTTCATGTTGCAGTTTGTCATGGATATGTGAGCAAGATGTTAAACACCTAAAAGCACAAATATTATGAAAAAGCAACATGTTCTAACTGTATTCAACAACTACTAATGTGAGTATAACCAAGGCCTAGCACTGGTCTAACAGTGTCTACTAGCTATTTGTTACTGGACATGTCCTGCATAGTGATTTTGAAGAGCTTTTTACAGCTTGTTGCAGCTGCAAAACAAAGCTAAGTAGGGCAGAGGTGCTGAGCCAAAGCTGAGAGAGCCAAGAGGCTACAAAGCTCTGTAGAGCTGAGAGGAACTGCAGAGTCTGTGATAAATATTGGTCACTATCAGCAACACTTTTCAAACTATAAATAATAACTGTCTATTCGTATGTATATATAAAAAAAAAACACTGAACAATGCGGGAGTTTAGCCTCATTAGAGGACACTGGTGAATTCAGCCCCCTGTTCAGTATATGCTTCCAAATACAAAGTTATAATAGTTGGTTAAACATTAAAGTTTACTACTTATATATTAACTACCACCAGTCAAAGCACTCAGCTGAAGTCCTCGTTCAATTCATGAGCCGTTTACAAAGGGTGGGGAAGGACGGTCATAAATCCACTGTCCATACAGCATCAGGACAGACCATCAGTCAGTAGGCTGCTTCATCACACAAACACTAGCATTTAGAAATATGTTGCTTATTTCCTTAAAACACAGTCCACGACCTCTCCTCTCTAGATTTGACGTGCTCTTTCCCATTTCTTTCTCCACTAAGAGGCTGTTGTTCAGACTGACCCTCCTCAAAGTTATACAATTGTGGACAAATATGGAAATTCACAGCTTTAAGGACCTCTACGACTGTGGACCATCTAACCCAATGGGTTTAACAGGCATTTTCTGAAAACATGCCCAGAAAATTAATATGGTCTATGAAGCTTGTCATTTTGGCAGTAATCGGGTTTGCAAAGACAATCATGTATTCTGTACTAAAGTGAGAACTGTGTTGGTATAAAGTCTGATTAATTCCTTCTAAATGAGTCTTTTGGTCAGCACACAGCAGTTTAGCAGAACACTTTTACAGAGTTCATTCACCTTTCTAGCAAAACTCCAAATTTAGATTTAATGCCTTAATCATAATTTGTTCAGGGACATACAGACTCATGATGGTTAATGGTCTTAAGTACATAAATGTTTTAAAGAAGACAGAAACCAGCTCATTTTTCTTTCTGTCTTGCAGCAGGCAGGAAAAACCAAAAACCAGAACACTTACTGATGCTGATGTTGACAGCAGGTTGTAATGGAAACTGATTAAAGTGATAAAGGTTTCGCTATCTAACTCTCTTCCTTTCAAACTGATAAGTTATCTCTGTCTTTCCTGTCATGTTTGGGTTTTTTTCATGTGGAAAAAAAAAAACGAGTGCGAGTGCACGTGTGCGATACAGTTTCTGGAACCACATTGAGTTCTAGACTATCAGACTGAGAGCAGTTTGCTAAAGTGACCAACTTTTGACCGGTCCTGCTTTTTCACACCCTGTTTATAAGTTATTGTTTTGTTCTAGGGCTGAGGTTAGAATTAGCCTCAAATTAGTGTTACAGTTGAATGAAGGATTCAGTTTAGCGTTTTGTAAAAACAAGCAGTGCTACTCACAACAAAGATGAAACTAGCGTCTTATATGGCACATCGTGTCTGTTTACATTTACAACCAGACAGTATTGATTCCATCAACACTTCCTGGCATTATTAGAGGTCTAACAGGAAACAGAGTTAGTGAGTCGCTGAAATATATGTGCAACATGAAAGATCTGTTCTTTTTTTAAGTAACAAAAAGATCAGCATTCTCTTTCAAAGACAGACTGTAGCAACGCCTGCAATAGCAACAGCAATGTGAATGATGCCCCAGGGTCCAAGGGTCTGTCGTTAGTTTTCACTTGTCAGTTCTTATCCTTTGACGGCCTGGTTACCAGAAGAATTATCACATTTTTTGTCATAAATGAAAAGTCAGTTTAGGGCTTGAAAAAACACAGAACATCTTAGTCCTTTCAGTAAATTTGCACTTGTCTGCAAATGACAATGACTTACTAACGGGGCAGTTCAGTAGGTGGTGTATTCTGTTGCGTATATGATCCCAGATTATCAAGTTTAAAAGAAGAAATTACAACGTGACAATCTGTAGAAACACAGAAAATTGTAGTTATGACATCCAAAAACAATTACTGAGGCTGAAATGCAACTAAATGCGATGGATGCAAGAAGTGTTTCGACATCTTTATATCATAGCAGCATCAAGTTTTCTGCAGTTTGTGCAACAGTAGCTCTTCTGTGGTATCGTCCACAGTGAGTCTTGGCTGCCCATGACTTTATCTGGTTCATCAGTTGTCCTTCCCTGGAGCAATGTTGGCAGGTAGTAGCACCTACAACTAGAGGTTCAATGAAGGTCAATTGCATACCAGGAACATCCCACAAGACCTGGGGCCTCATTTATAAAGTTTGCGTACACACAAAACAGGGCTAGAAAGTGGCGTACGCCACTTTCTACGCAAAGGTTGTGATTTATAAAAACAAACTTGGCGTGAGAATGTGCGCACCGGTGCGCCAACCTTGATTCTTGATGCTTGCTTACGCACAAAACAGGGCGTAAATCACAAACTTTGCGTAGAAAGTGGCGTACGCTGTGTTCGTTGTGATTTCTAAAACAAACTTGGCGTGAGAATGTGCGCACCGGTGCGCCAACTTTGATGCTTGCTTAAGCACATTTTGGACACAGAGGGAACGGCAGTGCCGGAGGGTGAAGTGGCGAATTGAAACCAGACTGATCTCAAACCTTTATTGTTATCACATATTAGACTTGTAGAGCCGGATAATCATAAACCCTCATTGTTGTAGATGTTCATATAGTGCGTCATTCGGCCGATGACTGTATTTGCAGAACTATGTTCATATATCAACAGGGGCGGATTGAACGTTATTTCATTTGACCGAATTTCCGGTATCTGGGGCCGGTGCGGTGATCTTTATTAAATAATTTTGTTTACTGATCGCCCGGCGCCCATATGACTCATCAGGGAAAGCAGAAGACCCATTTGCAGGGGTGGTCTCCGACGCAGTGGCTCGGCTTCGATTCCTGCCCGCAGCACTTTTATGCATGTCTTCCCCCTACTCTTCTCCCCATTTCCTGTCACTCTTCACTGCAACTATCACAGTAAAAAGGCAAAAAAAGTAAAGAATTTTGTTTATTTATCCATATGTGGCCGAATGGGATGAGCGTCCAACCATTAATCAGCCCTACAGGCACGCAGGCACACATGCTTCACACCACAACCCCCGAGTGAAAATGAATTTGTCTATGTGAACCGAAAAAATGTACATTCAATCAGTGTACAAATTATTTGTACATCGGACATGATCATAACAAATTTAGTGGCAGGGTGGCCTGGGTCAACACATGATTCATTCATCCTGACGCACAGCAGTGAAAAGACTGCAGGCCGGCGCTGCGTGAAATGCCGTGGATCAGCAGCTTATTTATATACAGATACATTCATGAGTTACTTTGCATTGACCATTCATGATAAAATGTGGGTGTGTTGTGGGCGGAATGTGAGGTGGATCCACCTGTGCAATCTTCCAGCTGGTGTGTGATTTATCAAGAAATTGCATGCAGCTGTGCTTACGCACAGTTTTATAAATCAGGGGCGAGGGGCATACGCCCTTTTCGTATTTTCGGCGTACGCAAACTTTAGTATGGATCCTACGCAATGTTTTATAAATGAGGCCCCAGCTCTTTAGTGAGTGTGTTGACCCGGTTGTCTAGCCATCTCGTCAGTGTTGCTCAGATCGTCACATTTTTCCTGCTTCCAACACATCAGCTTCAAGACCTGACTGCTCATTTGCTGCCTAACATATATATATATATATATATATATATATCCCCTACTGACAGCTAACACTGGAATGAATATAAAGGTGCTGTTTATGTCACCTGTCAGTGGTTTTAACATAGTGTACAGGTGTATTTAAATTCAAACTACCAACCAGATACAGTATAAAGTTTGGTTCAATTCACATATCTGTGTGTAATTGAATACAACTGGTTTAAGTAAAAAAAAAAAAAAAAAAAACAGACAAGAGTTTTAAAGTGATTACACAGAGATACTGAAAACATTCCAGGTCAAACTCACCCTCATGCCAAGAACAAGGAAGCCTATCTCCTCCATCAGTGGGTACTTTCTGATCTGCTGTTCTCGCTTCTCCTGGGAGGCGAACGGATCGTAGCTCCGCTGGCCCAGCTTCACGTCCATGATGCACGGCTTGACGAAGCGCCGAGTCACATCCTCCAGTTTCAGGTATAAGTCTGGGTCAGCAGCACAGATGATATCGGGTTTGGAGTTATTGCACGTTCATTCACGTTTTCTCATTCTTATTCATTGAAATTGCATTGATTCAGATATGACAGATGTGTAAAAATCCACTAAAAAAAATTGCTAATTATCAATTAATATTTAAAAGGCCTATTCAGGAGAAGGTACAGTGGTTTGTGGTGTTTGGCTTTTATAGCTCAAACTCTACAAATGAGCAGTTTTTACACTCTTGTTCCCTTGAGGTTCTAGAAAGTCGGACCTATTCAAGCATACACTGGGTCAGAAAGGTCACCATTAAAGCTAGACTCATATGCTGATAGTGTGACATACTAGCCAATGTCAGTTTATGAAGATTCAGTATAGAATAGAAGAGAGTGTAACGCCTGTAGATATACGAAAATATGGGCTGACAAGATGACTCCCAGTATGCAGAGGCCTGGCAGAAAAAGAATAAGTATCCAAAGCACACTGCCAAAATGAAAAGAGTTTCTAAAGATGAATAAAGGGAAAACAACGACCTGGACCAGCATGACATAAATCCCATAGAAAACCCATCAGATATTGTAAAGTGAAAGGTAGAGCAATACAACATTTACAGCAAAGTAACAGCTGAAAAAAAACATTTCTGAAGAATTGAAGAACATCTCTTTAGAACTCTTTATGCAGATAAGGATTAAATCTGTCATCCAAAATAAAGGTGGACATGAACTATTGACAGAATAACTGATTAGAATTTTAGTAATGTACTAACTTATGTTGCATTAAGTTCCTACCTAGGCACTGCATTTTAATAAACTCAATCCAAACTTACATGAGAGTAAATACCCCGTTTACCTTAGAAATAAGGCAGAAACTATAAGGCGATACAATTTAGAATCCTTTGACATTTATGTGATATTGTGCAGGGATGTACTCACTTCTGTTGTATCAGTCAAAGTCATTTACAAGTGGCAGCATGTACATGCAATAAAACTGTAATAAAACTTAACAACAACGACCAAAACGCCCAAGGGATCCTATTAAGTCGGTATTTGTGCAAACAAAATACAGCATTTCTTTAATAACTCAACTTGGCCGCAAACACCAATTTGGCCTGAGCTATAATTGCCAGTTTATCATCGGTATAACACTCATACAACAGCCCAGACCAGCTTGTTCCTTCGCTGAAACAAGCCTTTATCACCAGGGTGATCTGAATAAGAGAGAGAGATGGTTCAGTACAGTTTAGTCTTTTACCATTGGGGCTGTCAGGAGAGGACCAGGTCCCGTAATATTTGGGCAGATAGTTCTGGAGGTCTAGAAGACAAGGATCACAGCAGTCCTCTGCATACACCTAGGACACACAGAGGGACACACACAAACATGTCATCTATCGCAGGGGGCTGAAGCCTGTCGGACCGTACATTCAGGAGTGAGTTATGCCTTAAATGGTAGTCTTGCATCGTCACTGAACAGTTATTGCCAATATAGCAGTTAGTATTACCTGATGGCACTGATCCCAATAGTTCTGCAGGAGCCTCAATGCAGAACTTTAATGTCATTTTACGACAATTGGCAAATAAGTGGAATAGCAAGTTAAGAGGTTAAACTGTAACATGTATGGTGTATGACTTTTGATTAAAGCCTGGTATAATTGCCGGTTAAATGCTTTTGTGTGTGAATAAGTGGGATCTTTGCATATGATGTAGCCTTGACGAAAAGGGTGTGTAAATTGTACAAGTGTACAAAGCTGTCATCAAAGCAAAAGAGGCTACTTGAATCTGAAATATAAAACATATTCTGGTTTAACACTTTTTTGTTTAAAACATATTTCCATATGTGTTCTTTGATGGTTTTGGTGTCTTCAGTATTAATCTACAATGTAGAAAACTTTTGAAACAAAAAGCATTGAATGAGAAGGTGCGTCCAAACTCTTGTACCTTCAGTACTCAATCAACCAACTTCAGTTCAAATGTAGCTACTACCACTGCAATGCTAAAATAATGAGATTCTCCCCATACATTCCTGATTCATCATGTTCAAAAGAATGGGACAGAAGTGAGATCACAGCAACTATAGACCATCAAAATCTGAACAGTTCATCCCGACATCCAAATGAACATTTGTGCCAAATTCCTTTAAGGTACTTCTGATGGACAGAGAACCCTGAAACATAAGGGCCGTGGCTGTTGAGTATAAAACTGCAACAAAAAACAACCCAAAAAAACCCAGTGCAATTTATAATACACTCTTCGGTGAGCAGCGTGATAATAGTTTTTGTAACTAGTCATCTCGCCCTGTGCAGGATTAACGAGTATTGTGCCTGCTGTTGAGATCTGGTTTGATTGGTGGGTCAGTAGTCAGACAGGCTTGATGCCATGACTCACTCCTGTTTGTATTAAAGCTGCTGAGGCTGACAGTAGTGCTAAGCTCTAAAGCAAACAGTGGAGCTTTGAACCAGGAGGGTATATACAATCAAACAGAACTGATTGCCTATACCTATAAGGAATGTCTGATAAGTCTACTGATTCATTTTAAATTATAAGTATGTGTTTGTCTTTTCTGCCAGCATGTCTGGATTACTTGTATTTGCTCATATTATGTTCCAATGCAGTTTCATCTGCAACAAGTCAAACATCAGCAAGCAGACCAGATTTTTTTGGAGAAGCCTGGCTGGTCTACACTGATGTTCTACAGAGAGGTGGACTAAGGAGCAAGTTCAACATAATCAGGCTGTTGACAAAACTTAAAGCCTCTATCAGAAATAACGGGTATCATGATGATAGTTAGCAGCTTCTGGGGTCACAAAATTAACTGACCTACTTCAGTCAATAAGAACAGGTTGATATAATGGAGAGCTAGGAAGAATATAAGAACTTTATTACAGCAAAAAGCATTGTTACTTCAAATGATGCAAGAGAGGGAAAGCTGGTGAAAACTGCTAATGATGCAAGTTATTTTATATATATTTTACCTCTCAGTGCAAAGTAGTCGCTTATTTCTACCGTGACAGATGCACGTTAGAGCTGTGAAACTTCAAAAACTCTTGCTCAGCATACCTCCCTAACCCATTAAACTCCCTGGATTTTTTGTTGTGATGACAGCTTAGACAGCTCATGTTTCTACTGAAAAAACTGAAACTACTGTGTTTGTAGTGTCCTGTTTGAATCCAGGATTTGTACCTAGATTTCTGCACGGTTTCTTTTTTAGAAAATAAACAACAAATACCAAAGCGAAAAACAAAGTTAACAATCAAGACATACAAAGAATTAAGTGTAGAAGTGTGTGTGTGTGTGTGTGTGTGTGTGTGTGTGTGTGTGTGTGTGTGTGTGTGTGTGTTACCATGCTGTAAAACTGTAACTCTCGTGGACCTCTTGGTGGAGGCTGAAGCTGCTTCAGGACTGTTCCGTCTGGGTGCTGCAAAATACCTGAAACAAACACAAAGGTGGCTTTAAAAAAACGAAGCAAAGTGTAGCACAGTAAGGGTTCTGGAGCTTTACACAGGGAAGACTGACATGTAACCACTGATAAAAGGACCCAGCGATTTAGCTTCAGTTCTGGTTCTAGCACATCAGTGTTTCTGTGAAGTACAGATACCTCAGTTTAACAGTTATCCAGAACAACTGTATTTACCATGACCATTAATTAAGAATTGTCACTAACTTAGGAGCTGTCGTCTCTCTGAACTGCAGCTGAAAAATCAACTCAGCAACTGAGAGAATATTAATGGGAAAGACAATTGTAACGGCTATATCCCATATTTTTTATTGTTTTGTTTTAGCGCAGGCAACACCAAATGTTCTTGTTGCCTTAGTACAGTCCCCTCAGTGAAAACATACGGTCAGTCGCGATTTACCGTTAATTACTATTATTATAAAAAAATGCTGCATTTCTGACAATGAGGAATGAACAGCCTTGATAGAGTAATGCGCTCTCTTAGTGTCTCCTTGTTCATTCTTCATCACTGTGTGTTTCATTAAATGGGTTTCATCACAAATCTGATTTTACAAAGAAAGACGCAGTGAGGAAAAGAGGAGTCTCCTGTTACATCATCAAATGCCGACAACAGCTGATCATAGATAGACTGAATGAACCTGCGGTGAAAGGATTAATCCGGTCTTTGGCTGATCTGTATCTGCTTCTTAGAATGTGTAGATGTACAAGCAAATATAAACGCATATCAATATAACCAGCACTCCACTGAGGAGCTGGATGAGCCTGAGGATGACATTTGGTTGGGTTCTGTACGCTCTGAAGCACTCTAGAGCTAATGAGCTGCTACTGCTTTTGCTTTGTCATTTATTTATCAGATATTTTGAGAGAAAATACGCAGAATTATTAAAAAGTTAAAGTGCTCATTCTGCATTATGTTCTCTATTCCACAGTCAAATGAACACACACTAATGGTATGAACAGCAGACATGTAGATAATTGTGTATCATTTTTGCTAAGAAAACTAATTAAATTAATTGATTTTCAATGTAATCATTAGTAGAAGGCTTATTCTAGTACATTGCAACTGGGGTTATATTTTTGTAATTCTGACCAACACATTTTTCAGGCCCTGATACACGGAGTCAGAGTGAAAGTGAGAAATCAACAGGCTGACTGATTCCAACTTATTACAATTATCAATACCAGAGTAAATGTTGGCTGAAATGTCACCCCATTAAATGTCTTAATCAGTTTACATCTAAAGTTATTATCCAAACTGCCTGTTCCCAAATTTGCCGTAGTTATGTCATGTTCCTTGGTCTCAGCTAATTCCCTGATGGTATTTAATGGATATAAATGACACAAACGGCAAAAGCTATGAAAATTAAACCTGAGTTGCTATACAACACAATATTTATCGATACATATTACTTTCACATAATAAAAAAAAGCGACATCAGATGTTTGCGGGTGAAACATGTCGTTTTTTTTTTCCCGTCGCAGCACAAACCATCACTGTGGGGTTTATTTGAATGTAGTTTAACGCTGTTTTACTTACTTCTCCCCTGTGATAAATGCACAGTTTCACAATTTCAGTACTTGCATGATCCAATGAAAGTTTCCACTCAGGTTTCAAACCTAAGTCCTGCCTTCAACATAAAGAGTCAGAACAGAGCTGCTGACAGATGAAACAATCGGACTTTCACCTTTGCTTCTTGGTCGGCACATGATAAAGCACCTACACAGACATACAAGCACCAGCAGAGCTCTATCAGAAAACAGAGACTGGCATGTAACATTTTAACTTCTCTGAAAATGTTCTGTGTTAATGCTTAAAAATTACACAAATCAAAAATATACAAAAGAAATAGTAACCACAAAAATTTAATAAAAATTAATACCACTATTTCAACAGAACACAGAGACAGGAAAATTAAATGTGGTCTGTTAAATATTAGATCTCTCTCGTCTAAATCTCTGCTAGTAAATGAGTTGATAACTGATCACCAGATTGATTTGTTCTGTTTGACTGAAACCTGGTTGCAGCAGGAAGAATTTGTTAGCCTAAACGAATCAACTCCCCCTAGTCATATTAACTGTCATATTCCTCGAATCACAGGCCGAGGAGGAGGAGTAGCAGCAATCTACCATTCTAGTTTAAAATTGAACCAGAGGCCTAAACCTGATTACAGCTCATTTGAAAATCTCACTCTTAGTCTCTCTCATCCAAATTTGAAAGCTCAGAAACCAGTTTTATTTGTTGTTATATATCGTCCTCCTGCTCCTTATTCTGAGTTTTTATCTCAATTCTCAGACTTTTTATCTGAATTAGTGCTCAGTTCAGACAAAGTTATTATTGTGGGTGACTTTAACATTCATGTTGACATAGACAGCGACAGCCTTACAACAGCTTTTAATTCATTATTAGACTCAATTGGGTTTTCTCAACATGTAAATAAACCAACTCATAGTTTTAATCACACTCTTGACCTTGTCCTGACTTATGGCATAGAAATTGAAGAGTTAACAGTATTTCCCCAGAACCCTCTTCTTTCTGACCATTTTATGATAACATTTCAATTTAAAGTAAAGGATTGTTTAGCAGCTGAGAACAAATATCATTACAGTAGGTGTTTGTCTGACAATTCAGTATCTAAATTTAAGGAAATAATACCTTCACTCTTTACTTCAGCAACATTTACTGATAAATCAGAAGGCAATTATTATTATTTTACCCCCACAGAAGTGGATTATTATGTTAATAATGCTTCAGCCTCACTGCGTACAACTCTTGATAGTGTTGCACCTGTAAAAAAGAAAGTTATATCTCAGAGAAGACTTGCTCCTTGGTATAATTCCCAGCTGCGGACTTTAAAGCAGGCATCCCGAAAGCTGGAAAGAAAGTGGTATTCCACTAATTCAGAGGAAGTGTATGTGGCTTGGAAAAATAGTCTAGTAATCTATAAAAAAGCTCTTCGTAATGCCAGGACAACTTATTATTCATCTTTAATAGATGAGAACAAGAACAACCCTAGGTTTCTCTTTAGCACTGTAGCCAGGCTGACAAAGAGTCAGAGCTCTGTTGAACCTTGTATTCCTTTAGCTTTAACCAGTAACGACTTCATGAGCTTCTTTACACATAAAATAGTTATGATTAGAGATAAAATTAATCTGGCCCTTCCTACAAATGTCACAGATGCTTTTGAATTGGCTGTTAGACCTGATGAATCTTTAGAATTCTTCACTCCTATATGTCTCTCTGAACTAATTTCAACAGTTTCTACATCCAAACCATCAACATGTCTTTTAGATCCTATCCCAACTAGACTCTTCAAGGAGATTTTACCTTTAATTAATTCTTCAATGTTAGATCTGATTAATCTCTCTCTAGTAACAGGCTATGTACCACAGGCTTTTAAGGTTGCTGTCATCAAACCTTTGCTTAAAAAGCCCACTTTAGATCCAGATGTGTTAGCTAACTATAGACCGATATCCAACCTACCATTTCTCTCTAAAATTCTGGAAAGAACAGTTGCAAATCAATTATGTGAACACTTACAAAGGAATAATTTGTTTGAAATGTTTCAGTCAGGCTTCAGAGTGCATCATAGCACAGAAACAGCTCTAGTGAAAGTTACTAATGACCTTCTCATAGCATCAGATAATGGACTAGTCTCTATACTTGTTTTGTTAGATCTTAGTGCAGCGTTTGACACAATCGACCACAACATTTTATTACATCGTCTAGAACATTCAATTGGCATTAAAGGGACAGCACTGGACTGGTTTAAATCCTACTTATCAGATAGGTTCCAGTTTGTGCATGTCAACAATAACTCTTCTGAGCATACTAAAGTTAATCATGGAGTTCCTCAGGGTTCTGTCTTAAGACCTATACTTTTCACATTATACATGCTTCCTTTAGGCAATATTATTAGGAAGCATTGTATTAACTTCCATTGTTATGCAGATGACACACAATTGTATTTATCTATGAGGCCAGATGAAACTGATCAGTTAGCTAGACTGCAAGATTGTCTTAAGGACATTAAAACCTGGATGACTTTTAACTTCCTACTGCTAAATTCAGACAAAACTGAAGTCATTGTATTTGGCCCCAAACATCTTAGAAACTCGCTTTCAAAGCAAATAGTTACTCTGGATGGCATCACATTGGCCTCCAGTACTACTGTGAGGAATCTTGGAGTTATTTTTGACCAGGACATGTCCTTTAACTCACACATAAAGCAAGTCTGTAGGACTTCCTTTTTTCACCTGCGTAATATTGTAAAAATCAGGAACATTCTGTCTCAGAGTGATGCAGAAAAATTAGTTCATGCTTTTCTTACTTCCAGGCTTGACTATTGCAATTCCTTATTATCGGGTTGTCCAAATAGTTCTCTCAAACATCTACAGTTGATCCAAAACGCTGCTGCGAGAGTACTGACAGGAGTTAGCAAAAGAGATCATATTTCCCCTATACTTGCCTCTCTTCACTGGCTTCCTGTTAAATCCAGAATAGAATTTAAAATCCTTCTTCTGACATATAAAGCTCTTAATAACCAATCTCCATCATATCTTAAAGATCTGATAGTACCTTATTATCCTAGTAGAACTCTTCGCTCTCAAGCTGCAGGCTTACTTGTTGTTCCTAGAATTTCTAAAAGTAGAATGGGAGGCAGAGCCTTCAGTTATCAGGCGCCTCTCCTGTGGAACCTGCTCCCAGTTTGGGTTCGGGAGGCAGACACCCTCTCTATTTTTAAGACCAGGCTTAAAACGTTCCTTTTTGACAAATCTTATAGTTGGGGCTGACTGGGTGACCCACAGGGGTTCGGCTTGTGTCTTCATTTGCACAGCTGACTCCTTCTTGGACGTCCCTTCGTTCTGCCTCTAGTCATGCTGCTATAGGCCTATAGGCTGCTGGGGGACTTTTCTTGACGCACTGAGCCCTTCTCTATCTACCTTTACATTTAATATGTATACCGTTATTGCAGTTCATTCACTCTGTTTCCCCCTGTGCTATTTCTCCGAGTGTCCCTGGTCCCAGAGCTGGATGCTTCAGATCTGCGGTTGATGTTCCACCAGCTGGTCCAGTCTCCACCATGTCCACTGTGGGATGCTGTTGCTGACCTTCCTCCAGCCCTCTGCTTCCAACTCCCTTTTTCCACCAGTCAACTCTGCATTGCCTTCACTATACTGTTATGCTAACTTACATACTGTTTGAATTTTACTGCTAGCTATATATGGAGTATGTTTAATGTCAGAGCCGTACATCATAAGAGTAAATTATGAGTCAGTTTTCAATGTTAGCTTATACTTTGTCTGTGTCACATATCCTGTCATGCATGTATCCAAATGTGTGTTGTGTTTTCCTTGCTTTCCCACCCCTCCCTCTTCTCCCATCCCTCCCCCTTGCCCTCTTCTGTCCTTCTCAACCCGCCCGGCCAGCAGGCAGATGGGTCCCCCCTATATAGAGCCGGGTTCTGCTCGAGGTTTCTTCCCTGTTAAAAGGGTGTTTTTCCTTGCCACTGTCGCCTTTGGGCTTGCTCTGGGGGTCAGGCATTTGGGTTCTGTAAAGTGTCTTGAGACGAGTTGACTGTAATTGACGCTATATAAATAAAATTGAATTGAATTGAATTGAATTGCTACAGCACATCTAGTTCATGAACCCTCTGAGCCAATAAGCAGTTTCTGGGTGATTTTTGTTCCCGTCACATTTTAACTCACTGTAGGCCAATTTTTCATGGCAATATGAAGTCCTACAACTTAATGGCAATAGTACAACATTGGCTGGAAGAACAAAATATTTTAAAAAAATGCTTAAAAATGTGTAATATCTTTCATTATTAATTTTATCGAAATAAAAAAATTCTGATTCAGAGGGTTAAATCTAATTTCATTCAAAACAACAGGGGTTGCAGAGCTCATGGGATGACCCCACACACATGTTGCATTTTTATTTTTGTTTCTAGAAAGCCAACTAAAAATGGATATCCATACCAATTTGCACACAAGTTAATGCAATGACCAAGCTAGATTAGTTTCTAAAGGGGAGAAAAAAAAAAAGCTAAAACAACACCTCTAGCAAAGAGCAGCTGAACGTCAGAACATCTCTACTGAAATGTGGTTTTCTCCATGATGATCACCAAAAATGAGAAACAAAAGACTTGAACCATGAATATTGAAACATCTAGCAGTTTTTGTTGCATTCAGTTTCTACTGTGGGGCATTTATTTTGAAAGAAATCTAAACTGCTAGCTTGTAATTCTACATAAGAACAAATACCCTACTGTTCTACTTTCTGTAAAGGTGATTCAAATTTGAATCTCTTGACATCTAAGTGATAAAGCACACTGTAGGGCAAATCTTCTCAGTATCATTAGAAAATTATAGCATTACTAGTGTGACTGTTTCTACAGATAAATTGCAGCAAGAAAGAGACTCACCAGAAAAACAAGTACGAATAAAGGAAAGTCAAAAAGTAAGCGGTTCACAAATCTCCCCACAGTAGGAAGCATCTCACCAATGTGACAGCTCCCTCTGATGCTATGGGAAAGTCTACCGAATGCCCAGTGGCAAGAACAGCGAAGATTACAGCTGATACATTTGGAAAAAAACACATTAAAACTACGGTTTTAAACAAATGGAAAACAACCCAAATTAAAGTAAGCACTGTGGCAAAAACTATTAAGTCCTTCTATCATGGTAAAACAGTGCTACTGTCCACTCGTACCACATCAACAGCATGACATATCAGTAGCAACTTTCAGCGTTAAAGCTTTAGCAGGTCCGAAGAGTAGCTCAGTGAGTGCATCAACAAGTAAATGACCAAAAAAGAAAACACATACAGCATACAGTGAGTAAATAGTACAAAACATTTAGTCGCAGATATCTGGAACTGAATATAGTATTTTACAACTTGTCAAGATCCAGATTTTTTTTTAAAATTTACATTCATTTCCACATCTGTGCAGTAATCCTGACCACCACACCACACAAACTAAAGTGGAAAATATAAAGAAAGAAGGTTCAGTTGTCCCCTGCCTTGTAAATGTATTAGATCTATACATAAAAACACATACAAGTTGTGATAGTACAGTGGACACACTTAAAATAGCAGTTACTTTTTCTGAAAATCTGCACTTCATGTTGTCTCTGTAATTTTTATGCTTTGCAAAGTTGTCCGGCGGGCCGGATTGGACCCTCTGGTGGACCGTTTTTAGCCCGTAAGCCGCATGTTTGACACCCCTGGCGTAAACTGTTGAACTATATTGAACTTTGGCATTTTCTGACAGAGTTGGTGTCTGCTCCAAGAGATGCTGTCGTGCTTTGTATTTGTTCAAACAAGCGTAGCGCCCACTGTCAAATGTGACGTCATGACACGACATGAGACATTAGTTGTTGTTGCCTGGCAACAGGGGCAACACCACAACCAGGAAACAAAGGCCTGCTGAAGATATTGTTGTGAAAGTGTACCAGAAAACAGGTTTAAGTCTAAATATGTCACACTGCACATCCACACGACTTGAAACTTCACACTGCACACTAGACTTCCTTAGATAGTCGGTTATACACCCACAAATGTGTGTAGATCAGATGAACATTGAACACAAAATGTGGGGAAAAGAAAAAACATTCAGACAGAGATCATTAGTGAGATGTCCCCACAAGTGTCCCTGATTCACTGATCTCAGGTCATATCAACAGAGTCATTGCTCTCATGTATGGATCCCTAATGAGGTCATGGTGGGAAATTTCTATACTGGAGAGCAGATCAGCTGGTGGTGTCCTTGTCCACTAGAAACTGACTGTTTAGGCAAAAGTTTTGCAGATAGTAGCCAACAGAAAGGAGAAATGATGTGACGAGTGACATCTATTGTTCATTCTGTCTTTCCAAAGGCTGAGCTCTGACAGATACGGCCACAGGCTTTGAGTACAGCTGCAGCTGCTCTGCCTCACATGCTGGTTAAAGCTGCTGTGGCTGTGGAAGTGAGTGTTGGTCAGACTATGACTGCATTTGTGGTTAAATATATAAAGCTAGGGGGAAGCTAGGCTACAATAGCTGCACTGTGACATATTTCCACTGCTTCCACTAAGATTAGCTAAGAAATGATCGTTTAGTCACACACAATCTAAACCAGCAGTGTTTCTATGAGATGTGTCACCAAAACACCACAGGGCTTCCAGAACACGTACTACAAAGCTATTAGTAGTTCAAACACACCGAGGCCGTCTTTTCACTGGAACCTTCACAACCTGCTGTCACTACTATTGAGCTACCTGTTGAGGCACCAGCAGGATGTTTTAGAGGAGAGAAATTCTAAAAGTCAGGTGAAGTGCACAGGCTCAGTGGATAAATGTAAACATAGGAGGATGATTCACGCAATTAAATAAACAACACTGTGAAAAATTTTAATAGTTTCCATCAATTTTTACTCCAAGGAGCGTGGCAGAGGTATGTGGCAATCACCGTATGTCTGTGCACAACATTACTCAATAACAGAATAATGGATTTAGGCAAAAGTTTCCAGGGAAAGTCAGAAATGACACAACAACCACCGAATTAGATTCTGGCAGTGATGCGGCTTATAGTCTGGATCCACAGATTTGTCAAAGATTTATGTATCATTGAGAGATAGCAGCACGGTGTCACTGTAACTATGACTACAAGTGAACACGACATCAGCTGCCTGCTGAGGACCACATGATTGCGATCCTGCTACAGATCAACCACGTCGGACTTATCAGGACTTATCCGTCGAAAATCATACAAGCGATTAAACTTTGGGGGTGTTTCCGAGTCTTATCAATTCACGCGTTTTGGTATCCGTATATGATGTACACATGCATAACGCACTCCTGTGCTCAACACAAGGCAATTTTCCATTAAAGTTTTTCTTGTTTAAGAAAGTGAAAAATGTATATATTCTAGACTTATAGGTAAAGTGAAATACTTGAATACTTCTTTATTTTCATTTTAGACACTGGGCTTATGGCTCATGAAATCAGAAATCCAGTATCTCAGAATATTAGATGAACAATTACATTTAATGTAAAGTTTGGGTAAATTGCTATTCAAACAGTAGAAAAACACGTATCTCTCAGTTTCATAAAAGTCACTGATGCTTTCGTCTTTTTGTTCTTCACCCAAATCCTGCTTTTTTGTATAGAGATTTAGCGAAGGGAAATTCTTTCCTCTCAGCAATATAGTCACAAATTTTCCCTTTCATTTAATTCTTAATTCTGCTTTGAAATTATTCTTCTTGAGTTTAATTTGACTTCTTCCAATTAAGAGGAGGCACAATGCAGCTACGTAAAGGTGCAGTGTTGCCTGAGTAAAAGTGTCCAAGTGTTACCAGGAAAATACATTTAAAGTACTAAAAGTAAAAGTACTAAAAGCAGAAATGTCTTAAAATGTTTTACTATTATACTGGATTATTACTAATATTCATGCAATAATGCCAGAGCAGGATTTTATGTGGTAGAAGCTGTAACCACCTGCCCTTCCAAGGACCTGGAATTGTTAAGAACCAGAATCGATGAGCAAATCTGGAACCGTAGTCAGAATAGTTCAAATATAAATAATACGTCTAGAGTACAATGTTAACGTTAGCCTGGGATACACAGCATTCACAAAATAGCTACGGTTTACTTTTGTCTTGCTAATTAGCTAATTGTAAGTCATGAAGTTTGAAAGGTAGCCAAACACCACTTTTGAAGATGAACCACAGCAGAACTCTAGTCTGTGTGTGCAGTACAGTGTCTGGACGAGAACTGTCAATGACTCTCAGTTAATCTACTGATGAAAATTTATTATGGAATTTGTTAATTGATTCGGACACACAGAAGATAAGAATTGGGATTAGTCCATGCATTCATTTTTTTCCCTACAAAATATGTAAAACATCTGAGAACTACAGAAAAAGGGTGGATTTTGTTTCACATACTGTTTTATTTTCAGACACAGATAACGTGACAACAACAAATGACGTTCAGTGAGATAAGTTATTTTGACTTTTTGGCATTTTTACTGCTAGTAGAACAAAGTACCATGTATGCACTGTGTTCAACAGCAACATTCTCTGTCTAAATGGCACGGCAACCATAATCACAACTTGAAGTGGCTCACATTCGCTTTGGATAAGCACTGGGGCTAATGTGGCAAAGCAACATCTTCAGCTGCATCGTTTGGATGAAATCTTGTTTTCTCCTTGAACTTACAGGTCAATGCTTCTCATCTCCTCTGAAGCCAGACCAGGAATGAGCCATAATGGTTAACAAAGTGTCAGTAGGATTTCAAAAAAACACCAGCATCGGATTACTTATCAGCTTCAGTCTGTGATCCTTCACACTTTTAGCCCTTTGTGGCACAACTGTGCATCACTGACATACATTTGAACAAAGGCCGATGTTGAAGAGGTGCTGGAAGCCAAGGGAAAGACTGGGAGGAGATCGTTTTCAGGCAGCAGCAGTACAAGCTGAGCAACATTCTAGGGCTTGTTCCACAACTGCTGTACTACTCACAGTACTCCCTTTCTCTTCCTGTTAGCTGGAACCTATGTGTACTGGTTTAATAATTATTTAGTACCAAGCCCAAGAGGGACAAAGATAAGGTTCTACATTAATGTCAAATACACTGCCTGCCTCACTGAATGTCTCTTTCTACTTCCAAGATACATTTTGAACAAGTCATCACCAAAATATTCTGTACAATTCATTAGTGGCACTCAATTTCCTTTAACTTTTAAATAATGAGAGAGAAAACTGATTTTATAGCATTAGATTAGTATTAGTGCTCGATTTCTGTATACTGTCTAAACTGCCTCAGAAAAGGAAATACAGGTCCTGGTCATGCAAGGCTATGACAGCGTCTCTCTGCTTCACCCTCATCACTGCAGTTGGTCCTAAAAGTACGTCCAGTGTTATACTTTTTTCATTTCATGAATACGCAAGGGTCCTGGTGATGCAACTTTCATGATCTCCTGAAGCCCACAAGAATGAACCAGACCCTTCCACAGATGTCTGCACGCAGCCAAAATTTACGACTGTGCACAACTAGGGAAGTAGCATGCCTGCTTGACAGTGGTGTGCATGTGCAGAATATGGTAAGTAAGGACTACTGCATATGAGTGGAATGGAGTTCTCCCAGCAGATTCCAAGCAGGCTTGAAAGAAGTAGAAGCAAAGCTTTAAAGACCAGTAAGCAGCTACAATCCAGGTTGGACAAACACTCAGCCTAAAACCAGTGGTCACCCTGCCACTATTAGGTAATACAGGATGTTAAATGCTTGTAATGACTTGGCTGAAGAGCTGGGTATTCAAGACTGACAGCACAGTGTTACGAACAGATTTGTCATTCTTGGACAAGTTTGTGAGACAATGAGAGGAGGACTCAGCTTGACAGTGAAATAGGATTTTAAACAGCAAAAAAAGGACATCAATAAATGGAAGTCAGTGTATTTTTGTGGTGGGTCATTACAAATCACTTCTCGGATATCATTGGACTTTTAAATTAGTGTTGGGCAACTCTGCGAATATATTGGCAGCCATTGGTGTTTGGAAAACTTAGCATACTATTCAACCCTAGATGCAGCATGTTAAACGACAGTCTCACGTCACACTTGTTACCAAACATCTACCAACTAAGTTACACCGTGGTATGCTGATTCACAGTCACAGAGTTGGTACAGATGGTAGGCGTGTAATTCAACATGGATGAAGTAAAACACTAATGTTCACACTACAAAAAAAAGGTGTGTACTCCACATCAAGACACTTTAACAAGAAAAAAAGGCTTTGACCAAGTAAATCTTTGCGGCAGGACAGGTTTGTCCAGAATGCACTACAGGTCACAGATAACTCCTGAGAATGCCGTCCTGTCTGTACAACAACATGGCCAGGGTATGTGTCTTTCGGGAAGATGCAATTCATCGCAGTAACTGACTGGTCATCAACGACTCACCTACCTGAAACAACACTTCAACTAATACCAATTAAATGCACAATTAATTCTGCGTAATACCTCGTCTGGCAGCATACAATAGACTCGTTCTGAGTCAGTGAGTGTGTAGTGTGTGTGTGTGCGAGTGAAGACAGGAGGAGACCACTGAGCAACTAAATCACAGTCTCAAATCGACAAATGATCTGTGATCCGTGAAGATGTAGCTGGAGGAGATCAGTAGTGACAATATATGAAAGATCCTTTACTTCATTTCCACAGGTGCATACATCTTATCTCATATACATCCTGCTCCTTCATCTGTTAAAACACCACATAAAGCTCAGATTTAATAACCTTACAGTTCAGTACAGCAAACATACCTGGCAGAGCGAAAACAAAGCAATTTCCTTAACTGTTACTTTGTCATACACATTTCATCAAATAATGCACAGGTGACATGTGCATTATTAGCAGTAGTGGAATAAAGAAAGCCGTGTGATGGAACTGATCAGAAAGTTCTTAGGAATATTTCAAATTTTCCACTGATCCCAGGCAGTTAACGCTATGTTTTCAGTGGTCAGTCATAGCTCAGGTTGTCCACCTGGCCAAGCGCAGAATCCCAAGTTGTGAACCACAGGTTGCTGGTGTGCGAGTGTGTGTTAATGAGTGAATTAGAAACACATTAGAAACACTGAAGCTCAAAAAGACGCTATATAAGTATTACTCAGTCCTCATAAAATGCTGAAGCAAGGAATTATGCTTTGCTCTAAAATTAAGATTTTTTTTCCAGGTAACTTACCCACTTTATCCACTCCATACTTGTGACCCGCCACCTGATGTGACAGCGGGACGCAGCCGTTCAGGTGAGCCGGGCTCTGGAGCCCTACGGGTCGCTGGCCGGACTTCTCCTTCGTGGGGCCGCTTCCAGAGAGCCGCGGGGTGAGACTAACCCCAACAGCGGCGGAGCTGGGGGTCAGCTCCAGTCTGCCGAGGGCCAGGGAGGACTCCATCATCACTCGATGTTGAGTTGTTGACATTGGTAAAATAAAAAAGAGTTTGGGGCAAGGCCTTTGTCCAGAGACAAAAAATAAAAAAATAAATGTAAAAGTCAAGGATGTGAATGCATCGATTCACATACTGTCATTACGTAAGCACAGAATAGAGCCCGCACACATTCAACAAAGTGTGAGAGGATGAGAAGCCTACTCGGGAACGGTCCAGTCCACACGAAGCTCGCACAGCAGCTTCGGTCGTGGCCGCTATTTTCGCCCACTGACAGTATCCACGCTGACAGGCAGCAGCACTGTGGAAACCCCGCTGTGTCCGCTGGTGAAGCAGCACTCCTTCACTGATTTTCATATCTTGGACAGCAGCATAAATACATCTCGGACACATCCCACTTCCTACCAGTGTCGACACACCCACAGCCAGGCACCATCTCCGGTCGAAGGCTTCAAAATAAATGCAGCCGTGCACTTAATACAACGTACACGCTTGACAAAAACAGCACAATGCTCTTTCTGGAATTGCAAATCAGCTGTTGTTTCTTTTCACAGCGCTGCCTCTCTGTCCAACCACCAAATTCTACTTTAACACGCGAACGCTGTTATATTTGATGCCTTTATTACGGAGACTAGTTGAGGCCAGCTGCTGTCGCATCCTCCTGAAGTTGAGCTAGCTTGACGCAATCCCACTTCCCCGCTTCACACAAGTAAATACTGCTGCCTGTCAGTAATGGTGATGTTACGACACAGTCAGAGTGAGATCCAGCTCCACTTAGCAAACACCGAGACGGGCGGGGCAAACGGACACAATAAAATAGCGAAATTGCGTGAAGAGGTTACTGAGTTCGGGTTTCGATTGCTAACTCATGGATACTGTCCATTAGACTGCTAATCAAAGCGTCACCGTTCAAAATAACAGAGCGACATCACGCCTGCCCTGTAACCTCCTTCAACACGAAGGCCAACCAGCTGTAAATGAACATAAACACGAAGCAGTGTTGTCCAAAAATCCATGATATGAAAAGAGGTCGGTGGAGTCCTTCTCAGCCACAGATATCCAGGTCAGTGTAGGCGGTTACCTCTCTACGTAACGAGCAGCGCCCAAAGCCTCCCACACGTTTGCGACACTTGCTGTCGCAAAAACGTCCATTCTGTCCCATTGACGGCAGCGCACTGAGACTGGTTTGTATTTATTATTGATCTATGGCTGTGTAAAGTAGATGTTCATAGATATTTATTGTGTTGTCAGCTTGCTGTCACTGTCAACCCTACGAATCATATCAGCACAATTATTATTATTATTATTGTTATTGTTATTATTGTTATTATTATTATTATTATTATTATTATTATTATTATTATTATTATTATTATTATTATTATCGTTAAAGTGTTTTTATAAAGCCCAACCACATTGAAGCTGTTCCTAAACAATAAGAGACTTTTTTTTATTTAAATTTACCAAGATTTTCTTTAAATCTCCATAACACTGCCAAATAACTATCACCTAAAATAATTCCTCATTATGTTTTCTAACATCTATGTGCTAGTGATGCAAAAATTATTAATGATTTATGATATACTTCAACTAATTACCTCTCTGTTTTAAAAAGACAGTCCTTACTACAGCAGCAGCACTGACCTCTGTCTTTGTTTTTGCCTCTGCAGAATTGACTTTGAGTATTATTATATTATCTAAACATTTACATTTTTAAGATGGTTTCATATTGGACTGAATAAAGAATTATATTATAATCACCCTTGTGGTTACTTCATCATAAAATTAGTTTAATTTATTACTGATAACTCTACAAAAAACTTTCAGGACAGACTTTTGTGTTTTTAGGGGTTCCCTTCTGTGAATTGTGCTGTTAAATGTTTCTACATGTAAAGAAGCATCGTTCCTGGGTCATATGGGAATATGACAGTTTTTCAAGATTTTTCATTTAGTTTTGAGATGACAAAATTGTGATCTGTTATGCTAGATATGTAACTGAATAACAACAGACTACAACTTTGTTATTATAAATGTTAATGAGCTCAAAACTAAATGCTTGGGCTCATGACCTGGGGGGTTTGGGATAGGGTGGGGGTTGTTCTTATTACATACAGCCCAGGTGCTCACATGAAAGCATTTTTTTTATGTAGACTTTCTTCAAAATTAAGATATTCTTACAGACGCCGATAGATTCACTTTGTGCTACTCAACAGATGGAAGTTCATTGATTCTAATAAGCTGTTTATTGTCCCTACATGTCATCTCAGCTACTGTTATAAGAAATCTCATTACAGTTTATTAGAAAAATATCTCTAATAATTGAGTACTGAGACAAACCTGAAGCATGAACACCAGGACAAATTAATCAATCCGTTTCCAATCATGTCTCAAAACAAAAAAACATCATAAATAGCATAGCCCAGAATGCATTATGCCACTTTGTCGCTTCAATCAAACAAACTGTTTTGAGGCCCCACTGCACATGGATGAAGCTTTTTATCATATGTGAAGAGACTCATAACTGCCTATATTTTAATGCCCCAGTATCTCATTGTTGTCTTGTAAAATGTAACTATGGCTTATTTTCTTGAAATGCATTACAACATCTAATGTGAACACTATATATACATGAATACAGAATATACTTTAAATATTTAACAAACAATATTTTATGAAGACAGTAATGTGTTACAGCAAGAAAAGGGAGTAGCAATGACAATATCTAGAGCATTATTTGACCTGCTTTGTCATTACAGGCCCTGTATATTATTTCAATAATACAGTGACTTAGAAAAAAACTCATCAATTGGCTCTACACTGAGCTTAACATACCTGAATGGTTGTGTAATTTCTACTATTCCACTATAATATTTCAAACCATTCCTATGACATTTTTCTGTTATCATTACTGCACATATACCAGGAGCTGTTATGTGGTTTTATCTCAGTTTTATCATGTAGTGACAAATGTTTGCTGTAGGAATTCAATAGTGAGTTTTATTTTTCTCTTAGATCAGTCGGTTCATCCTATAAATGATAGCTATTGCCTTTTTACCTCTGTCAGCATTCATGATATCAGCCCAGCTGTTTAATAGTCCTAGATGGGTCAATCTTTGTTTTTTGAATGTCAGGGTACTTCCTGAAATGTTCTATCTGGTTTATGTTTGCTTTAAACAATTTGGATAAATTGTTCCGAATCAAAGGCAACATTTGTCTGTCTTAATGTGGCTTTCAGTGTTCAGAATCATTTGATAACAGTAGGACATCAGATTTATTTTCCCTCCAATTTCTCAGAGAAAATATGTGACAAGATACTGATAAACGGTCCACTAAGTAATGGAATGTATGTGAAATAAATGGCTGTTTACTGAGTTCCAGATCCTCGTCTATAATTTCAGGGAGTGCGTGTCCCTAATTGCACTGACAATTTTGCTATCTGTTGGAAAGTTATTGCTATCACTCTAATTGGCCTGAATTCACATAAACACAAATGCTGGAACCAGTAAACAGATAGCATTCAGTTTATAGTAAGATGAAGAGCTGCTCAGGACGTCCTGATGCTCGCAACAGCATGAGAGTGTTTATGCTGAAGACTCACATCAGCATTACAGAATGTACAAACAGCAGAATTACTATTTAGATTAAGCACCATTTATGTCTGTCTAAGTTTGAGTCAGAGGCAATGTTCTAAGCCTGTCATATCACATTCATTATCAAATAATCATCTGCTTTTATAGACTGCCAACCGGAATTGAGAAAGGCAGACATCTGACATTGTACTAAAAACTAAGAACTAACATATAGAACACGCGATGATTAAAGCTGACAGTTAATGCAAATCAATAGGTATCTCTCTCACTCTCTCTCTCTCTCTCTCTCTCTCTCTCTCTCTCACACACACACACACAAACACACACACATGCATGATTGCAGGACAAAAATAAATTGTGTTTTATTTCCTTCAATAAAGGCTCACAACGAAATGCTAAAATATTAAAAGACTTAAAGACCACAGACATGACCTACCTAGCAAAACTTTGAGTAATATCAGCATGGTACAGAATAATAATAAGGTAAAACTCCACGTCATCCCCATAGTACAATAAAACAAGTCTTAAGAAAAACTAGGTTAAAAATTATAGTACAAACAGAGTGCAGAGGTACAGAAGACTGACTGTGGTTTTACAGGGTAAATTCAGGCAATTTTCACATTCACTTGAAGGTGAAAAGAGAACTCGGTGCAACAGTTATTGTTTTTTAAGGCGATGTTTGCCGCTTATCTAATTTCTACAGGCAATATCAATACTTTTTTGTCATATTGGAGATATTTATTTGCTTAATTTTGCATTTTGAATGATTTTAAAGACTAATGGCTTATGAAACTATCACAAGATACTATCTTTTCCTTACAGGATGTAAGCAGTAACAGGAAAGGAGAGGCAGTAAACTAATTCAGACGTGCTGCATTCATGTCCTGAGGGAATACCTCCTACACCCTCGTGTGAATCACTCATCACAGATACAAGTTTTGTGTACAATGTGGTTTGCCCTTTATTTTATATAGTTTTTATTTATTTATTTTTACTATAATAAGCTTCTGCAGACTGGGAATCATCTTGTCAGCCAGTATTTTCATTTATCTACAGGCATTTGTGGTGCCATTTAAAAATGTCATCTCCCCAACACCGTTTGACTGCTTCACTGTCAGGAGTACGGTAATACTGTGGTAGTCCGGGCTAAGTTCTTGTCAAATGTGCTGAAACCCATCTGAGAAAACCTTTTTTATTTAGCTATTTTCAGTGTTCTTCCAATATTCATCAGGAATCTTTTTGTGTCATTTAGTGTTGCAGTTTTGTACCAAACAGCAAGCAACAGAAAACTGACTGTACTTAGTGATCATGAGGAGAGCGTGTTTGGTATAGTATAAAGTGGCATAATAAGCAAATACTTAAATGTATGTTTCTTAAATATGTCCTTATGTACAGTAAATACGCACTTATGGTACATTAATGTACTGAGTGACATTCCCTCACTGATGTAAACAGCTTCAGTGTATTTCCCTTGGATGTATGTGTTTTAACAATATTCAGAACTACGTTTCCCGTGATGCACTTCGGAGCAGCGACCGTAAACAGAAGAAACGGAAACAAAAGAGGTTTTTATAAAAACACAAACACATCCCCGGCTGTCGAAGTACTCAGGGAATATACTATAGCTACTGACTTCGCCAGCAATAATACTGAAATCGAAAATAAAGAGCGAGTCGAAGTGAGTTAAACAGCGAACTGCATCAGTCAGCATGGCACTCAAAAGAATACAGAAGGTAAGATTGACCAGCTAGCTTTGGTTGCCAGCTAAAGGTAGCTAACTGGCTCAGCACAGGCTAACGTCAGAGTTCAATTTTACAGTAAGGTTGATAAACAAATAGTCCAACGCTCTCCACGTGTTAAAACAACTTATCTCGAACTTCGTGGCGTTTCTGAAAGTAATGCTCTTGCTGACATGTATCATAACAGACACAACAGAATAACAACTTCAAAGTTTCATGCTAGCTCGCTAACAAATATCCAAGTTACCGCACTAACTACTCTCTCTGACTCCTCCATATCTATCTGTCACCACTTGCGAAGTCGTGTGTTCTCTAACTTGTCTGAGTAATCAGTCAACAGTCCTGTTGTTCTTGTTCTTGCTCTCCTGTCGGTGGACAAGTACTGCAGTGAGTAGGAAAGTTACTTCTCAGCAATTTATTTTTGTTTTCCGGTTTTCCCTGTCGGCTGCACAGTGTGATAGTGGTTTCGCCTTGCAGCAAGAAGATCACCAGTTCAAATCCCGGGCTGGGCCTGGGATCTTTCTGCATGGAGTTTGCATGTTCTCCCTGTGCATGTGTGGGTTTTCTCCAGGCACTCCGACTTACTCCCACAGTCCAAAAATATGCTGAGGTTAATTGGTTTCTCTAAATTGCCCATAGGTGTGAATGTGAGTGTGATTGTTTGTCTGTATATGTAGCCCTGCGACAGAGTGGCGACCTGTCCAGGGTGTCCCCTACCTTCGCCCGAGTCAGCTGGGATAGGCTCCAGCACCCCCCGCGACCCTAATGAGGATAAAGCGATGTATAGAGAATGAATGGTTCTCCCTGTCATAACTCTGTTGTTTCCGTGTTGCTAGGGTAACTGCTTTGGTATAATATTAAGATCAGATAGTATCTCCAAACAACCATGAGTTCTCAGAAGCACTAGACTTTGCATGAGAGAATAGTAGATAGAAAATATCTGTCCGTATACTCATCGTTTTCTTCCACTTCTCCAGAGTCAGGTTGTAGCAGCAGGCTCAGCAGGGCATTCCAGTTGTCCATCTGCCCATCAGTGTGTTCCTACTGGAGGATCCCAAGGCGCGAGCGAGTTCTGGGCATCCCCTGGGGTCTCTTCCCAGTTTGCCAAAAACCCTCCAAAAAATGGTGCTCATTCGACATCTTAATCAGATGCCTCAGCCATCACATTCGGATCCTTTTGACACAAAGTAGCAGTCACCATTCCAAGCTCACTTCATATTTCAGATCTCTTCATTCAACTCGTAAGGCTGAGCCCAGCCACTAACAGAGAAAACTTATTTTGGCCCCATTACTGCTGCTGCTGCACCAGTCTGTCTGTCCATGTTGCATTTCATTTTCCCATCACATGTGATCCGGAGATACTTTAACTCCTTCAGTTGGGTTAGAAATGTTTACGTCAAACTTGGAGCTGCTAACTCATCACAGTCACTTCACATTGGGCTGCAAACCACACTGGTGTGTGCTGAGTGTCATGGTCTGATTTCAAACATCAGAACCACGTCAACTGCAAAAAGCAGCTTTAGTCACTGGCTAAGCTCATAAAGAGAGGAGTGTCGTAATACCGTCAAGATTTATCATTTATCAATAGTAAAAACAGGAGAAAACACCACAATAGTTCCCACAAAGTTTGATTCAAATGTGATCTCCAGTTAATTCCACATTAAAAATACGGAATGTTATATTTAGCCATGGGGTGCACAGTGGGTCGGTGGTCTGCACCATTGCCTCACAGCCAGAAGATCCCTAGCTTGCGTCTCGACTGGGTCTGAGATCCTTCTGTGTGGAATTTACAAGTTTTCAGGTTTTCTGGCTTCCTTGCATAGTGCTAGCTACTGCAACACTGTGCTGCCTCAATTATTTCACATTACTAAATAACTAACAGCAGTATTTTTTTCTGTGTTGAGTAGGAGCTACAAGACCTGCAGAGAGACCCTCCAGCGCAGTGTTCTGCTGGACCAGTGGGGGATGACTGTGAGTACATGACCATTTTATTTTACAATATGTCACTCAGGTGTATTTAAAATTCCTTCTTTCCTTTGCGGCTCTTTTTTTTTTTTTAACTTAATATGTGTTAATGGCAATAAACTATGGCAAAAGCAAATGTTTACCACTGTGTGTGAAACCAGTAAATAAGACAATTGCATAGCTGCACTATGTCTTAGAAATCAACACAACATAGGCATTTTTCCAGAGGATTGTTTTGTCTTTTTCATCTTTTGATTTGGTGGACTGAGTCATTACCAAGCATTGTCAGTCTGTCAGCTACACTGACTGTTATCCACATCTTGAGTTTTACACTTTTATAGTGTAAAACTGAAGACAGACTCACTCTCTGGAAAGGCAAAACATGGAGCCAGGTTATTGCCTAATGCACTGTGTTTCATGTAACAAGAAAACTTGACTTTCCTGTTTTGCCTTGTTACGGTTGCAAAGCTATGACTGGACAATCAATGATTCACAGAGGGGCTTACCAAGAGAGTCACTTATTTTCTCATTCTTTTTTTGGAAGTGACAAGAACAATCCCAGAGCTGAGAACAATCCCTGAGCTGAATGTATCTTCCGTACTTCCAACATGATAGGTTACATTTTAACAAGCAGTGACTGGAAATCAGAGTGACTGATATTAGCAGCTCTGTGAACACAGAGAAAACCCTTCCTTTTCTATGTTCTATATTCCGTAGAATAAGAATAAGTGATGGGATGATGGCCGATGAGCATGGTGTTAGCGCCGTGTAATTAAAGCTTATATTCTTATGTGTCTCTCTCTTTCTCCCTTATTTGCTTCTAGTGTTTCATTGGCAGGCGACCATAATGGGTCCGGTAAGTATCATGCCATCACTTGAGGCTTTTGTTCCTTTCATGCAGATTTCTGTGCTACACCATAGAAATTGCCTGGAAAATCCAGACTGACTTTATTTATGTATTAATATAAATACAAATAAAGGCAGTCTGGCATTGTGATGATAGGAGACGATTTCAAAAAGGAGGGGCTAACGAATGCAGCTTGAACGAGAAAGAACCATTCAGCGTAACACGGATGTGACGCACAAACAAATCGACCTTGAAGTCCATGTAGTCCAAACAATCAATGGCATGCAGCCGAGAAAGCGTCACGGTGAATGATTACTGCCGTTTTTGTCACAAAAATCTGCGAATACATGGGGTACTCTCAAGTACAACACTTATTTTTGAAAAGGCTACGCAACAAAAGACTCCTTCCGAACGATTAGCGGTGTTAGGAATAACTTTAAATCGGAGCCAAACCAAGTCGGTGCGTATGTGTAAAAGTTGCTTAAATTTACTCACACGTTTGGAACGGGATTTTCCTCTGTACAAATCTTGAATATTTGTGTTTGGTTATGGGAGGTGCGCAGGTGTTTTATGGGTAATCCAGGCGCTGAAGATGACACAGCATTAACTCCCGCCTCCCGTGCTATGATTGGTCGTACCAAACTGTACCGGGAGGGAAACGCGATTCAATTCGCCCAATGCCAAACTGACTCTCCTGTATCTCCTAACATGGAGATAGGAGATTACATGGAGATTCAGTTTGGATTTTCCAAGCTACCATAGAAATGGTCTCTTATTTGTGTGGAAATTTAAATTGTTACAGTAGTTTTTATAGACCTGAGGGATTGCAATTCCATTCAATAGTTGTGCATTTTTCATGTTACTGTGGTTCAGTGCAGTTACAAAGTGCTACATAAGGGGTAAGTTCTAAACTGACTATTAACTTGAATTCAACTTTCTGAACCCAAATAGCCGTGATTAGCTTTGAAAGGCATGCTTTAAAGTTCGCCAAAAGTACACCATTCATTAGCCAGACATAAGAAAAGCAGGAAGAATCGGCAGATTTACAGCCGTCTATTCTGAACTTTTCTTGAACTACTCACCTGCAATGTGCCATTCTGTAAGGAAAATGAACCAAATCTGAGCTTGAAATCACTTTATTTTGCTTGTCTCATTTAAAATTTCACGAAAAATAAACAGTTTGCATCAGATTATGTACAATGCAAAGAAAATGTACTTCTGTGCTGCAACTGTCAAACCATGAATGATTTAGCTGTCACCTGAAATCATGTGACGAAAAAATCAGGGATTTTCAGTTGAACTGCAGGCAGTGTTTAGACACAGCAGACAAGTATGGAAAAAAATAATGTCAGAACTGAGACATGATCAGTAATCATTTTTCCCTCCTGCAGAGTTTTCTGCACACTGCCATTAATTGTAGTGAAGTTATTTTCTAGTGGTGGGAAGCAATTAAAAATTAATCCAATTAGTTACAGGCTTTGTAATTAACCATGATCAATCACATTTTTGTCAAATAGCAATATTTGATACATTAAGTAAAGTTTTTCGATTGAAGTAAAGTTTGTTTGATGACTGAATCAATGAATAGACATATACTATAATTTAAAATTTATAGAATTCAGAACATATAGAAAAAGGTGATTTTGATGATTTAAAGCCTGGATTTAGTCAGTTCCCCCTCTGTATGGCACATAACATAAGCATAAGTAGTTAAAGGACCTTTAAAAAGTTGAAAATGCAGATTCATTCTGCTTTCATAGTTTCTGGGTCTGATAAATGAAGCAAGTGGTTCTTTTTTTAGGAATATATATTTTTATTTATAAAAAATAAACCTGTATTTTCTAAACTTAAAGTTTATAATTAATTTGTTAAAAGACAGACAAACCAACGCTGTACTTCACATAACTCTGCTGAGACTCTGCCTCCTTGGCGGAGTAATAACTTCAACAAAAATGTTTGTTTCATTTATTTTTATCTGCATTTTTCATCTGTCTATTACATTCACGGATTACTTCAAACTCAAAGTGCAATTATAGCGATTATATTCAACATTTTAAGACTTTTGTATAAACTCAAGCACCTTCAGTGTCTTGAAAAGTGGTCTATTATGGGATGGCTACACTATTTGCTGGTACCAGGACAGTCATAGCTAAGCTTAGCTCTGTTGCTCACTGGAACATGTTTTACACTGAGGTGAGACCGTCGGCTTAAAGTGCTGTGGTGATCAGAAAACTCTTTGTTGCACAATTTGCACACAACCACGCTTTTATCCAAGCTGTCATCGAGAAGTTTTTTAAAAGAAAACTTTCTGCCCCACAAGCTCAATGTGGTCTCGTCTTCCTTCACTGTTCACCAAACTTTCTTGTGTGCTGACGCCACTCAGTGTGTCCTGTACTCTGTCTTTGTGGCTGGTAAATAGTTTAGGTTCATTACCGACACGTACGGGGCTGGAGTGTTCATCAGTGTTACTGGTGTGTCATAAATTAGGGTGATTAAGTGTGTTATGTTTTTTAACGTGTATTTTTTTGTGTAATTAATTAGTCGTAATTAAAGCCTTAGTCAAGAAGAAAATAAATTCGTTATTTACAGTCATGAAAATGGTAAGGACACTCATCCAGCAGGTCAAAATCATCATCTGACTTCCTGATGCTTGTCTCACCATCAGAATGCTTCTCTTTGTCACATGTCTTTACTTTAGAGTGACAGTCCATACCAAGGAGGAGTTTTCTTTCTCACTATCCACTTCCCCACGGACTACCCATTCAAGCCCCCAAAGGTAAGAGCTGGTGCAGGTAATCAAAGCTTTGTCTTGTCATACCAGAGCTCCAGACTAACTTTTTTTTCGAGGACCACAGTGGTCCCTAACTTAAAATTTTAGGAGCGCGAGCAGAAAATTTAGGGGCGCACACCGAAATTGACTTACGAAGTAAATATTCACATTTCCTCTCATTTTCACTGTATACTGATAAATATTTGAACAATTATTGCAGAAACTATAATGTTTTCAATTCATGATTTACTGTGCAGCAGTTGACACAACATAACAAGAAAAACACTCAGAGAGTGCAGTACTCCTCCAAGGCTGCTCAGTTGACGTATAACTTCTGACAGATGAAATCTCTAATAAGAAATGATCTTGTGCTGAGTACAGGCATGTGTTATGCATGTGCACGTTATGTGTTTATACCGAATCACGTGTAAACTCTTTCATTCATACTTTTTTAAAATGTCTTTCTTTCAAACTTTTATTAATTTTTTTTTAAAGTGACCTTCCTATGAAACTTCCTGTCTTCATTCACCAGTGACTCCCATATTCACAGCATTACCGTCGGAGAAGTGAACCAGAAAATCACATCAGCAGCGTACTTTACTACATTAGGACTGCTGTTTTAAAATGGTCACTTATAATAAAGATATTATTGTCAGTACTATAACGAGCTCTAGGGCCACATTATAAGCTGATCAGTTTGCTACAAGACAAACACTAGTATTGTAACTGTACCAAGATTTTTCCATGCACATAACTGTGTGAATAAACTGTGGCTGTTCTTTACAGGTAGCATTTACAACAAAGATTTATCACCCAAATATAAACAGCAACGGCAGTATCTGTTTGGACATTCTACGGTCACAGTGGTCTCCTGCACTAACAGTGTCTAAAGGTAACTATTCCTCCTCCTGTCCCCGTATCAGATGTCTTTATATCTTTTTGAATGTAATCTAGGACCACTCAATTTCTAAAAAATGACTCGACTGTATTTTTCCCTACATATATATATATATATATATATATATATATATATATATATATTTTAGGGTGGTTTTATGGAAGGATTAATTTGCATAATTTTTTTTAAAGCTGAAATATGACATTTCTCGTGAAGACTTTGAGTGTGAACTGTATGGAACTTTTTTTCTATGGTGTAACACTGGCAGAGGCATCCAAAATCTTCTTTACTTTGGATGGCATTCCAGTCTGGTTTTGCTCTCATCATACAGAGACTGGTGATGTTTATTTAAAGGTCGTGCACATCCATCATGTTGCAACAATCAAAAGACTGACAGAGTGTCTGTTTTTGGTTAATATCAATATTAATATTTTCATAGAACTGACTAGGCCGGCACAGTTATGACTAAAATGATAATTATGATTATTTTTGATCAATATTGAGGTCATACTTATTTACCATAATTATTCATCTATTTCAGAGATAAAATATTTTTTTGCGCTTTTGAAAAAACAGTGTGCAGCTTTCCCTCCTATGTTGCGTTCTATTCCTACTAAGACCTAAAAGAAGAGTTTTTGCAACCTGCATTTACAGCATCTCTAAGAGGCATAATATTTAGGAAAATCTTGCTCAATGTCTGCCTATCACCAAACTCTACAGTTTACAGGTGTTCTCTAAGCGCCTCACATCCTGGCTATGGTGGAGCCTGGCTGTGTGATGCTTCACAAAAAAGCCCCAGTTTCCAATCAGTTACAGCAGCACAGTTACTCAGGTGTCAGAATCAGAAAAAACTTTATGCATCCCTGAGGGCCAATTAGGTGGGCAAAGAGCAGCACATTAAAAAGAGGAAGAGAAAGATAAAATCACAAACGGTGGATGGGCGAAAGCAGTAGATTATGTGTGGTGGCAGGCCTGCTGCAAGAAATGGTATGAGTGGTTGCTGTGGAGGTAGTGAAGGCAGTAGTGTCCATATAAGCGTCAGACATGTACAAGTCAAGTCAAGTCAAGAAATCTTTATTGTCCCCGCAGGGCAATTTTTGGTGCAGCCAGCAGCAAAAACAACAAACAATCCAGCACAATAAAATGCAGGCGTGTGAGGAGAAATGAGAACTGCGCGAGTTTTCTTTCTGTAGAAAAGTTGTTTTTGCGGTTTCAAGCAACAAAAGCAGCACGTGTTTGAGATCATTTTTTTTCTTACTTCGCATGGCACTTCCCACAGTGTGACTCCTGTGTGCACATCACAAGTTCCTCTCTGAAATTATGTAATAATTATTAGTTTCATTGTTGTATTTTTGTTCTCTTGCTTTTCCTTCTGCTGTAGAGTTTGTTACAATATTGATTTCTTTGTTTTTTGATATAGTTCAGAGGTTTTGAATTGTCACGCAAAATTTACTTGTTTACTAGTTTAGGAAGAATAGTGGCTCTCAGATAGATAGATAGATAGATAGATACTTTATTAATCCCAAGGGAAATTCAAGTCGCAGTTCTCAGTGTCCTGGACTTAACAGGATGTTGGAAAGCTTCCTCTGTGATTCTCCTCCATGTTGACCATTGCATCACATCATTTCTGCAGACTTGTCCTCCTGCAAATTCAGATCTGGTGTCACTGAAGTCATTGTCATGTTCATATAAGCAGTGTGAGACACCAACTTAAGTGTTCAGTAAGTTAACTAATGGGATATTTTCCATTTCTTCATTTCAGTTTTATTGTCCATATGTTCATTGCTTTGTGATCCAAACCCAGATGACCCTTTAGTGCCAGACATAGCACACATCTACAAGAACGACAAAGACAAGTGAGTATAAACACAGATGGTGCTGAATTGTTGACTGATGTTATTGTTCTTATCAGGATCGCATCCACTCACTTTTCTCTCTTATTTTCTCTCTTCAGATACAACAAACTAGCAAAAGAATGGACCCAAAAGTATGCCATGTAAACAAAAAGAACATCAAAGATATAAAAAAAAATCATGCTGAGATTTTTTCTTTTTCTTTCCTTTTTTTTAAGTCACAACACACTGTAAATTATAGTATGAAACCATCAGTAATCTTAAGTAACTTCCATCAAACTGTACCTTCATCGGCACTGTTATTAATCTGAGAGCGTAACATTTACATTCATTGTTTTTGAGAGGAAGCAGGAGGTTTTACTTTCAGCAGTCATTTTATGGATACCTTTATATCTTGAAGTTTGGCATATTGTTTTTGCGAGGAAATTGTACTTCTAACATACAGATTTATTACAAATTGCTCTACAGCGTTCTGTATTCTGAGTCAAACTAGAAAATTGTAGTGCAGAAATCCAACCACATGCTGTTCAGCAACAAGCCATTTTCAGAGGTGCTGAGAGACCAGCTTCAGTTCCTGCTGTGTCGATCAACCAGCAAGAAACGCACAGTACCAAGGGAACATTGAAGGGGGAATGTGAAATACGTCCGGCCCTCATTCTGACATATGTCTGTAAAAGGAAAAAAAATGGAATACTGACAAAATAATAATGTCCCCTTTAACATCAAACCCTCATATAGTTGTGGCGATGGAGGTTTTTGTTAAGTTCTTTTGCATCTTGTAGCAGACGAAGTAGGCTGAAACGATGTACTGTTGCAGTTGTCCTGAACGTGGGAGCAATTACTTACAGGTCAAGTCATGTATAACTGTGTTCTTTTATTATTATTATTATTATTATTATTATTATTTGCAAATGTATAGTATTAAAACCCTCTGGAACAACATTCTAGTTTTTTTTCTGTTTAATTTAATCGAGTCATCACAATGAATTCTGCCATTAAAACAATGTCCTCTTGTTCCCTGAGAATAGCTGTGATGTTGGGTTTTTAGTTGCTTTCACGCAGGCACAAACACCCCATTTTGAACCTTATGAAAGGGGTTATGTATGTATGTTCTTCTGTTTTACCTCCAGTCTATCAGTATGTCTGGTTATACTATAGAAAGGGTAAAATCCTGTTTTCTGTTCCTGTGTAAACAGTGTCTTGGTTTCGTCTCTGATGCCTGTGTGGCATTTTTTTGTACTGAATTAAAGAATTGTGGGGATTTTATCATGACATTATGGTCTAACTCAATTCTTGGTGCTTAATAATAATCTACCATATAACAGAAGTGAGTGCACTCCTAGGAAATATCACTTAAATGTCAAACGATTCGAAATTGTATCAGCTCTTAATAATTGTTATTTCTGAGAAGACAGCAGAGTTTCTCCTGTATGAAATAGATATAGACCCACTAAGAATCAGTGGAAATGCAGCAGTAGTAACCAGGAGGTGTAGAACAAGCCATGGTACCTCTAATTGGAGCTACAATGGTCATTCTCCAAAAATGATACTCCAGACAGTGCATCATTTGTATAATGTAGCTCTGAAAAACAGTCAACTCTATTAGGCTTGGTCTAGGTTTCTGTGACAATGTGAAATGTGAACATTTACAGATAGTGTCCAAGAAAAGTACCATTGCTAATTGTTATAATATCACAGAACCTTATTTTTCTAAAAGACATTAAAATGAGATGGAGATCAGTTTGTTTTGTTGAGATGGGGTAAAACATGTTTTGGTGTGATCCTAGCACCGTGTATTATAATCTGGAGAGTGAAACAAAGAGGTGGGAGTGAAAAGGGTGTGCAAAACAGATGACATTTATAGATTATCATGGACACCTGTGTATAAACAAAAATTCTGACTGACAAGATGACTCCCAGTTTGCAGAGGCTTGGCAGAAGAGGAATATTCAGACATGACAACATTCCAAAGCATCCGTCCATTGTCTGTACAGGTCATTGCTTAATCCTGAATATGGTCACAGGGGGCTGGAGTCGATCCCAGCTGACTTAGGGTGAAGGCAGGGGGCACGCTGGCCAGGTCACCAGTCTATCACAGGGATACACATAGAGACAGTCACACTCACATTCATGTCTATGGACAATTTAGAAATATCAGTGAACCTCAGCATGTTTTTGGACTGTGGGAGGAAGCTGGACTACCTGGACGGACAAGGAGAACATGAAAACTCCGTGTAGAAAGATCCCAGGTCCAGGCCAGGACACAAGCCGGGGATCTTCTGGCTGCAAGGCGACACTGTTAACCACTGAGCAGCCCCATTCCAAAGTATGGTACCAAAATCGCATCAGAATTTCTACAGAAGAACTTTTCAGGTGTTTTAAAGAAATAGAGCAACTGAAAAAACAAAGTCTCTGAAGAATGTTGAAACGTCTCAGGAAATCAATGCACCACTGGTATCCTGCATGCCAAGGAGGATTTAATCTGCTGCAAAAATATAAATGGATGTGAAGTATTGAAAAAATAAAAGTAGCTGGAACATCTCTGAAAAAAAAAAATTGAGTGTGCCAATGCAGCTCCTATAACTGATATGTCCTGCTATGATTATACATAAGGTATAATTTATATAAGTAGATTTTATTTGAAAAGCCAGCATATTTCACATACCCTGATGAGATCTTTCTAGCATCTAGAAAATATAGAACGCTTCGCAGAGTCCTGGTGACTCCTTGTAAATACTAGTATTTTTAATGGACTGTGGAATTGAGATTTTTTCTTTTTAAAACAAAGCTTTTAAATCCAGGGTATAACAGATTTGCTAACTAAGCACTGTAAATAAGTATTACTATTACTTTTGAAGTGAATCCACACTTAAAGATGGTTTGTCCATAAGTATGTATGTGAGAAAGAGACAAAGAAGTACATATTTGGTAAGCGCCTGACGACTGTGGGGACAAAGGATCTCTTGACCTGTTCAATCCTGCAGCACAGTGAGATGAGCCCACTGTGGCTGTTCCTCTGTCCAGCCAGGATGCTGTGAAGAAGGGGGCTGACATTGTTAAGGATGAACTGCACTATGTTGTATATGCGTCTCTCAACCACAGTCTTCAGCAATCCCAAACTCCTGCCGAACTCAGAACCAGCCTGTCCAGTCGCCTGGTTTTACAGTTACATAAATTTCCCATGATGGAAGCAACTAAATAGAAAAGGCAAAATGACAGTGTAAGTGTCAAGTAATGAGTAAGTGTTGGGACTGACACCAGCATAAATGCTTCACAACCTTTCTATTTTAGACCTCTACATTTATATAACAGACAGAACACAACAAAAATGGGACCTTTAACTCTGTCAATGAATTCCCCTAATGGTTTTCGGAGGGCAGAAATGCGCCTCTGCTGCGTCTAGTCTGCTCTAATTTCCTGAAGAAGAAGAAAATTATTTTCCCACAATCCACCGCGCGCGTGCAAAGGCGCCTTTCGCAGTTGTGCATGTCAACAAGGAGGAGGACAGGCTCGACTTCATTTATAACACCTAATGCATGAGTGTGGTAACACGCTAGTTTTGCGGTTCGATACGCCAGTGTTTCAGTACTCCGTTTAACAGCTGTTTTCGTGTAAGGCCGACATGGCTCCATTCAACTTAATGACAGCAGGTGTTAGCCTTCTGGCTAAGTCCTTCAGTGTGCTCTCCTGCTCAAGTTCTGTGGCAAGGTAGCCAACCTCAACTTGTTCTACTGTTAGCTAGCTGCACTTGTGGCACAGCTAAGTTAGCCTAGTAGCTTCAGTTCGCTGTCTTGTAATTTTGCATGCTGAACGTATTTGTATTTTTGGAAGTTGTCACATGTCTTAACAAAGTTCTCTGTGTTGGAAAAAAGTAGCATTAGTTAGCATGAAATGAGTTAGCTGTCATTGGAAACATGAATGAATGACTGTATGACCCTCGATCAACTGTCAGCCAGCCGACGTGTTTACTGATCTCGTTTAGAATTTCACCTGCTTTTCACTGTTTGAAAGCTTTGAGGGTGTAAATACAGAGTGGTTATAGTTAACTAATTAGAAATGTTATTACCTGAAAGTAATGCACAGCTAGGAAAGGATTAAAAACATTTTTAACTCTCTGAACCCCAAACAGTTTCTGGGCGTGTTTTCACCCTTGTTTTATTTCACTGATTCATGTTTTACTGCAATATAAAGTACTGCATATACATGACAAAAACAAACAAAAAACCCTACTGTGGCTACAAGTTAAGAGAATTCAAAACACAATATTAGAAACCTATAGTGCAAATCATAATATATAATTATAATGATACAATAATTACAAGAGCAAAGCAAGCAAAAGTTAAATTCCCTGGACTATTTTACAGCAATTGAGGGGAAAAAAATGGTACTGCTACTGACAACTTGCCCCTCTGTATATTGTTTCTGAATCCTTCTGAATGCATTTTATTGATTCAGTGTGTTTTCGTCTCCTTTCTGCTGTGCATGAACACTGCCTGCACTTTACCTGAAAACAGTTTTGTTTTATGTAAAATAATTGTTGATTACAGCTGAATCAGTCATGGTTCTGGTTGTGCTAAAGAGCTCTTTATTTTAGTATTTTTTTGCATGATCTTTTGCTAAAAGATAGAAGTCTTCAGCCTCTTTCCTTAGAATGCTGTGTGACTAAAAGAAAGCGTCTCAAGATCCTAGCATGCAAATGATCCTGTAAGCAACCAAATAAAACCGATTTTCATCTCTGCAGTGGATTTTATAAGGGATTGAAAGAGGTCAAATCTGTGCTGAAAAAAGTGGTGTTTTGTTGTTTGGACTAGATGGTAAAATATTTGGTTAATAGGAGCAGTTATTTCAGGCTGCGACAATATTTTCTTTATCTGAAATAGAAATAGTAAAAATGTCCTTCACAGCCTTCCAGAGCCCAAAGTATGGTTTTCAGAAGTCTTTCTTTGTTTGAATCAAGGTCAAAAGCCAAAGATATTCAGTGGTAGACTATTATGTTCTACTTACTCTGTAGAAGGCATCATTAGACCGTAAATAACTGTCAAAAATTCTCTATAATTTTGTGTGTTCCTCTGTACGCTCTCTTCAGGTGTACCAGTGTCCTACCTGCTGCATATATCAACCCAGTGAAATGTCTGACCTCTCAGGCCAGTGGCCCCCCAAAGAAACCTCTGAATGGATTCATGAGATATGTTCAACAACAGAAGCCTCTTGTGACCAGACAAAACCCAGGTAAATTTGCAACACTTAGTACTTTTTTGACTTCACCCAAAAACAAACTGCATAACTCCCATTTTGTGGACAGCGATTTAAGGCTTTATAGTACACAGTGACCCTCCAAAATAGGAGTTACGCCCTTTGGTAGTTAAAACTGAGATCTTTTTGAAGTACCCTTACATTTTAAATTTATGTTGCCAATTCTCTTCTGGTATGGAAGTAACAGCTTGTAGAACTTAACAGTAATCTGTGACAGAATGACATTAAAATCTGATTACAATGTGGTTTTACAGCGTGTACCTTTGCTACCTCAGTATGAACTTTTTCTGTAAAAGACTCAACTAACACAATTCTGGTATCAATTATAACCATCTTCTAATTATTGCCTTCAGAAATCAAATTACTGGATCTCGTTAAGAAGATTGCCCAGCAGTGGAGAATGATGAGCCCAGAGCAGAAGCAGGTATTTCCAGTTCACAGTATCAACCGTATCATTTTAATTTAAAGATTTAACAGTTCCACTGATTAAAAAGTGGCCAATCATTCTCAGATAAACACATACAGTCTCTTCTGTTGTGACCAGAATGTGTTTTGGTGGCTCTCTCTTGCAGCCTTATCAGGACGCTTTTTTCAAAGCCAAAGACCAATTCAAGGTGGACCTGGAGCGCTACCAGGCACAGCTGACTCCAGCACAGCTCCAGCAACAAGCCCTGGAGAAAAGGCAGCGACTGAACAAGAGGAGGGCCATTCGAAAGAAGAGGGTAAGTAAGATAGTTGTTTGATGATACCTGTGTTCATCTTGCGATAGAGCAAGGTAATAAAACCTAAGTAGCTCCTAATGATTGCACCGGTACCTTGCGTGGCACTTCAGCCTCCACTGATGTGTGGAAGCAGGTGAATTGTAAAGCTTTTTGTTGATGAACGCAACAAAGTGTTATCTCAGCGTAATTTGTTAATCAGATCCATAATATCTAGACTTTGCTCACAGTATTTTGCTGTGCCACACCAGCCCCCTCACTGCAGCAAAGAGTGGGTCAGGACAAAGCTGTTGGGCTGCAAATAACTGGAGCTCTGGACATAGTGTGTACTCGAAGCACAGCCAGCGTTCTAACTAGTAATGCTCCTTACAACTTTTTTATAATAAATATGCCTGTGTGTGTGTTTTTCAGGAGTTAAACAGCCTGGGGAAACCCAAACGTCCTCGCTCTGCTTTCAACATCTTCATGTCAGAGCACTTTGAGGAGGCGAGAGGACTCACCACCCCGGTATGGAACCGCAAAACTACACACGTGGACAAAATTGTTGGTACCCCTCAGTTAAAGAAGGAAAAACCCACAATTCTCACTGAAATCACTTGAAACTCACAAAAGTAACAATAAATAAAAATTTATTGAAAATTAAATAATCAAAATCAGCCATCACTTTTGAATTGTTGATTAACATAATTATTTAAAAAAAACAAACTAATGAAATAGGGCTGGACAAAAATGATGGTACCCATAACTTAATATTTTGTTGCACAACCTTTTGAGGCAATCACTGCAATTAAACGATTTCTGTATTTGTCAATGAGCGTTCTGCAGCTGTCAACAGGTATTTTGGCCCACTCCTCATGAGCAAACAGCTCCAGTTGTCTCAGGTTTGATGGGTGTCTTCTCCAAATGGCATGTTTCAGCTCCTTCCACATATGTTCAATGGGATTCAGATCTGGGCTCATAGAAGGCCACTTTAGAATAGTCCAACGCTTTTCTCTCAGCCATTCTTGGGTGTTTTTGGCTGTGTGTTTTGGATCGTTGTCCTGTTGGAAGACCCATGACCTGCGACTGAGACCAAGCTTTCTGACACTAGGCAGCACATTTCTCTCCAGAATGCCTTGATAGTCTTCAGATTTCATCGTACCTTGCACACTTTCAAGACACCCTGTGCCAGATGCAGCAAAGCAGCCCCAAAACATTACTGAGCCTCCTCCATGTTTCACCGTAGGGACAGTGTTCTTTTCTTCGTATGCTTGCTTTTTGAGTCTATGAACATAGAGTTGATGTGCCTTACCAAAAAGCTCCAGTTTGGTCTCATCTGTCCAAAGGACATTCTCCCAGAAGCTTTGTGGCTTGTCAACATGCATTTTTGCAAATTCCAGTCTGGCTTTTTTATGAGTTTTTTTCAGCAGTGGTGTCCTCCTTGGTCGTCTCCCATGAAGTCCACTTTGGCTCAAACAACGACGAATGGTGCGATCTGACACTGATGTACCTTGGCCTTGGAGTTCACCTTTAATTTCTTTGGAGGTTGCTCTGGGCTCTTTGGATACAATTCCAACGATCCGTCTCTTCAATTTGTCATCAATTTTCCTCTTGCGGCCACGTCCAGGGAGGTTGGCTACTGTCCCGTGGGTCTTGAACTTCTGAATAATATGAGCCACTGTTGTCACAGGAACTTCAAGCTGTTTAGAGATGGTCTTATAGCCTTTACCTTTAAGATGTTTGTCTATCATTTTTTTTCGGATGTCCTGGGACAATTCTCTCCTTCGCTTTCTGTTGTCCATGTTCAGTGTGGTACACACCTTTTCACCAAACAGCAGGGTGACTACTTGTCTCCCTTTAAATAGGCAGACTGACTGATTATGAGTTTGGAAACACCTGTGATGTCAATTAAATGACACACCTGAGTTAATCATGTCACTCTGGTCAAATAGTTTTCAGTCTTTTATAGAGGTACCATCATTTTTGTCCAGGCCTGTTTCATTAGTTTGTTTTTTTAAATAATTATGTTAATCAACAATTCAAAAGTAATGGCTGTTTTTGATTATTTAATTTTCAATAAATTTTTATTTATTGTTACTTTTGTGAGTTTCAAGTGATTTCAGTGAGAATTGTGGGTTTTTCCTTCTTTAACTGAGGGGTACCAACAATTTTGTCCACGTGTGTATCACTGATCGTATTATTGAAGCATAGACTGGCTAGTTACTGGTCCAACCAAACTGAGTTACAGATGGTGTTAAAGGACAAACATGTTTACACCTGGATCACAACAACACAAGTACAGTGGGCCTCGTGCAAGGATTACTTGCATGAAGACATTTGTGTCACATAAAAATGAGAATTTATTGCATTTAAAGATTTTGTGTCATCAGTATGTTTTTACAAAGGGATATTCAGAAGTGGCCTCCCTCCACCAGGACAAAAAATGAAATGAACTAAAACAACACAAGAAACGACTTAATGCAAAATTAATTATCAGTCAGTTTTATCAGATGTGCAGCATGACTGAACTCAGGTCAGTATTTTTTAGAAAATCACCTGTCAGACTCTTAACTCTCTGAGCTGAAGGTGATCTTAGTCAACGCTTAGGCAACAGAGTCATTGCTTTAATGCGGGGGTGTCAAACATGCGGCCCGTGTTCCAAAACCAGTCTGCCAGAGGGTCCAATCCTGCCCCCCTTGGGACAACTTTAAAGTGTTAAAATTACAGAGAAGACATTGACTGCAAATGACAAATTTGTAAAACTATAAATTTAAAATAATTTCCAGATCATGATGAGTAATTTTGATCATAAAGTAAAATACTAAATTGCTCATTGTTCTTTTGTCATTTTGTGTCTCATTTTTGTAATATTGCTTTTGTAGTTTTTTTTGTCTTTTGTTGCTTGACTTTTGCTATCTGTCTCATGTTTTTGTTTCCTTTTTGTCTATGTTGTTTTTATCTTATTTTTGTCATTTTTTGTTTTGCTTTATTTATTGTTTTATTTGTCATTTTGTTTTTTGTCTTACTTGTGTCAATTGTGTCATTCTTTCTCGTTTTTGTTGCTTTTTAACTTTTTTGTCTAATTTTTTCTCTGTTTTGTTTCATGTTGTTCATCACATTTTTTTGTCATTTTGTTTCACACTTTTGCCTTTTTGTACCTTGTTTTTGTCATTTTATGTCTCATTTTTGAAATATTTTTGTCTTGTTTTTGTTGTTTTTTGTCTTTTTTTCAGACTGTTGTCATTTTGATCATAAAGTAAAATACTATATCATTCAGTTCACGTACCTGTGACTACATGTTTTGTGCCTTTATAGACCCTCTGTGATCTGTAGGTTGTAATGTGTAAATGATAAACAGAGGCATAATGTTGTTGAACTTAATTCATTCATCTTAAGAAATTTCATGTTCATAATATTTTGCAAAAAGATAATTCCTTAAATGTGAACTTTTTTTTGCACTAAAACAAAAGAAAAATCAGGAGTTGTGGTGATTTCTAAATGCTTATGCTGTGATTTTACTGGTGTGGCCCACTTCAGATCAAACTGGGCTGAATGTGGCCCCTAAACTAAAATGAGTTTGACACCTTTGCTTTAAAGTAATGCAGCTGTGGTTAGCTAGAGATGGATTAAAATGTCCCTTAACCCTCAGAACATCAAAAGGTCATCATTTGCTCATTTCTCACACTTAGGGCTCATTTTCACTGCAACATAAAATCCTACACCTCTATGGAAATGACACAACTTTGGCTAGAAGTACAAAGAACTTAAAAATGTCTTCTGGTCACAATCATAGAAAACCCCTTGAAAATATTTTTTTATAAAATATCATTAGTTGTGCAAATAAAACAAACCTAGACGCTGCATTGACAACACTGCTGTTACCAGTAATGAAAAAGAAATGGTGGTTCCACATGTTATAGGAATTTAAAGGGGAACTTCGTTTTTTTTCAACCTGGGGTCTGTTTTCATGTCTTTTCATACATGTGAGTGATGGAGAAATGAATTTTCGACATAGCTCTAGTATTTAGCCAGGCAGGCAGCTTAGCAGCTCGGCTAGCAAAAAGTATGGGGCAGCTGCCCCCCCCCCCCCCCCCGCGTCAAAGTCTGCCCTAACGTGCTTTTTTCCCACACTGACCGGCTCAGATAGTCTCAATGAGTGTTCCACAACATACTAGAGATGAGAAGTGAACGAAAACCTCCACATTACCTGGCAATCGCTATTTGTTGTGGTCTGTATCCAAATCTGAGGATGCTAGAAAGCAGATCTCGTTCCGAAATCGCGCGAGAGCTCGTGCCAAAACACCGGTGACTGTAAAGAATCTGTTTTGTTTTTTTCCTGCTGATTCATGACAGCAGAACATTAAGCTTTGCACTCTGAAGTTCTTCTTTGGTAATGTCCAATATTGAAGGTTTAAAAAAAAAAAAGGAGCATGACAGGTAGCCTTAACACATCTTATGAGCATGGATTATGCTAATCTCTCCAACACATAAGGAAACATATTTGTGTAGTTAGAGAATCTGATGAGTTAGATTTACTTCTAGTGAATCTTGAAAGGAGAAGGTTAAAAAAAAAAAGTTTAGGGTGGAAATATAAAGTCCAAGTGTATTCAACCGTCCACAAGCTTTTTTCTTCTGCTTACCTCTCTATGCAGTTGAGATCTGTGCTGAAACCAAGTCACATCTTCTGTAACTAATAGAATGTTGCCTCTGATATTGTTACAGGCAAAGATGAAGTCGCTGTTGGAGGACTGGAATAATCTGTTCAGCCATCAGAAACAGGTTGGCCACACAAACGCAACACATCTTTTATTCTTGTACTTCTAAGGCCAGCCAGGTGTCCAGTGTTGAGATCTCTGTTGGTTCCTCATCTCAGGTCTACACACAGCTTGCAGAAGATGACAAAATTCGCTACAAGAATGAGATGAAGTCATGGGAAGACCACATGTTGGAGATTGGACGAGAGGACGTGATCCGAGAGCAGACCCTGTCTGCCAAGAAGAAAGCCACTGCTAAAAGTACAGCAGCTAAGAAAGGAACAGCGAAAGCTAAAGCGAAGGTAGTGAAGAAAGCCACTGGTGGAGGAAAGTCAGAAACAACCAGGAAGACATCGAAAAGTACCTCCACAAAAACTGCCTCCCAAAGATCTACCAAGAAGTCATAAGAAGCATTTATATGGTGACACCAGAGGATAAAGATGTGTTTATGACAGCTGAATACAGGAGATCTGATGAGCCTGGGCTCTGCTCTGCTTTGTTTTTTTAAAGCCACAAAGTCTCCAGTTCTAATGAATGTTCTTAAGGTCCAATATGACAAAGCTTTCACAGCAGCTGGACAGATTAAGATCATTCCGCACCACATCAGCGTCTCTTTTGCTGAACCTTACAGCACATAAATCCTACAACAGTATTTTTAATGATACATTATTCTCCCTCTCTTCAAATACACATCAAAATAATGTAGACATATTTCAGTCTGTAATGTTTAGAAGGCTCTGTAGCCCAACCACAGTGTATTTAAGGACAATATAAATGGTTCTATTGCCATCCAAAACAGCCACAACTTTTTTCTATTTTTGGTATGTCATATATAGTAATAATGTAAACGTGCTTTTCAGTTTGATTAGATCTGTTGACTTTGTTAACAGTAGCTTTCAGAAAGCAGTGTGCTCATTGGTTGCAAAATCCTCAACGGTATTTCATTTGACAGCACATCTGTTCCCATAAATGCAGCCTGACTGAATTCTTTGTATCATTACTGGTATCAGTGTAGCATAAGCGTCATTTGCAACCTCAAACTGTGAAATCCTGTCATTTCTCCTTTATGGCATAAGAAATATTATTAACTGACTCTTCCGATGTTGCATGGCTCCAGTTTAGAGTTATAGAAGATGCTTTTTGCTCTGGTAAAAGCTGGAGAAAACTGTTAAGGTTGATAATAAAGTTAGCTTTTCATTATTTCCCCTATGATGAGAAATGCCAGTTCATTCCGACTTCACTGAGTGAAGTCAGTCTTTTGCTACATGTCTCAAACATGAAGGAACTTTGGCTAATGTCAGTTAACATGCTAACATCCACCATCTTCCTGGTCTGCTGTGGTCACCCACACTGGTTCATTATTTTTAGTACTGCTTGCATTTTTGGTTTGTAGGATGTATTTAGTGCTACCATATTAACTGCATTTAAGTACAGCTTGTTTTCTATGTGTTGTGTGTTTTCTCAATAAACATTTACATACACTTCTCAACAGATGGCCTCTGATGGTGCTATCACATTGTTAAAAAGAGAATAAAGCAGCAAATTGTTTTAAAAAAATACATTATTGTATTATTATGTAGAGTTGTAGAATGACTATCATGAGAAAGAAACAAAATAGCTTTAACCATGTTGACACCTATAGTGCTAAACTAAAATGGTTTAATATCTGCTAAGCTTCATTTATAAACCCTTTATTACATGGTATACAGTTTCTAAATGCTGAATGGGGGACCGTGTTACTGACTTTGTTATCGAAGATGAAACGTTCTTTGATAATAGTGAATGATAAGTGACACTTTTATTAACCGTTTCATGTACACTACTGTCACTGAGACACGTCCAGGCGTAAACTAACCGTGACATCACCCGTTGGTTTCAACGCCGAGAAAATGAAGCCCGGATTTTGCTACTTCCTGGTCGCTGTTTTGGATTTTTTGGAGCCAGTGACGTAAAAAGCGTCATCAAACAGGCTGGACCGGAGAGCAACTAGGGGCAGGATTGGCTGAGGACTCTCTTATCCCGCCCACATTTTATCGCAGAGGCTTCTGTTGCTGTCAATCAAGTATAGCCACACCACCTGGCTCTGCCAACTTTAACGATTTATTTAAAATTCAGTATTGATTTATTTTAAGATCGGCCACCTGATCTCTCATTTTGACCATGAAAACTAACGGGAAAAAAATCCTGAGCTGTAGAAAATCAGTCTATCAAATTTTATTTTCTCCAAAAATGAATTGGGGTCTATGGAGAAAAAGCTTTTTGGAGCCAACCCTAGCGGACAGCGTGATATTGCAAGTTTTTGACACTTCCGGGTTGGCTTCAATTCTGGAGCCAGATGCTACGTCCACTGTATATACAGTCTATGGAAACGTCCTTATTTATGAAAAAAGCCATTCGTGTTTTTTTTCAGTTAACATTAAATGAATCAGAAATCCAGTCTATACATTGTTAATGTGGTAAATGACTATTCTAGTTGGAAACAGTTGATTTTTTAATGGAATATCTCTATAGGGGTACAGAGGAACATTTCCTGTGTTCTAATGCTACATTGTGTTAGCTAATGGTGTTGAAAGGCTCATTGATGATTAGAAAACCCTTGTGCAGGTATGTTAGCACATGGATAAATGTGAGAATTCCCGGGGTGACCCCAAACTGAACAGTGGGGGGACGTGAGCTGTTTTTGGCTGGTTGAGAACCAGACGTGCTGCTGCATTCTGCATCATCTGCAGAGGTTTGACCGTGCATGTAGGGAGGCCTACCAATAAGCCTGGACCAGGAGCTGTGCCGCATGTTCACACACTAAGGGTCTGATCTTCAACAGAGAGCTCCATATGAGCTTTGAAGGTTAGTTGGTCGTCAATCATGACACCTAAGTTTCTGGCAGATTTGCTGTGTGATGAAGAGACAAAAATAAAAAAACAAACAAAAAGATAGTACGACTACAACTGCATTTACATTTACTAAATACAAATGTTACAAATTCCATTGTCATTAGGTACATCATTGTAGTACTTAGCACTGCTGGTGGGTGTGGAAGTGGCTGTGTTCTCCCAGTAACAAGTCGTTCTTCCACTGACGTGTGCTCAGGTAACAGCAAATGACAGTCCATGTGGATCAACATATATTTGTCACAGTACAATTCTGAAAAACATTGTTTCTAAGATTTCACAGAAAAAATATAAAAGTAAATTACCTCGATAGTAACATTTATAGCTGCCCTAAAACCCTCATAGCAGAGAAGCAACAGTGTGATTTTACCCCCTCCACAGTGATCAGATTGTGTGGTAACCAAACAACACATCCCTTTGGATCAAGCAAATCTTTCCTTGTGTTACAGAGTCTGTAACATTCATCTCTGCTCAGCTCCAGTGTAGCAGATTTAAGATGAAGGGCCCTGTGGCTGCTGTGTTGAGGCTTGTCTCAGTAAAGCCTGGAAATCAGGAGATAAGACCAGTTTGTGGTGTACGTTTCCCAACACCATCATGTCTCCAGTTCGCCCCTCAGACAGACGCACAGATACCAGTTGCTGCGGAAAGAAGATGGAGAGAAAGTTTCTCTGTTACCTTTCACATACTGATACAGAGGTGGCAGTCTTCCGCAGTATGGCACAGTGCTGCTAGTCTACTACTCCAATAGTTTTTAAAAGGGGTTATTGCAAAAATGAAAGTCTGTTCCGGCCACTTAATGGTGTCCACATGACTGATAGCCACTGAAGGCAGAGAGCGCATGTGCAAGTCGAGGTATTCATACTACTACAGCTGCATGTTAGTCACACATATCACACACAGAAAAACACACTGGATCCCTGTGGCTGTCTGAAAGGCTGTGACTTTGCATGTTTTACAGGTATACCAGTCAGTGACAGTATACCACCCAGTGAGATATATATACATATACATTAATATATATATATGTGTGTGTGTATATATGTGTATATATATATATATATATATATATATATATATATATATGCATCAGGCAGTATATATAATGTGTTATAATGTGATACAGTACCTGCAGAAAAGAGAATGCAGCGCCCTCTGAGACATCCATGACAATGTCACCCAGCTTCAGCTCCACCTTTCCAGACTTCCTGATTTGCAGTTTACCCAGAAATCCTTCAGGGAATTGTGAGAGCACAGGACAGCCCTCCTTCGACACAGGATCCTGACCGGAGACACACAACTTGTAAGAAAGGGCTGATTAGTACAGCATTTTATGATTGAAAAGGTCAACATGTGATATGTTGTCATAACCTGAAATAGCTGTGAATTTTAAGATGAATGTTTAATTCTGTGAATGGTCATGGAGATGTACCACTGGAGGGAAGTAACATCATCAGGACTAACACAATTTAAGTATTTGGAAATAACTGATCAAAGATGCTCAGAAGTGCACAAAGGCAGACACTTCATGAGTTGGATTGGCAGCTATTCTGGATATGTTTTATACACATTTATATAGATAACTCACTTGTGCTTGATAGTATGTACCGGTAGTCCTCTTGTCTTCAAGCTTGCCTTCCTTCTTGGCAGGTTTCTCTACTGCAGATCCCTGAGCAGAGTCGACCTTCAGTCCAGATGCTTTGCCCGGCATACAGTCGGGTAACTGCATGAAGAAAAGCTCCTCTCTGCCAGACAGGCTGAGATCCTGCAGCAGTTCACCCAAGGAGCACTTATCTGGTGTGGGCATCTCATTCCTGCTGTGGCTCGCTTTACTCATAACTCCACAGGACGGAGGCCTGAACAGAGGGGGGTTCTCTAAACCTGTCAAAGTGACATCCACAAACATTTTTGACCACACCTACATGGGGTCTGCAGTAGTTTAGGCAGGTAAGGAAGTCATTTTATTGTCAAATGTTTAAAAGACACTTGCATCAATCAAACAGTAGCTGCTCATTGAGTCTGAACACAAAATCCCTCAGTCCTGTATCCTCATTAACACACTGCTGCCAAATTTTAGAAATGCAGCTCCCTCTAGCCCTCAGCCACCATCTGTACAGCATTTAGGTATATATGAATTACTGGCAGAGGGCATGGCCTGACACAAGCATTGTGCCAGCACTGGGTTAGTGTTGTCAGCAGCAGTGTCAGTAGTCAGAGGTGGTTTTCTCACATGTCTTGGTGGTCAGCGTCTGACACTTGGTGAAGCTGCTGGACTGACACAGGGGCAGCTGGATCGGCTTCAGTTTGGCATCATTCCTCAGACCTGGATCATCAATAAACTGTAGGGACACATAATATAGCATTAGTTATGAACCAAAAATGAAATGACAGTGACTATCGTTATTATAAATGATGATTAAACTTCACTGACTCACAGGTGGAGCACTATAAACTTATGCAGTGCAGTTAAACATTGTCCAAATGATCAGAGCCTAATAAGCTGTGACTATACTGGTGTGGCTGGCAGATAAGAGCAAACAGCCACGTTTGACTCACCTGATGTGAAACACATGAAACTGTCCAATAGATCAACTTTTCTTTCATCCAAAGAGAGGGAGCAGTCAATAGACTTAATACACAAATGAAAAATAATGCTACCCCTTGTCAGTTTGACAATAGAAAAAAATACAGAGCATTCATAATGTACGACATCAAGTGTTGTGTTATCAATTTCTGGCAAAAAAAAAGTATGCTGTATCTCACAAGTGACAGATTTATTATTGTCAAAAATCTGGTCAGGTGACCATGACAAAACATACAGTAGGGAGTACAACCCTGTGTAATATTATTTAAATACCAAAATTATCTAACCTCTCAATTGCATTATTTCTGATCTGAGTTAGTCCCGTAGAGTAAGTTGTCTGAACTACTTTATTGGTTTTGGACCTACATTCTACCTACGATTGCAACAGAAAATATCGTATCTGATAGTTAGACTTCACAACAATGAAAGAGGACACAAAGATCAGCGACCAACTACAAACCACTTAAAACACAGCTGCAGCAGTAATCTGGAGGTGTAGAACAAGTCATAGCAGCACTAATCTGAGCCACAGTGCTTGTCTTCTGAAATGATGGACACACAAATGTTAAATATTAAAATTTTAGCATGTTTGCTGAATTTATTTGCCTGTAATTTTGATGAAGTAAACTCTAAAATGTTCTTTTTTAAATTTTACATTAGAGAAGAATTTAGAAAAAAATCTAACTACTCTAAGGTGATATCATTTGGACACACTTGACATGAGGTGTACTTATTTCTGTTTTATAATATATTAGAAAGACACAGCCAGTACAAACATGAGAAATTACAGCAACTAGGCACTGGACTATTGGCACCTAATTACTGCTGTACGACTGATTAGAAAATCTGTGAAATCTGACCTTAAAAGCTCACAGAGATGAAGAAGGAAGTACTCACGTCATCTCTTTGTAGTATACTGAGTATCTCATTTTCATCTTCGTCGTCCTTTGACTCTTTCCTCTCTTTCTTCACCAGTTTGCAGACAGGTGAGGTGGTAGAGTCCTGCACATCTACAGCACTACGCCACCCTGTAGGGAGAAGCATCGGTGGTGCAAAGAAGAAGAAAATTCTCGGTGACGAGACCTCTGGTGTGCTTGTTTACATTCCAATGAAGAAAAGAAAGGATATTAAAGATGTGCCACGTTGTGCACCTGTTTTGCGTAGAGTGTCGGCAGGACCCTGTTCAAAGATGGAATGAGACTGGATGGTCTGAGGCTTCTCTTTCTTCCTCCTTCTGTTCTCTCTCCTCCTCTCATCCCTCTCTCTTCTTCTCTCCTTTTTAGGAACCATGTGGATTTCTTCCTTTAACCTAGTGAAACATGGTGGTCATGATCAAACACTGGAAACATGTAGCGCTTAATATTATCATTGTTAAACAGGAGACATCTTATTGAAGGTTACTCACTCCTCTTTACTCTTCCTGACAGCGTGGACATTAGGTTCAAAGGTTTTCTTTGGAAAAAAAGAAAACACAGAGTCACTATGTAGTTACTGTTAATACTCGGTTTTGCTTTATGGGGATGCAGAACAAAGATGCTGTGGATACATGGCATATGTAATAAGGTATGAATGCTTTTCAACCTATCAGATAAAATATAACATTACATTAACCTTATTCACATGTTTGTGATATACAGATCTTCCGTTTTGTCATGCTTTTAAACACTGACCATGCTATTAGTACCTGTAATCACAACAAATGAGTCTCTAACTGAGATGAGGAAGCTGAACTTGACCTGAATGTGGCAAACGTGTTATCTGAATGTGGAGATTCATCGTCATTTTAATCCAGTAAGGATTAGAGAAAATTACTATGTCCATGTTTTCTTTTTAAGGCACTCAAAATCTGTAGGCACCTTGACAGAAATAAAATCTTTACAGACGTCTCTTTGACATGAGTTCATCTTGCTTCCCTATGTTTTACATTTTAAATTAGACTGAGTTACATTACATTCAGCTTTATTGTCACTGCACAGAGTACAAGTACTAAGATGATGAAATACAGCTGAGGATCCTATGTGGAATGTGGAAGAGAAACAGGTTTAATAGCATTACGAGTGTGCTTAGACAAATACAGCATGGGCAGATAGGGGATCTAAGTATGCAAGCTATAAGAATATTAGGGCAGCACAGTTGTGCGGTGGTGAGCAGTGTCTCCAGACAGCAAGAAGTCTGGGTTTAAACCTGCTGGTCAGTAGCGCCCTTGATTGGAGGAGTCTTTCATGTACCTGGATGGGTTTTCTTCAACTTCCACAAACAGCCCACACACATGATTTTAATCCCACAGCAGCAAAGGTGCTAGTCCAAGTGTGTAGGGAACATTGGTAGAAAACAAAAAAAACAAATCTAGTGATATTGTACAGATTCCTCTGCATGTAGAAAATGATATTGCACATACTATATGAAGATAGTCAGAAACTGATATCAGAAGTTCTGGCAATGTACAGCATTTATGTCTATTGAACTGAATCCCATATTTGTGAAAGAAACTGATATTGAACTGAATTTTTTTTAAATGTAATAAATATTCATAATGCTCTACGCAGGGTTGAATGTTTGCCTGGTAGGTTAAGTGGTGAGTGTGAATCAACAGTGGGAGAGAGTGTGTATTATGGTCTGTGTGGTTATGTTTGGACTCTGTGTCATTAAATACCTTTGTCTTTTTGAGGGCTCCTCCCAGGGTCAGGTCCCTGGTTCTGAGGGACGTCAGCCTTCCAGGTGGAGCAGGGGAGGCCAAGCTCCTGACCCGGCCTGGGAGTCCTCTGCCCGCACTGAAGCTCAGGGGGGTCCCCGCTGTTGCTGCCGCTGCGGAGGAAGAGGAGGGGGCGCCCGGAGCACTTGCTGCACCCCCCAAGTCGGTCATTCTGTGGTTTCTGGTCCTCTGTCCTCTTAATGCTTTTTAGGGCCTGTAGGCGTTTCCCACAATAACACACTGTTTACACTGTGCACAAGGGACACATGCAGTGCTTTTGTTTAGTTGAAAGTCGTTATTAACCAGTTATTTGCTTGCTGAGTGACTACATGGCTCTCATCACTGACACTTTACTTCTAATGCATTACTCATTTTTTTCTCTTAAATTCTCTGTGTGCAACAAAAACATCCCGCAGACCTTGATCGCTCCGCGCTCAGCACAGCTTCATTCACACCAGGCAACTAAACAGCTTATTACCCTCCATTTTGTCCCCACTCGCGATGTAAACACAGACTGCGCTCGGATGCAAACTGTTTCCCTATAAAGCCCCAAAATGATTCTGTCACCCCAGAACAGGCCTACCATTGGTGGGAGTTATATTCGGTGCACAGACGGTTTCCTTCCTGACGACTGCATGCAAATAACCGTTGGTAAGGCACATCTTGCTGGTCGTAACCCGGAGGTGGCTGTAGGATGAACAATGTCGAGTCAGTCCGTGTAAACTGTTCAGCCAGTGGTGGGAGTCCAGCAGCAGCTTTAACCATACCACAGCCTACACTTGAAAGGTTCTAATTTCCTTCCTCCTTGCGCTGTTATTATTGTCCTAAACGGTACTACTCGGGTGCAGCCACAAGATGGCGGTGTTTGTAGACGCGCGCGTGTGTATGCGCCTTCTCAAATTCTTTTTTTCTTCATATTTCCCTCACTTTAATGTTTAAGATAATCAAAAAATTTAAATATCAGACAAATATAACCAAAGTAAACACAACATGGCGTTTTTAAATGATGATTTTATTTATTAAGAGAAAAAAAAATCTTCAAAGCAACCGGACCCTGTATGACAAAGTAATTGCCCTAAACCTAATAACTGGTTGGGACACACTCATCAGCAACAACTGAAACAAAGCGTTTTCTATAACAGACAATGAGTCTTTCACATCTCTGTGGAGATATTTTGGCTACCTTTTCTTTGCAGAATTGTTTTAATTCAGCAGAAACTTGAGGGTTTTTGAGCATGAACAACATTTCAAAGGTCATGCCACAGCAGTCCAATCAGATTCAAGTTCGGACTTAGACTTGGCCACTCCAAAACCTTCATTTTGTCTTTTTTTTTAAAAGCCATTCAGAAATCGACTTGCTGGTGTGTTTTGGATCATTGTCCTGCTGCAGAACCCAAGTAGCTACGCTTCAGCTTGAGGTCATGAACTGATGGTCGAATGTTCTCCTTCAGGATTTTCAGGTAGAGAGAAGAATTCATGGTTCCATCAATCACAGCAAGTCGTCCAGGTCCTGTAGCAGCAAAGCAGCCCCAGACCATCACACTACCACCTCCACGTTTGACTGCTGGAATGACGTTCCTTTTCTGAAATGCTGTGATACTTTTACGCCAGATGTAACACACACCTTCTAAGAAGTTCAACTTTTGTCTCGTCAGTCCATACAATATTCTTCCAGAAGTCTTGGGGATCATTCAGATGTTTGTTTATCTCTATGGTCTTTTTGGTCAGCAGTGATTTTGGCCTTGGAACTCTTCCATGGATGAATTATTATTGTCTCTTCCTTATTGTTGAGTCATGAGCACTGATCTTTATTGAAGCAAGGGAGGCCTGCAGTTCTTTACACTGGGTTCCTTTGTGACCTCCTGGATGAGTTGTTGCTGTGCTCTTGGGGTAATTTTGGTAGGCTGGCCACTCCTGGGAAGGTTCACCACTGTTCCATGTTTTCTCCATTTGTGGATAATGGCTCTCACCGTGATTCGCTGGAGTCCTAAAGCTTTAGACTGATAGATGTCAATTATTTTATTTCTAATCTGTTTTTGAATTTCTTTGGATGATGAAATTTTGTTGCAGCCTTTTGAGATCGTTTGGCCATCTTCATTTTGTCAGGTTCAATTTAAGTGATTTCTTGATTGAACAGGTCTGGAGGTAATCAGGCTATAGTGTGGTCAGAGAAATTGAACTCACTTTCCAGAAAATGTGATTATCCACAGTTAATTTTGATTTCACAAGGGGGGCAATTACTTTTTCGCATGGGGCCAGGTGGGATTGGATGACTTTTTTCCCTTAAAACATTAAATCATCATTTAAAAGTGGCATTTTGTATTTGCTTTGGTTATCTTTGTCTAATTGTCTAATAAGTTTGTTTAATGGTCTTGAACATTTAAGCGGGGGAAATATGCCAAAAAATTATTTTGATTTGAGAAGGGGGCAGTGTTTCCTCTACATGCATTTAGGAGCGGGGGTGCCATTCCTAAATCCCAGCCACCACTGGGTTTCTTTTTTCTTCTTCTTTTTTTTAATTGTTGCAAACACACCACCGCTGCATGTTTCCACCTTCACAGCAGAGTTCTGTACTAAGGTAAACTCCAGATAATTATCTTGTTCAGTATCTACTCTTTGATATGGGTTAATACTACATTAATTACTTACGAAAGTGCACCAGGACAACCTTGAAAGTAACATCATGTCAAGCACCCAGGCACCAGGTCAGAGTCATCTTGGAAAAGGTCAGCGACTTACCAGAGAAAAGTTATTAGCTTAAGATAACTCCTAATATATTTTACACATTAAAGAGATATTCACAAAATATTGATGTCCAGCTAATGTTACATATCATATCAGTAGCTTAAGTTAATTTGCCTACTAATTGATAGTATTAAGCTAATCTACACCATGATGTAACTGCTGACTGCATTTTGAGATGAGCTTGCTCAAATATTTTTTTTTTTAATATGGTCAGCCTTTATGAGAGAGAAGGAATTCACCACCAGCACACTATTCTTTACTTGCAGAATATAATTTATTGTTTCAAGTTCACAAAACACACAAACACAACTTTTATTTTCTTATATGAAAACATAGTTCTTCTGCATTCATTCTCAGCTTAACAAAGTGAATATTGCAAAGAATTAATTTGTCATTTTATAAACTGTCGTAGTAGAAATGATCGATTCAGCTTTTATTCATTTAGTTTTTCTTCAATCTTCATTGTATTTTTTTTTTAATTTATATACCTGTAAAGCACTTGGCAAAATTGTTTTTGAAAAGTGCTATATAGTTATTCTTCTTCTTATTATTATTGCAGCAGGCATGCTTTGTACAATCAATACTGTATGTTAAAAATTTAAACAAACCTTTGACGGCTTTTTTTCTTCTGACTTTTTTTTTCTTTCAGGATAAACATTAACATTTTTATGCTTTTTTCCCTTTGCACATGTGGTAAGAAATGGTAAACATGAACACAAGGACAAGAAATCCCGTCACTGCTGAAAGACCAATCATCACCTCCATGTGAGTATTCTTCCCTGGATCTGCAGATAAACATGCACAAGGTGGTATTCAGCTTAACATACTTCAAGAAGGCAACACACATTCACAAAAAAGCCCAAAACAACCACAAAAAAAAAAAAACATGTTGTGTTACGTATTTACAAAAAGATACAGTAATTACTTATAAGATATGACTTTACAGCTGTAAGGCAAAGTACGACAAACTCTGTAATGTCAGCATCATGCTGGCTATCACTGGACGAGATTGAAGGCTCTTATCTTGTCAGTATGATACAGTTCAGGGACACAGTGAATAGCAAATCCACCTTAAATGTAGTCCCATTTTCAGTATGATATAATTGTTATCGCAAGGGATCATTTTAACTTGAACAGATGAAAGATTCAAAGTGCAAACACAATGTCCAGTATGTCTGTTATAAAACCACATGAAAGAGCCCAGTAATAAGTGTTGCCCTTGTGAGGCGGAGACTGTTGGTAAGTGTAGCTGTGCTATCTATGGCTATTCGGCACAGGAGACATGTAGGTAAAAAAACCTAAATTATGTATCATATCCAACTATCACAAAAAGAGTGGTATTTTGACCTCACATCCCAAATATCATCGTGGTCCAACTGCGTGCTTTTTCTGGAGATATCAGCTGCATCTCACATTCTAGATTAGCAAATGAAGTTGTTCACTGAGCTGTTGTTTGTCCAGTGATTGACATGCAGTTTAAAACTTCATTCATATGGGTGATTTTATATGGAGATTAAATCAAGCTCCAACAGACTTAATCCTCCTTGGTATGCAGGATACCAAAATTCTGTTCAGATGCATGTTTTCAGGTGCTAGATGGGTTGTGTTGCTCTTTCCCTGCTCTGATGCTAAACCCCATCTGAGCCAAACAAGTTCATATGATGCACTTACTTTTTCAAAGCTAGGTTGTACAAATCGTGCACTGTCTGGTATCACTTTAGGAGTGCCACCACTGCAACTCTGATTAATGCTGCAACTGTGTTTCCACTGATTCTCTGTTGGTCTTCATTGTTCCTGTATGCTTCCATCTTTGTGAAGCACACAGTCAGACAGTTCAGTTCCTCTAAAATTTGTTTTCCATGTGGAGCCATGATATAGACATACAGATAGACATGGACCATTGGCTCAAAACAAAGAAATTTCTGGTGTTCACAACTCATTTTATAACTATGTTCATGCAGCAAACTGGAAATCACAAGTGCATTTAGTTTTGCTTTTAGCGATCACATTTATCTTGGGGCCTTGATTTTCATTTTAGTCTTTGTAAAAAAAAATGTTTTTGATTGTTTGTGAGAGGAAATACTCTACTCATCAGTGTGGAAATAGTGCAGTTAGTAAGATCTGATAGAGATTTGAATCGTTAGACATTTAAATGAAATGGCACAGGGTTAATTTACTTCTGTTGTATATTGTGTCAAATTGTGGTGAAATATTCATGCACCCCATGACAGCAGTGTCCACAGTTTGTTATGGAATCTTTTTTATTGCTTTTCATGCATAAGAAGTCTTGTCATTGTTAAAACTAAAGAACTCTCATTCACATGCTTTATTAGTCCAGAAATATGGGAGTGTGAAGAATGTGCAGAGACTTTTTTTTCGTATGAGCCCAGTAAGATATTAATGAATATGGTATTCGCTACTAATCTTCTCTCAGTGGTGCTTTTTGTCAGAGTCAGCAACAGATACCTTTCACATTTTGATTCACTGATTGTTCAGCAGAGAATTAATAGCACTAGTGGGTGTAGGCTTACCACCATTGTTTCCTCCTGTGGTTGTTGTGGGGCCCAACATGTCTTTGGACTTGTCCAGGTGTCCATCATGGATCTCTGGCGTTATCCCCAGCAGGTGGCACATCAGTGGGTACAAGTCAACAAGATCAAAGGGACCTACCATCAGGTCACGCTGAAAGTCAGGTCCCACCGCCCTGAAGAAGGCTTTCATGTCCATTTCTTCATTGTCGAATCCATGCTCTCCTTTGTTGAAGTGCACAGGGAAAAACTATAAACACAGACATGTTTCATGAAAAACATCATCATATAGTAATTTAGGAGGTTGCATTGTCTGTATTTGATAGAGCACAGTAAGGTAACAAACAGGAAATGTTAGGACAGAGCTGGGCTGTTATATCAGAGTTTCACTACATGAAGAGTGTGGCCAAAACAATTCACCATAATGATATTATCACATATCAATAGAAAATTTGAAAAAAAACAAAAACAAGTAAGAGTATCATTCAGTTCATCTTTAACTTTCTTTCTTATGTATTTTCTCCATTTCTTCAGTGAATTAATTACAGGGGGAGTCTGTAACCATTGCTGTTCTGTATATCTTGGAGAGCCAGTCACAGTTACCACTGTATTTTTGAGAATGTTATCGTATGTGTATAACTAACCACATCAGTATAGCATTTCTTTAAAATACAATCACCAACAACAATTATCCTCAATCAGGCATTTCCTGAGACATTCGATTAAGTGTCATCTGCTTTACTGTTTTTAAGTTAAATCCACAGGCCACCCAGTAGTGGTTGGAGAGAGAGCCAAGTACACTCACATTCACACCACACTATGGCCACAAATTTACATAAGCATGTTTTTGGACTGTTGGGGGAAGCTGGAGCACCTGCACATGCAAACTCCACACAGAAAGACCCCAGGCCAAGATTCAAACCTGTCAGGTGACAGTGCTAGTCACTGCATAACTGCTGCCCATAGAAGCTTTCGGCAGTTATGTACACACACAAACAAATAGGGCTCCACAGAAGGTAATCACATCCTACTGAAATGGCCTAAATGCTGTACGTTCTCTCACCCCATTGACAATGTATCCAGGATCAGCGATGAGGATGATGGGTAGGAGTCTTGGATGTTTACTGTAGTGCAGCCTTTCTGGCATGTCCTCTTTTTTATACACATGAAGGTGAGGGTGACTTCCTTTCAGAGCCTGATAAACCTTCTCCAGCATCCCCTCTTTAGGAAGCAGCATTCCAAGAGGACCATAATCCAACAACTGAAACTGGATATCCTGGAAGCTGAAGCCAGGGATCTTGGACAGGATGATCTCTTCCACTTGTCCACTCTGTAGAACTGTAGTCATCCCGTGGTCAGCAGTCATAATAATGTTGAGCCGATCGGTAAGGCCGTGGTCCTGGATCTTGTCCCGGATGTAGCCCACAGTCCGATCCACTTGCCGAACCATTTCCTTGCGTTCTGGGGAATCTGGTCCATATGTGTGCCCAATCAGGTCTGGTTCTCCAAAGTACAAGGAGACAAAGTCCAGGTCTTGCTGGTGGAACCACTCACCGATCACCTTGTCGATGTTTAACCTCCATTCTGACTCATTAGAATGACCATAGAAACGAGGTTCCACTTGTCTAACCATGACAGTCTCCCCTTTATAGGTGGCTGCTGTGCCAGGGAAATGCAGAGAGCCTGCTTTGAGGCCCTGAAAGAAGACAAAAAAAGGAAAACACATAAAAGACTGTACAAGATAGAAAAAGATGGAAGACAGTAATTCAGTGATTGCTATTCCACATGAAATTGATCTTAGCCCATATAACGGGAGATTTTTGAGGTAGGCAGGTAGTAATTCGATAGCTGGCTCTAAAAACCTGTCTCTGTGCTGTTATCCAGATGGGTAAGCTGCCGTTGTCCCAGTAGGAATCAACAAACTGGCTCATGTAGTACTGCTTCTTCTCCTGAGTGGTAGTGTTGAACCACATGTTGTGGATTACTCCGTGGTTCTCAATGTAGCGTCCTAAAGTAAAGAAAAAAACAAAAAAACAATCACATAAGACAAACTGATGTGGTTGAATGAATAGGACCATTTGTGAGTACGCTGGTGTTTTAAACCTGGTTACTGTGGTAACACTCCTGGCACTCAGGTAGTGATACGATTCATGCCAGTCAGCAATGATTGGTTTGCCAGAGTGAAAGCAACTGTAATGATGAAGACAGAATAGGCTACATTTACTAGGGGTACAATGGAATCTATGACAGAAAGACCTAAAACGTTTCTGATGCTCCTGATGAAAAAAGAATCTCAGAGGAAGGAAGGAATGGAAGAAGGCATACAGGTGCAAAGGGACAGTGATTGATGGTGAGATATACATCATCATGCTTATGTCAACGTGTGTGTGACTTTGTAAATTACTCTCACTACCAGAAGGGGACGACAAAAGTTCCACACTGCAGGTTGTGCATACCATCTAGTGTAGATATGCTCGATGTCTTCTGCATCATTTTGAAAACATTTTGCCAACATTCAGCTTTACTTGGTTTCTTTAGAAACTTTGTGAATTGTTCCACAAATGAAACTTCATATCTTACATCCGTTCTGGCTTGAGTGGACAGTTTTTGTTATGTCATTATACGATACACTATTAGGGCAGAAAACCACAAGCTGTAGGCAGTTACTGGCAAATTCAACAACATTTTCATGAAGAACTATGACTTTAAAGTTTGTGATGTATTCTTTTGAAATAATACATCTTGCAGGCAGTTAAATATACAAAGTTAATTTGTGAGTGTATTCATCGCCATAAACAGCTAATTTTAAATCACTCTGTGCATTATTACTTGTGTTGCTTTTTGAAATGTGTGTGGAAGTTTAAAAGCATTTATCGAAAACCCCATTAAAGGTCCCATACGCTGAAAATCAATTTTGCTTGTGTTTTGTGTGTAAACATGTAGGTGTTTACATCTGTTAACTGCTATATTGCTGTTTACGCTCACATATACTCACAAAAGCAGTTACAGAGGAGTCAGTTTGTTCTGCGTCTGAGCAAAGTTTTCGAACACACAGAAGCAACAGACACTAACACTGTATTACAGAAATAGCAGCATGTAGAGCAGTAAAGCTGATCATCATCCCTAAAACTTATAGTAGCCACAAGTGATGCTCCTTTTTAAAGAGTGGGAACACAAGTATCCTGGTATTTATTAAACAATCCCTGTTGAGACAGAATGATCTCCAGGTGGTTTATGAGGGTAATAAAATGTATTGCCTTCATCTGTAATTCATTTGGTGTATGGTGCTGAGTAAGTGTTGTCTGCTACATATGCAATAAAGACAGACACAGACACGTGCCTAACATTCAATTAGATACTTTGCATATATTGTTAATGCTATTTTCATTAGCACAATGCCGTGCAAAAATATTTGCCTCCCTACATATATCTTCTATTTTTGAATATTTGTTACACTTCTTTCAGTTTTTCTCACTTTTATGATGTTTCAGATCATCAAACACATTTTAATGTAATGCAAAGATAACCAAGGAAACAGGAGGAATTACTTTTTCATGGGGGTGATATATGTTTTCAGTAATTCTTCAATAAGCCATAATTTAAAAACCGCATTTTGTGTTTTGTGGGTTTTCTCTGTCTAATATTCAATAAATAGAAATGTTAGTTGAGTGATCTGGAAATATTTAAATGTGAGAAATAGGCAATAAAAAAGATCTCTGTAGATGCAAATACTTTTGCTCTGCACTGTATTTCCAAACTACACCTCTATGAAACTTTAAGCTACAGTGTGTATAAACAAGACTTTGGTGGACCGACAAATAGAAACTAATACCAGGTTGCAGCGAGGAATACCGTACATGTCACATTTAAAATTCTAAACTTATTGGTCAGTGCATGTACTCTATTGGTATGATAAGAGGACCCATATCCATGTGCACCCATCATATCTTTTACTACTGTCCAGTTAACACTTAGATAAACAAACACAGATGTTATTTTGACTGTATGAAAATGTCCAAGAATACATCTAGCACTTATAAATTACACTATAATGCTTTCAGTAGGGTCACATGTTAATGTTATGTTTTACCTGTCAGCATTGTGAAGTGAGAAGGGCTGGTAATGGTGAGGAAAGCTGGAGTGGCATACAGTGCCTTCACACCATCCCAGGCCATCTTATCCAGGTTAGGGGTATCAACATCTCTGTCATAGTCCCAGCGGAAGCCATCGAAGGAGATGAGCAGCAGCTTGTTCCTGGTGGACCCAGTGGAAAGGGAGTCTTGCACCGGAGCAGCAGTGCAGGGAGAGCTGGCAATGAGACCGAGTACGAGTCCAAGCAACAGCATGGCCAAGGACTTTGTTTTCAGTGAAAATCTGCTTTTTTTCTGGTTTGCGGCAATCCACTGGAAGAAGACCTTTTTTCTGTAACCTCTTAATATATATGTGTGAGAAACATTGCCCTCAGCACAAAAAGAAGCTGAGGGCAATCAGCCATACAATCGTAGTATACACCCCTAATTAATAATTAATCTTTGTATTCATTATGGGATATCAGTCAGCTCTTATCGACACATCATCATAAAACAAATTTTATACTTTTATTAATGGAACACACATGTATACTTCTATATGCAACATCCCAGATTTGAATTATGCATGTTAATGTCTCATTGTACACTGTAATAAGCATGTCAGGCCGGTTCTCATCAATGATAAATCAAATACAAGAAAACATTCATTTCACTGTTTCTATGGACTTAAAACTGTCAGTGGCAATTCCAGAAGCATGCTGCTGAAGTGGTGCAGCAATACCAAGTAAATTTGACTAATTGAACTACTAATGCCAAATAAAATATGACAGAACTAGAACATATATCTGCCAGTGCTGTTGGTGTTTCAGGCACCTGCTCATTACAGTAGGAAAGCAACACTAGAAATGCATGATGGCAAGTGAGCCATGATTGTTTTTCAAATTCTCTGTGTCAGATAATATTAAAAAAATCAGCTTGAGTAAAATGCAGTTTATGTGTATACACAGACACAGACACAGACACAGACACACACACACACACACACACACACACACACACACACACACACACACACACACACACACACACACACACACACACACACACACACACACACACACACACCAGTTTTTCCAGTTTTTGTTGGAAACTATTCATGTTTATGTCTCATTGTACTCTGAAGTGAAAGCATAGAACAAATAAAAAAAAACTATTTAGAAGCAAAAATGTTAACTTTTCTAAACTTTTGATTCAGCAGTGGGCTGCACAGTGGTGTAGTGGTTAGCACTTTTGCCTTGCAGCGAGAAGATCCCTGGTTTGAGTCCCGGCTTTCCCGGGATCTTTCTGCATGGAGTTTGCATGTTCTCCCTGTGCATTCATGGGTTTTCTCCAGATACTCCGGCTTCCTCCCACAGATTACTCTAACTGACCGTAGGTGTGAATGTGAGTGTGATTGTGTGTCTGTATATGTAGCCCTGCGACAGACTGGCGACTGTCCAGTGTGTTCACTGCCTTCACCCGAGTCAGCTGGGATAGGCTCCAGACTTTAACTAAAAACGAAAACCATTTGAATGATGTTTTTGTTTTATTGTTTACTGCAGTAAGGTGATTGACAGGCATGCATACAGCAGATACAGAAACTGAAAGGCAAATGTGCTTAAACTTTTATCCAGTCATTGTGAGCGTATTTGTGGTGCAGTTCTCATGTTGTTCAAGCAAGACCGAAAGACACAGGAATGTCACATTATCTACAAGCGTCTTGTTTGTTATATCAGGGAAATTGATAAAGAACAAAGTGTTAATGCAACAATTGCTATACATTAATTTTTAATGATCTAAATTTTCCCTGCAATAAATCGGTTTAAAAGACTTCTAGTAAAAACAGAACCTTTGTTCCATAAAGCAGATAGTTGCCAACAGCAGAACATTTACAGAGTCATAGTGGGGATAACATGCAGATGGTGTAATATTAAAAAAAAAAAGTAACGTTAGGTGAATCATGTAATGCACTATGATAACACAATTGCAGAGAGTCAATTTTCACAATATATCAATTATATTTAAAGGTATTTATCTGTTATTATTATCACAAGATAAAATAATTCTCACTCTTTATTTGCATCATATTACTACTACTGCTGTGGTATAATGTAAGGCAGATAATTCCATTGGCAAAGTTCATGTAAAGCAAACTCAAAGCACAAAGGAATTTATTATTAATTATTTAAATTGGATATACAGCTGAGAAAAAACATGGGGATATGGTTATAGCAAGGAAAAGAACCAAAATCATTCATGCTTCAGCTAATTGTTACAGTACAGCATCCACTGTTCTGTAATAATAAGTAACTGACTAAAAAGTACTTTTGTGCTTTAGTTTCAGATTTGTAATAAATAGAAGAGGATGGCTTGAACAAGAAGATTAGGTAAAATTCACACAAGCATCAGCATTTTCAAAAGTTGGTTTGCTTCATGTCTTTATCTTCTTCTTTATCTTCTTTATCAGCAGCATGCTTGAAGCTGCACATAAGGAAACACAGGAAAACAGAGAGATAACAGAATGAGAAATGACTGGTCAGCTCTGTCTGGATGAGCACTCAACAATCTGTGATCTGGTGTAGTGGTAGTTTAGTGGAATAGATGCAGTTTAACAAACAGTATGCACAATACATGTTCAGAATTTGTTTATAATTCTAATTCCTATACATATAAACTCACTCTGATATATAGAATCTAAACAGGCTGCAAACACATTGAAACTGTTACGTTCAGAACACAATGATAGCATCTTACCCCCTTCTTTTCCTGTTCCACCAAGTATAGACAGTGGTCACAATGAACACCAGTAACAGAAACCCAGTCACTGCTGTCAAGCCAGTTACTGCTTGGGAACGGGCATTGCTAACTGGATGTGGAGATTGACAGAAAAATATTACAGTTAACAACAGAGAAGTAACTGTCTAAAACTTCTACATTCAAAAGATTGGACACACCTTCTCATTTAATGCTTTTTCTTTATTTTCATGACTATTTACATTGTAGAATCTCACTGAAGGCATCAAAACTATGAATGAACACACTTGGAATCACGGAGTAAACAAAAAAGTGTGAAATCAGTCAAAATGTGTTATATTTTAGATTCTTCAAAATAGTCACCCTTTGCTTTGTTTACTGCATTGCACATTCTTGGTTGTCTCTGGATGAGCTTCATGAGGTAGAACCTGAAATGGTTTTCCAACAGTCTTGAATTAGTTCCAAGAGATGCTGAGCACTTGTTGGTCCTTTAGACTTCACTCTGTGGTCCATCTCATCCCAAACCATCTGGATTGGCTTTAGGTCAGGTGACTGTGGAGGTCAGGTCATCTGATGCAGCACTCCATCACTCTCTTTCTTGGCCATATAGCCCTTCCACAGTGTTTGGGGTCACTGTCCTTTTAAAAAATAAGTGATGGTCCAACTAAACGCAAACTGGATGGGATGGCATGTCGCTGGAGGATGCTGTGGTAGCCATGCTGGTTGAGTGTGCCTTCAATTTTGAATAAACCCTCAATACTGTCACCAGCAAAGCACCCCTACACCATCATACCTCCTCCTCCAAACTTCATGGTGGGAACCATGCATGTAGAGACCATCCATTCACCTTTTCTGCTTCACACAAAGATCTCAAATTTGGACTCATCAGACCAAAGCACAGATTTCCACTGGTCTAATGCCCATTCCTTGTGTTTCTTGACACAAACTAATCTCTTCTGCTTGTTGTTTTTCCATAGCAGTGGTTTCTTAGCAGCTATTTGACCATAAAGGCTTGATTGGTGCAATCTCCTCTGAACAGTTGATGTAGAGATGTGTCTGCTACTAGAACTCTGTGTGTGGGTTCTAATCTGAAGTGTTGTTAATGTGCCATTTCTGAGGCTGGTGACTCAGATGAACTTCTCCTCAGCAGCAGAGGTGGTTCTTGGTCTATCTTTCCTGGGGCAGTCCTCATATGAGCCAGTTTTTTTCGTAGAGCTTGATGGTTTTTGTGACTGCACTTTGGGATACATTCAAAGTTTTTGCAATTTTCCAGGCTGACTGACTGTTAGTTCTTCAAGTAATGATGAACTGCCGTTCCTCTTTACTTAGCTGATTGGTTCTTGCCATAATATGGATTCTAACAGTTGTCAGATAGGGCTGTCAGCTGTGTACCAACCTTACTTCTGCACAACACAACTGATGGTTCTAACCATATTAAGAAGGCAAGAAATTCCACAAATTAACCTTGACAAGGCACACCTATGAAGTGAAAACCATTTCAGGTGACTACCTCATGAAAGCTTACTGAGAGAATGCCAACAGTGTGTTTTGACTTATTTCACACTTTTTTGTGTACTACATAATACCATATGTGTTCATTCATAGTTTTGATGCCTTCTATGAGAATGTAGATGTAAATAGTCATGAAAACAAAGAAAAAACATTAAATGAGAAGGCATGTCCAAACTTTTGATTGATAGTAGCGTTTGCGTGTGTGTGTGTGTGTGTGTGTGTGTGTGTGTATATATATATATATATATATATATATATATACATATATACATATATATATATATAAATGTGTGTGTGTGCGTGTAGGTGTGTGTGTGTGTGTGTGTGTGTGTGTTTGTGTGTGTATATATATATATATATATATGCATTATATATATATATATATATATATATATATATAAATGTGTGTGTGTGTGTGTGTGTGTGTGTGTAATGTTATGGCACAGTATTTCTTACCGTGGTCGGTTCCTGCTCTGCTTGCCTTGCCGACCAGCATTTGTTTGGTATTGTCCAAGTGTCCATCGTTCTCAGGGTTGATTCCTATTAAATGGCACATCAGTAGATACACATTACCCATCTGAAAGGGCCCAATCACCAAATTTTTCTTGAAATCAAAGATTTGATTTGAATCACTGTTTCAAAAATGATTATTGAATGTCAGACTATAAGCCCTTGAACACATACGTGCTTGTTTTACACTTTCCAGTCTGAGTATGTGCATCCACTAATCATCAGCTACAAAATTATGACTGCTGACAGATAAAATAAATAACATCGATCGTCTCATTACCATGTTATACGTATTCTGCTGGAAATCCTTGGGCCCTTGCATTCATCTAAGTTACTCTGATACATACCACCCACCAAAACTTTGCAGCAGACCATATACAGAACTGTTTTGGCAGCATTACAGGGACCGATAAACCTATAAAACTGAGGTGAGACCTACTCTACGTTTTCTTCAGTTCTGAAAACTATATTTTAATCTGCTAAGACAGTGATCATGGTAATACTTGCAAAACATCTTGGACTTGGTCTTGTGATTGTGAGTCGTAGCGTTAGCATCAACTCAAAGCAACACTGTCACAAAGCAGCCTCACAGAGCAGCTGGTGAGGATGTAATCTCGTTAATTCATATATTTGAAAAATAAATGTGGTCTATAAATGAAAGAAATACAAAATCTTTTCAATGGGCCTGAGATCAGTGAATTCTTTGCGTTCAACTGTATGTTTCTGTTTTCATTTTGCGATTTGTCTTCAGACGCTAGATTAATGATTGATCAAAATGTCATTAAAGTTTTTGTTCTCATAATTCAGATCTATCTTTGAATGTTATAGACTGAATTGGCCGACAGAGGGCAAATTGTTTATATAATCGGCCTAATTAAGAACTGAGCAATGTTCAGAAATAAATTGCAGTTAAGATGAAAAATCAGTTTAATGAATAGAAGATTTCTGATAGGAGAATGTGTTTTGCCACAACACAGAGTCTTGCATTTAAAGTGGTTATTCCTATATTTGGCATCGTGGTTTTAGCAAAAATCTTCATGTCTGTCTAGCGCTGTAACTTCACTTTTCCTTTATTTTTCTGTTGATCAAGTGCAAGCTGCACATCACCCTCCAGTTCTTTTTTCTAGACAACTAACTACTTACCAATGTTTTACATCTCTCAAGGCAGAATTGCTTAATAGAAAGGCTGCAGACTCATATTGTCCCAATCACAAGTTTGAAAAGTATGTTAAGGATTTAAGTATTGGTTCTTACATCTTCACAGAGAAATAAAATGCATTCTAACCAATTGTATTTTCCTACTGATGATGTTTTACATCCATAGTCCTTTCAAGCCTCCATTTCATGTTAATTTACTCAAGTTAATTTAAATGAAACCTTGTTAATCATGGGAGATGTTTTCAGAATACCTGTGAGCAGAACGGCACCATCCTGGGTCATCTTATTCAGATTTGGAGTGTCCAGCAGAGCTTTATTCCCATGTCCTGCAGTGTCCCCCAGTGGGGCAGCAGCACAAGATATGTTGCCAATAAGGCAGAGGACAACGAAGCAGAACAACAGCATCACGTACGATTTACACCTAAACTGAACTATGTATAAGCTCCAAGAAAAGCTTGAAATGACACACGGTTTACCTGCTTCTCTGACCTTTGATCATACACTCTGTTTTACTTCAGTATTGCAACAAACAGTCTGGAGCACTAAAATCTAAATGACTGCTTAAGTATTGCATATCATGTGATCTGACGCGAATCAGACTAAGCCAGAGACAGGAAACAGCTGACTTGCACCTTCTTATCATGTCATAAAAAATAAATATTTACTTACGTAATTATATGATAGGTTACAAATGGTCAGCACTGACAAAGAACTTTATAATGTACATGCACACACACACACACACACACACACACACACACACACACACACACACACACACACACACACACACACACACACACACACACACATACACGGTGGCACAACTTGCAAGCCATACAATGTGCTTGCAAGTTGGGCCTTTGGTTGAGTTTATGTGCACATGAGCACAGTACCTTCTGAAATATTTGGACATTCGTTGCAGTTAGTCCAGTAGGGGGTCTGGGACTGTGGGGAATTGTTGCTTGCCTCGACTAACAGTTAATCCAGGTATATGTAAGAAAATGAAAGGAGATACTCTTTTCATGATGTTGCGGGATCTTTAAAAGAGGTTTAAAGAGGGATCAAAAACTGGTAGCAGATGAGAGCAGAGATATTCTGACTTTTAGCCTGTGTAGGTCAAGCTAAAAGCATACTGAATCTCACACCTCCCTCTATACAAATCACTGACATTACTTTGTAAAAACCTGCTGGTAAGCTACCATGTTAAATGTTAAATAACAGTTTGCTCCCTGGTACAGTATCAAACGCTGCATGAGACCACAGAGAGTTCACAAGCTCGTTTGTACAACAAAATGTCATGATGAGATCAAGTGCTAATCACAAAAAGCATAGCTATGTCAAACTGAAGTCCACATCATCAACTAGGACAAAAACTTGGAAATTTGATGGAACTCTCAAGTGAAAAACAAACCAGGTAATTCTTTCCACTGACCAGCAGGTGGCGGCTCCCCTCCATGAAGAAATGCAAGGCTGCTTTAGTTTGTTCTTTCTAACCTCTAACCACTAATTGTCGTTTCATTCTTGCGTTTTCCCTGTCAGGCAAAGATAAACATTCACCACAGTCACTCATGGTGGGTGAAATTAACAAAATGTCATATATATGTGTCAGAAATGCTGAATGCAAGCCACACCTACACCTACAGACAATTTAGAACCACCGATTAACCTCAGCATGTCTTTGGATTGTGGGAAGAAGTTGGAGTACCCGGAGAAAACCCACGCATTCACAGGGAGAACATGCTAACTCCATGCAGAAAGATCCCAAGTCCAGTCCGGGACACTTACTGGGGCTCTTCTAGCTGCAAGGTGACAGTGCTAACCACTGAACCACTATGCAGCTCCCATCGTAACTATAATTTTGGATTTAATTTGTGAGAGAGGATGGTGTCAGAATAACATATTGTCAGACATTTTGCACACTTCATCATTAGGTGGCGTTCCACTGCAGGAACTCAGGGCAGCTGCAAGGTGATGCAAACACTTACAGGAAACTTAATCTGCCTTTCCAGCTTTTCTGGTTTCCATTGCGTTGTAAGTTCCAAGAAATTAGACTTCAATATTAACTCTGAGTGTACCCAAACAATAAAAAATAGTAGTTTCTTCATGTAATTCCACTTCTGTTAGAATGTGGGAAATAAAACAATGCAAGCTATGTCACATTAATCTATATGGGGGAATTTTACTTAGAGAGGAGAAGATTTACACTCAATGCGGACATCAACAGGACAAAAAACAGTGCTTGTTGTTTTTTCTGAGTTTATTCAATCAGAATTTGTCTTCTCTGAGTTTAACAACCAGTGTCAAGACCTGCACAGTAGGTTTCAGGGTTGGTGAGTGCCTGCTCACATACCTATTCTCTACTGAAAACAGTCCTGTAAAAGGTTTGTGTCAGCAGCTTACAAAGACCACGTGTTAATTCAGTTTAACAGTAAGGGTTCATTCAGAAAAAGATAATACACTGCAGTTTGTATTGTTTATAACAGCATTTATGACACTTTATTCTTATTTTAGTAACAACAGGAGTTTGTCTGTCTGACTGCTGCACCATTCCTCATGCAGAATGTGGAGCGATCTCGCCTCACTTAGGTACAGTGAGGACACAGGTTGTGTCATTTGACATGTTGAGAGCTTTAAAGTCTTTATAAAGCTGTCTAAACCTTGTAAAGATGATGTCATTTAATTCATCATTATAGATAATGGTGGTGCTTATCTAGCTCTTCCTTTTTAAAAAAAATGTGTTTACCATTCTTCTTTTGTCTCCTTCAGAATCAGCTTTGAACTACTCACGTTCAAAGCTTTGCATGGTCTGGCAGCAGAGTGTCACTCCTTATTCACCTGCAACTTTGGGTCTTTTAACTGTTCCTTTGCTGTGTTCCTTGATTTTATAAAATATAAATAAACTACTGTTTCTACAGCTGTGGCTGTTTTCGCCATTTTAAAGCAAGATCATCAATTTTGTGTACATCTATCTGTCAAGATGACAAAAAGAAAAATAATTTCCTCAACACCACCATTATCACCATGCATACCAATATTATAGTATCCAATCACACTAGAAGAATAAAACCGGATAAAAAGCTTTGAAACTGAGCTACGATGTTACTTATGCATACCAGGCAACACAGCAAAAGCGCACCTTTAATCCATTCCTTCTCACTACATGTCTAAGATGTAAACACCTGAGGGCTTCTTCATTAATCTATGGAAATGCATCCCTGTAGTTACATTACACATTTTCCACAACTGTCCATCACATAACCTGACAGAGGAGGCATTCGATTTTTCCCCTGCCTTGGCCCTGAGGCAAGCATGGTTCAAGGCTGATGTCTAATCTATTACAGGATGAGATCACATGTGGCTTCTTGCATCAGGAAACAATGCCATCCATATGCATGAAATGTTAGTGGATTCAGGACTGATAAACAGAGAAGAGTCTTAGAGGGGCCCCCAAACATTGGTTAGAATGAATAGAGATGAGTGATGCCCAGTCAGGGACTGCATGCATTCACATACAAAAATAAGTCAGTTCCTAACCTGGTTACACAGGTTTCATTAGCCAGTGAGCCTTTTTCTTTCTTCTTGTCTTTAGGTACAAACCAGATGCAAACATTACCTTTAAACCTGGATACTGCAAAGACCATCTATACCAACCATATTGACTTGGTGTTCACATATGTGGACATCATTTTTTGATGTTGTTCATAATAATAACAATATTAATAATGGCAATATAAAATTTAATAAATAAGATAATCAGATATTAGATATTATTCTTCTTTTGTAACACCAAGAAAGTGGTCTCTCCTCCAGCTTTCTTGGTGTTACAAAAGGTGTGCCACAAGGTTCTGTCTTAAGACCCACTCTCTTTGCTATTTATTTCAACACTGTGGGTCAAAACATAAATGCACCTCTTTATATTAATGCTGAGGACACTATCAATTACTGCTGCGTGGATGCTGTTGCCCTTGTGTTTGAATATCTTCAGTTACCATTTGACATCATTCAGTCACATCTGTTACACCTTAGACCAGTGTTAAATGCTGACTAAAGTTATGTTGTTTTTTGGTAAAATGAAGATGCCAGAAGTTCTCCCTGGTATTATAATCGCACAAGGTACCCCTGTTGAGTTAGTGGCCTCACAATTGACAAAAGCCGCTGTTTTAAAACCCACGTTGAAAATCTTTTAAAGAAATTTAAATTAAAGTTGGGTTTCTTTTTCAGGAACAAATCCTGTTTCTCTTTTAATGCCAGGAAACGACTTGTTGCTGCCACTTTCTTGCCTGTACTCAATTACGAAGATACTGTTTACATGAATCCTCGACCCACTCCCTCCAACTGTTGGATGCTGTTTATCACAGAGCACTTAGATTTATAACAGGCTGTAAACCTCTCACACACCACTGCACTTTGTACTCCTTGGTTAACGGTTATCACTGTCCATATACAGACTTTTCCACTGGTATTATTTCATTTACAAATCCATCCTTCATCTGCTGCCCACATGTTTATCCTCCTTCATGTCATGTAAACAGTTCAGCCATAGTCCACGTTCTCTGGACTTCATTACTTTCAGGGGCTCCTTCCTGTTATTACCGGTGCTACAAAATAAAAATAAAAGCCAAAACACTATCTGGAAATCACATTTTGATAAGAGTGAAAACTACATATTTTACAAGTACCCATGGATCAGATTAAATGAATAAACTTATGCAACTAAGGTGTGTTTCCCCTTTTTTTGAGTGGCAGTGTAAAAGGCCATCACAGCCCTCTGTCGCCCTCTGCTGTGTATCAACTGTAACTAACACCTCACACACTTGCTACTGAGGGCAATGTGTGTAGCTGAAATGGGTGTGTGCATTTGCATGTTCACAGTGGGCGTTCGCCATACGTTTCACGCCCCCTTGAGATTCTAATTACAAGTTGAAGTAGAAGAAGAACAGCGGATGCAACGAAGTAACATCCATTCCAAGCACTGGCCATCTGTAACCCCTACTAGCCTTCAGCTTTGTAATGTCTCTGTTTTACTGCCGACACATATGCTGCTAGCACTTCTCCTGCTTTGTAAGCCATGAGCAGTTTAATTACCTGCAATTAAGATACAGCTCGTTAGATGAGGAGGAGGAGGAGGAGGAGAATGCCAAGCAGAAAGAAAAAATGAGCAGAAAGACTTGAATACTGTGGATGGTTGCGCTCTTATGGCTTTGATAAGCATGTGTTTATGTGTATTTGCTTCATAAAACCATGAGCTGCATCTTTGAGTAGCTCCACAGTCTCCATAGTTCCATATTTTGCTTTTCTACATGTACATCGTTTTCATGTCTGTAAACATGGGATTTAGTTTGCTGAGAAAGAGACAGGAGGTGTGTGCCTCCATGTGTTTGTTTGTGTGTGTGTGTGTGTGTGTGTGTGTGTGTGTGTGTGTGTGCACGTGTGTGTGTCTGTGTGAGATGGCAGCACTGTCACCCTAGTCTCTGTTGCGGTGACAGTGATGTATGGGTAATTTAAAAAGTCGTTCTTTTCCACAGAGCGGTCTGCAGTCAGGCCAGCCAACCGCAGCCCATTCCCCCTACAGCTCTGAGAAAACTCATCTACATCCACTCCAGTATGCACACACAGACACACAGACACACACACACACAGACACACACACACACAGACACACACACACACACACACACACACACACACACACACACACACACACACACACACACACACACAGATGCAAACAAAGGGAAACATAGCACACACACTGACGCTGCAGCGTACAAGCAAATACAAATTGTCACATTTCTCATATGAAGCTCTTTTGATCTTTAATTTGGTTATACTTTTTATTCCCAGTTGTGTTTATTGGTCTGTCTACAATGCAGTTTTCTTTAAATATGTCTTTCTAAGACCTCAGTGATTCACACACGGACAGCAAGTGCCAGAGGTCAACGACGTTGTCCTGGAAACCACTTCGTTTGTTTGCTCTGAACTTCAGCCTTCAGCATTTCAGTCCATTACTGAGGAAAAAGAGGTTTGTGTGTGAGCGTGTGCATTTTTGTGTGTGTAGATGGCGCCATATGATTCTAAGGGACTGGCTACTAGACTAGACATACAGGTCAGACTGTATCTGTCGTACACACACACACAGAAAATCATTCAACCCAAGCATTGTCACAAACAGTCTCCTCATTAATGATTCACTCTGCTTTTTAATCCCGTGCAAAACAAGTTGAATTAAAGTCATTGTCGAGGGAACTTTGGGAGAGAGCTCTTCAAGATTCACATAAATGTCTTGTTGATATTAATTTTATTGTTGATGTTAGGGCAGACAAGAATAAATCTCTCAGTAGCAAGGAAAGAGGTGAAGGGCTCGCTGCTTTTATCAGCAACAAATGATGCCAGTGAAGGAACCTTTCTGTGGCCTAGATATTAAACAGTTATCTGTTGGGATACATCAAAATTATACACCCAAGAGTCTTCACATGCCATCTTGGGCATTGTTTACAATTCTTTCTCTGCTGAAATGTGACTACGTGCAACTCCATCCACTCTGCTACATGCTGTTAAAAATTCCCGACTTTGCACCCCACTGCTTTCTTGTATTGTATTGTTCTACCGTCTTAAACAACTGTTACCAAGCAATTGCGCAGCAGGAATGATTAAAATTTTTCGGATTCTGACTGTGAATCTGAAATACTAGTTTTACATATTTTGCTGACTGCATTCATTTCTCCTGTTCAAACTGAACATTAAAAGAAGGTCCTTTGTACTTGATAGTGAACCAAATCCAGAGTTCTCATTATGTGCAGAAATGTAAAGCCAAGTTTCTGTGAGACCAGAATGAGATTTCAGCAGCCTGACATAGAAATTAGATATGTTTCTGGTCATTCTCTGGTCAGATTGCATTTTTAGTCACTGCGTGTCCATTTTTTACTGCAGTATTCAGCATCTCAATGGAAACTGTGGATAGAGTAGAGAACTCAAAAAATGTCTTTTTAGCAGGAAAAATTGAAAAAAACCTGGAATCACCTTAGCAACAATTTTCCAAGAACCCACAGGTGTTACCAGTGCCTAAAGAGGGTGGTTCTACATGCCACAGATATTTAATTACTTACATTTTTTTTGTCATATTCATACTAATGTCATTATTAATACGCATAAAAAAAACAAATACCAACATTTTTTTTTTTTTTTACAGAATGTGACATAAGCAGTTTATATTTAGCAAATTTTAAAATGAGAGAGGTAGCATAAAATTGATTTGGATTAGATGTAAGTTCAGATGTGGTTTATTTTCTCACTCAGGTGGTTGTTGAAAGTTTCTGTTTTGACAGTTTCTGGATGATAATGGTGTAGCATGGGTTATTTTATGAAAGATAGCTTTCTTTTCAGACCTGGCGGCAGGTTTAGAAGGGGTCAGAGGGTTAAAGTGGAAAATACAAGACATGAATGAAAAGCATTTTAGCTTTAAATGAAAAAACTGAATGACAGAATTGTTCTGTAAGTTTATTGCAGATATCAGATGTTTAAAAACTTTTGACTCAGGGATAATAAGGACAATAAAAAAACTGGGCAGGTGTTTCGTGACATAGCCATATCAGATATTTGGACCCTAATATTCAGTTGTTTAATTTCTCTAGGTGGATAATTGGTTTGCTACTCTGCCTATTGCTTACCTGACCACACATGATTGGTGACATACCTGCCTAAGGAGAAACAATTATTGTAGTGGCCCACAACTGCAACCTAGGAGCCCAAACAAGAATGGCTATACGTGGTCTAATGCTGGCAAAGTTTCTGTTTTAATTTAGGTAGAATTTTTGAATGTCTTATCTTGATTGTTTCCAGAGTCTCTTTGACTGTACTAGGAGCAGTGGACTGGACAATCAAAAAAAGGGCCTTCCTTCTGTTGGGTCCCTGATGGATGAGAGCTGTTTCAGATCACTAAATGATGACACACATATAATCCTATCCCATCTTCCACTTCTCTTTACTACTCCCCTCTGTTTGCCTCTTTAATTTCTCATGGTTCCTCCATTTATATCTTTTCTTGTCCTTTCCCTTTCTGGTCTGGTTCTCGTTTGTCTCTCCGTCATTTCCCCCCGAACCTCATCTTTCCTCTCCTTTATTTTATTCTTTTTGTTTTGTTGTGTTTTCTGATTTTTTTATTTACATTTCTGCCATGTACATCTAGTGTTCCACTGGTTTCTTCCTTCTCTTCCCTGTCCAGAGTAGCACTAGGGGTCAGTCTAGGAGTTAATGCTTTATGCTCTGTGGGTTTAGTGTGACAGATCCTGACAACAGTGTTGATGTAATGCAGTGTGTTTATGTTAATTCCTCCTAGCATTCTAACAACATGCCTGAGAGATAGAGCATGAGCACGAGCACATTTTTTCCTTGTCTAATTAACAAATAATCCTGAGTGTTCTGCCTCTTCTTATCAAGTATTATCATGTCCAGTCAGATGCAGTCCCATCAAGATGATAGATTTCAAACAACTGGTGTAAAGACAATATATGTGCATATACATTCACGGCGGTTACAGAACTGTCAGAGTACACCGGAAAAAATGCCCCTCTCAAAACAACAACAGAAAAGCTTATTTCAAAGAACTTTTACCTTGAAATAAGTGAAAAAATCTGCCAATAGAACAAATGAAAAATGTCTTGATAAGATTTCTTGAAATAAGATATTTTATGATATTTAGAAAACTGAGATCTTAAAATTAGTTGGGGAAAGTAATTTTAAGCTATAATTTACCAGGATTGTCAAGATTAGGTGTCTTAACCCTCCTGTTGTCCTCATTTGCTGCACCAAAAAAATGTTGTTTCCTTGTCTGAAAAAAATCCAAAAATTCAGCAAAAAAATTCCCCAAATTTATAAAAATTTGCAAAATCTTCAGGTGGAAAAATTCCTTAAAAGTTCCCTTAAAAGTTATATTTACAAAAATTTGGCAAGAAATAAAAATTTAAAAAATAAAAATAAAAATTGTAAATATTTTCAAAAAAGAATAAAACATCTTCCAAAAAAATCCTAAAAATATCGAAAGTGATTTCATACATATCAGCAAAACTTCTAATAGTTTCCTTAAGAACATTCAGAAAAAAATCAACCAAAATCCAACATTTGCTTGATTTTTTTTCTGATCGTTCTTAAAGAAAAATTTTTTGCCACCAAAAAATGTTCAACAATTTCCCAAAAAATGTTGAAAATTTGGAAGTTTTCACTGTGAATATATATGTATTTTTCCACATTTTTAAATTTTGAAACAGGTCAGTTTGACCTGCAGAACGTCACCAGGTTAAAACAAGAAAATTTCAAGATTGGTTGACTTAACAAGATATTTAAGATGCATTGTCTTAAAACAAGTCCCTCCATCTTGCTGAAATGTCACTTGTTAAATGAATTTATCGAGTGGGATTAGACATTTTGACTAAAAATAAGACAAACTGAGTTTTTACAGTCTCCTCCCTCCCTTGGGCCTGGTCTCTCTCTCCTCCTCTCTTAGGTATCCAGTGGTGCAGCTGAGTGGCGGCAGGTGTGACGAGTTTGCAATCAGCTGATGAAGTGCAGGTGTGAGTGATGCAATCTACTCTGGGCTCCCTGTAAGATGAGACACCAGTTCTGAGCTGGACCGTGGTATTCCATCCCCAGTTAGTGCTCTGCACTTTACAGTCTGTGCCTTCTGTTCTCTCTGTTTAGTATCAGCTCTTATTTGCTCGTGTTCCGGGCTCTCCTGCAAACAACATCTTTTGCTGCAAGTTGCGTTACCTGGAATCCTCCATTTTGGAACGGCATACTTACCCAGCTTGGAGCCAGCCACTAACTTGCAGGCAGAACAGACAGTAAGGAGGAGATTTGTTTCCCCTCTGGACTGTCCAGCTCTGGCCTCTGGTTTGGACTCCGCTTCACCTAGGACATTCAGATAAGTTCTCTGGCCCTGGCATTACCAGACTGTTGAACCAGGCCACTTCATTATATCAGGGTGTTCAGTTACTAATAATTCTGGGGTTACTGTTATTTCTAGTAGTTGTGACTTTTTGCTAGAAATTAGATCATTTTGTTCTTGGGAATTTTGATATTCAGAATTGCTCTAGGTGAGAATTTGTATGTAGTTTTGTGATTTTTATTTTTATTTTTTTGTTGAATTCCTGCCTTGGTATTCCCAACCGTGGCTTTTCTGTTTTCTAGTTCTTGTAGTTAGTCCGCCTGTCTCCTAGAGAGTCTTGAAGTTCTATTCCATTCTGCAGTCAGTTCTGGTTTCTGTGTTCTGGTTCAGAGCGTTTTGTATGTAGTTTGTTGTAATAAATTCCTTTAAACTGCTTTTGTGTCCTGAATCTCATTTCCTGCACTTGAGCCTGAGCACCTGCTGTAACACTAACCTACCTTGTGTCAATAGTGCAGGCTTCTGCCAGTAGTGTAATACTGTGGGGAATGATATCTTGACTCCTTTTAGATCCCTTAATATTATTTGAACATTGTCTGAAAGATGCAACCTGTCTGAGTGTTGCTGCTGTCTTCATAACCCCAATTTACTATATTCTTATGGCCACTACTTAAACTGGCTTCATGAACACATACTAAGGTCAGTATACTTCAGTGGAAGTCGCCAGATCTGAATTAAATCATGCCAAGATGGGACAGAATTGTAAAGCAACTGTTCCAACATCTTGTGGGTCCATGCTACAAAGAAGTGAATGTTTTCAAAGAACAATGAAATAGAAGTTCATTATATACACCGGTCAGTCCCAACATTTAAACCCATCTGCCCAGTATTGTGTAGATCCCTTCATACCATCAAAACAGCCCTGATTTCTTGGTCAATGGACATCCCTAACTGGGACAACCATGTGTTGTCTGGTACCAGGACACTGGCAGCAGATCTGTTGGGTCCTTATGAGTTTAGTGTTGGTGGGTGGGGGTTCCATTGGTCAGGCTTGTTCTGGTGCATCCTATGATGCTTGATTGGACTGGTTTCTAAAAGGTTGTGTGGTGTCAGTGGGTGCAGTTCTTCAGTGGGTGGTATGTCACAAAATGTCAAACTTTGCTGAGTTTTGTCTTGACTTTGGTTTACATTTTCATGGCAAACTGAAAAATCCACAGAAGTACAAATGCTACTGGGATCTCACTAAACATCTTCTCCTGCCACACTGAATGTAATATGAATTTTGCTTGACATTGAGAGAATTTTCTTGATGTATTCATTCAGTGAGGTCAGTTGGAATTTGTAGTAAGGGAAGAAGTCTCTCAAACCGTTACCTGAAAGTACAGTTTAACCAAATCAGTATAAAGGTAGACTCGCTAAAAACATCTGCACCACCAAGCAACTGTGAGACTTTGTGTGCTATTGTGTATGATCTCCTATCCCAGTATACTCAGCAGTGGTTTAATGCAGTAATGTTTGTGGTAGGAATCCTATCCCTCCATGGGTTTTTTAAAAAGAAAATGACAACTATTAACCCACCCTAGCACTGTAAAATACACGGCAAGGTCACAAGTTGCTGTCAGCTCACGTAATGCCATCTTCACTTCACCACTGATCTGCTCCATCTGTTCTGCCCCATTACATGTTGTCCGTTTCACCATGACTCCGTGAAGCACACCAGAGGAGACCCAGCAGCCAAACGGACACCCATGAACCGTCGTGGTGAACAGCCACTAACTTGCAGGCAGAACAGACAGTAAGGACAAACTGAACATGAGCATACAGAGGTAAGAAACAAAGCAGAAGTCTCTCACACAGATTGGGTCTGAGATCAATTTGATTTGATCCACCACCTCCTTTGTCATTATGAAAATCTGTAATTTCAGAACCACCGTGCTCCAATCACTGTGGCTCTTCTGATGTATTCCATGACTTTCCCTCTCCCTGACCATTTGAAAAAGTGCTGTTTAAGGACCGCCTAGTTTACAAATTAAGCGTGTGAACATGTGTGTGTGAGATTGATAGCCCTCAGTTATAGTGTGTGGCAGCTGTAGAGGGCCTGCAGAGGTGTCTGACCATGAATCACTGGTGAGCAGCCAGGCCAGCTCAGCCAGATAGATGAGAGGGCAACGCATGGTTAACTCTCATTTCATTTACAAGCAGCAACTAACCCATACACTGCAGCAGAGGTGGTGGGTGATGGCTGACAGATGCATGTGTGTCAAAAAGAGAGCCAGAGAGGGTCAAGCACCCCCCTATTGGTCTGCTGGTTTAATAGAATAGTAAAATCCCCTCAAGCATAGGTGCTTCAATGAATAATAGGCTGGTTGACACGGATTGATTGCTGTCCGTTGGCAGGCTTGATCAGCAGACCCTAAAAAGCTTCCTCAGAACACAGTTTCCCAGAAGGCTGTGGGAAAATCCACAGCTAGGTTTGACAGTATGCTCACGTCCAGCGAGAGTCAGGGAATGGACACACATACAGAGGAGTTTTTCAACATTTTACTCAATGTCTTTCACAGCCACAGCAACCCTGAAGTCTACCATGATGATCCAATATGTAAATTGGTGAACAAGTACTTTACATTCTATGTGATAAGATGGGTCTAGGCTAATACTCTGGCTTCAAAACCCCTTACTGGATGTAGTTCCAGGTTCAGTTTCTTAAGAGAAAGAAAAGATTACACAGATATGAATGTGGAACCTGCATTTTTAGCATCTGTATTTGGAGAGCTTCATGGGCGTGTTTACAGTCAGGTTTGTACTATTTTTCCTTTTTACAGATTTTTGGCTATCTTTAACTGTAGAATGGCTAATGTATTTAAAAAGTCATAATTATAGTCAATTAAAAGAATGCAGTTGTGTTATGGAAAATAAACTCTGGTCTAACGTCGAAAAGTCTGATATGCTACTTGTCCTTCCACCTGCCAGACCTCCAGTATTCCAAATCTTGAACACAAAATCACACAACTTCCTGACATGGGACATAAATTGTGGGGCACAGAGAGTACTGAAGAAGTTGCCATTGTATGGGTGTGCTTCGGTGACAGGATAAAATTGCTCTATTTCTGAAGCCGTGACACTCCACAATACCAAGAAATAGTACAGCAGCCGATGCATTGTAATGTGTCAGCTCATGATGCATGATGCATGCCATATGCCACCGGAGTGTGGTGCCCTTAAGGCCAGCATACTAGTGTCGAGGTTCTGGGGGGAAAAAATGACAGTTGCAATACACTGCAACGTCATCCAGCAATGCACTGTGTCCAAACTGTACAGGATCCTGGTATTTGATAGGCCCTCAAAGTCAAGGGTGTATAATTCTGACCAGGCTGCGTCATATTTCACCTTCTCCCTGGCACTGAAACCACACTACTCCACCAACAATAAAAATGTAATGAAATTCTCACACTGGACATGACTTTAGTTTGGGGGTCCAATGCTTTTGAGTACAATCTCACACTGGTGACTGACAGATCCCACCACTGTAGTCTCTTTCTGAGCTGTTTAATTTACGGGGCTCATCGTGGCCTGCAGACAAATATTCAAGAACTTTGCTGTCAAATACACAGCAGAAACACAGTGGTTATCCTGAGTTATGAGATTCTTATTTTGCAAGTTCCCTTCACACAGCTGAAAAAACTGGTAAAATGAAATAAAATAGAATGTAACAAAAATAAGAAAAAAATAAAAACAGTTAAATAAATTCTTTGTGCAAATGTTAGCATCTCATGCAATACTGTCATATGTGAACAGGTGTTATGTGCAAACGTTGATATTCAGTTCAGTTTTATTTATATAGAGCCAGTTACTATTCAGATTGTCTCAAGAAGCTGTACATAATCCATATACCTGAATATGTGCAAAGGCAGAAGATATTTACAAAATATTGCTATTTATAGATTTGCAGGTGAGTCGATGATTTAGTAGCCTGGTGGCCTATGGATAGAATCTATTTCTAAGTCTGGTGGTCTTTGCTTTCACACTTATATAACATCTGCCAGATGTGTGAACAGTGTGTTTTGTGGGTGGATGTGGTTCTTGATGATAACAATAACAAAAAGTAAAAAACAAACAAAAACAAAGTACGCACAAATCTGTTTGCACCAGTCATTTTGAGTTAGTGGAGAAAAATTACATTGTCAAGACAATTTATTTAACTCCAACTTAATTTTTGTTTTAAACACTGAAGTTTTAGTTTCAATTACAAAAAGGATTAGGTTAGCATAACTACTAATATTATTATGCAAACACAACTTATTAAAACAATTTTTGCAATTTAAAAATTTCATCTATATCAGTTCATTAATTTTTTTTAAATTTCGCAATCATTGAATTAAGTTGTAGGTACAGGTCTATCAAACTACTATTACCAGCACTTGTGGAGAAGACACGACAGCCAAATTATGGTTTTCAAAAATATAGTTTACTTCCACAGAGGATAGAAATATTAAACTTGTTTCAAACAGGATAGACACACAATATATAACAAACATTGTTTTGCTTTTGTTACTTACAATGAAAAACTTTGTTTCCACCAGTTTCTTCTAAGACTGAAATCATTTTATTGCTGTATTGAGCTGGCATTTTGTGGTTTAGCTTTTAACAGCTTTGCCCAAATCCTCAGGTAGAAGTTTTACAAACCTGAGTTAAGAGGACTGTCATATTCCTTGCCTAAAAATGCATTGTTTAACAGATTTCTGTCTAGCTGCGCTATTCTCTCTCTCTCGTCGTCACACACACATGCACACACAGCCGCTTGGTCTAGTCTTAGTATTGAGTGGAGATGTGAGCCTCACAGCTCCCCTGCAATCTACTGCCATTGATCTGAGAGAAAGATCAAACTCTGGCCAGACACTCTCAGGAACCCTGCTTTTCATTAACTCTGTGAATGTGTGTGGAGATGAACGTTGAGGCATGCATGTGGATGCGCATGACCGAGATGAACATGTTGAATTTCCAAGCATATGTAAATATTTTACAGCGCACGTCGAGTGAATGAGTGCAAATCTGCCTGTGGTAATATTTCTGTGGGTCGCGTGTGCATCAGAGTGTGACAGTGCCTCTCCTCCCGTTTGTGTGTGTGTGTGTGTGTGTGTGTGTGTGTGTGTGTGTGTGTGTGTGTGTGTGTGTGTGTGTGTGTGTGTGTGTGTGTGTGTGTGTGTGTGGTCATGTGCAAGCGGTTCCTGAGTGGCACCACCAAACCTGATAGTGTATTGGACCAGAGAGAGGGGCAGGCAATCAGACTCCATCCAGACAACCCGCAGCCAGCAGCGTCTCCTTGTTTTATCAGTTAAAGGACAGATGGACAGCTCCAGCTGCTCTAACTACATCACAGAGAGTTTTTGAGATGCCAGGATTTTTAATTCAGATATTCTGGTATTGGCCGTTCTCTCAGCTGTGGACCAACATATTATTAGACGCTAAATAAATGTTGAGGCTGGTACCGTTTTAAAGATTTGACAAACTTTAAGTAGAAGAAAAACTGTTTTAAATCTGACCTTTCAAAATAAACCCATTGCTTCAAGCCTATAATTAACTGTGAACATATGCTACTATTTTGTATTAAGAAGTCTTGGACCTAGTTAACTTTTCTGCATCAGTAAAATTAGTTTTGAGGGAAGAATAAATCTGCATTAATTGTTATTTATCTGTGAATGACCCACTGAACACATCTAACTACATTCTAATGTCTTTCTTAGTCTGGTATAGGAACTTATCTTGAACTCAAAAGCTGGACTTGGACAAGAACTGGCCGGTGTGAAGGCACAGAACTAGGTGAACAGGTTAGGGGTCTGAGGAGTTGATCCTGAGGCAAAAGCAAACAGACTTATTTGAAAATTCAAACAACATAAGGAATCACTTGTAAAGTGGCTTGAAATGGCCATAGTGTTAATCCAGGTTGACAGAGGAAAGTCAGAAATAAGATATAATAGGCTGGGAGAAACTGGTTTTAACAGAAACAAAAAAAAAGCAGGATGAATTCTGATGGTACAAATTCATTTTAGTTTGACTGCTGATGGGTTTATAAACAGAGACGTCCATTTAGCCAAGGGCCCGATGAAGTGAGGCGACAGTTACTTAGATTCAGTTTTTAGTGGGATAGTCTGTTTAGAAGGAAGTCATAGACCTTGTTTGTATGGTAGATCAGGAGTCTGGTGGTAGTCAGCAAGGCGTTGGTTGTGGTTTGTGGAGCCGGGAGGAGTGAAGTAGCATGTACATTCCTTTGAATTTTTTGGCAAAGGTGTTTTGGACAGAGGGGATGGCAGGATCATTTTCTGGAGGAGGGATCAGAGAAGGTTGCGAGCTCAGAGACAAAATGTGTTCCTGCATTATGGCTAGTTGAGTATAACACAACACATGCAATTGTCTATCTTTGTAGAGAAGAGATTTATGCCCTGCTATTTTCCAGAATATTGTCCAGGCCCCTGAGTTCAACACAAACCATCTCCAGCGACCTTACGTGGTACACTATCCATTCAAACAGCCAGGCTACCAACCCAACGTGCTACACTAGAAGCCCTAGTAGACCAGTACTAACCTTAGCAGCTTAACGTGAGTCACATTATGCTGCTTCATCTGTAATTTAGATATTCTCTCCTCAAACTAGGATTACACCTATCTTTATACAAGAATTCAAACATTTACATGCTTTTAGACTTTCTGTAGTACATATTCTTATCCAGCAGGGGTAATAGAAAGTTTGTTTCTTCTCCAAAGTTTGCATTTCCTCTGATATTCTCCTGACAGTTTGGATGCTGAAAGGAAAGGAGGAAAAAGTGATTCAGTTCCTTCCTACCACTCAGTGCTGATTCAGCCATAATCCAGGGTTTGGGGTTCATGTAGGTCACCATAAAATTTCAGGTAGCTCAACCATCTCCCGAAAGGACAGAATAACAAATTTGACTCTGAAAGTTCACAGATTGTGCACAGTTATTCACTCACAAAAGAGTTAAACTGAAAAGTTCAGAAACAAAACGTCTTAACACTTAACTCTGCTTAATCGCTGGTTTCCCTATGGAAGCTCCACTGAAAAGCAACTGAACAGTATTATCAGGCTAAGGTAATTACTGCTTTCTTTCATTCCTGGTACAACTGATTACGACATTGATGTGGTGATGGGACATGCGATGAGAAATCTGCACACGGTCTTTATTGACCATATATTGAACGGATTCTCTGTGCCATTCCTGTGTCTGACTTCCTGCCTGCTTGATCAGCACTCTTGACGCAGCTTCCATCGAAAACAGACTAGGTGCATATATTTAGTTGAGTGTAGTGAACAGCTGCATCGAAAAACCTTGTGAAATCTGCTGCAGTGTGTCTGCTGGAATCAAATCCATTGTCTGGAGTGGCCACAGCTGCAGCCAATGTGTTACTGGGTTTAGCGTGGCACTTTCATTGTTGTCTGTCCCTCAACTGTGCTGCAATCAGCACACTCATCTAACAAGCGCATAAAAACTGTCATGAACTGACTTAACTGGAATAAAGCGCAACACCACCAGGAAAGGAGGAGTGAAAGACAAAATACCATAGACCTACTGTACTTTAAAATGTGAATGCAAGAGGAAATAGCTAAATGATACTTGTCATGCTTGAGAAAGAAAGAAGGTGTACAGTAAAGTGCTCTCTTTCTGGGGTTGTTCTTTCAGACACACATTCTCTGTCTATGACTTACAAATGAGAGACCAGATGATTCTTAAGGTAGTGGACAAAGAAAGAGGGAGACTTGAAGCTCAGCCCGCTGTCTAACTCTTTCATATGAGAAAAAAATATGAAGTGATCGATTTTCTGTCTCTTTCTCTCTCTGCTGGGAATATTAAAACACACAGTGAGGTTTCACATGCACCCCCACCCTCTTCCTCTCCTCTATCCATACCTGATCTCCTCACTCCTGCTCCTTCTGTCCATGTTTAATCTGCCTATTTTCTACTCAATGATCTACTTTGATTTGATGCCCCCCATATCACCCCAGAATCATTTCATTTTCCACTGAGGGATTCTTCCAGAAGGTCGCTGTGCAAATGGGCAGGGTTCCTCCTCATGGGTTGGAGGTAGACTGAGGTCTTTGAGATGAAGGCTGAAGAACAATAAAGATGAGAATTTAAGGGAGCAGGAATGGGAAAGAAAGATGTTACTGGCTCATTCATAGCTCTAGGCAGTGGTCTGTCAAATGTGCTACTCCAAAGCAGTGTTTGAGCCTCCCCTCTTAGCATTTGGCTTCACATCTATGTTGATCTCAAGAGCTGGCAAGGAGAGGGAGAGGTCTGGAAAGGTCTGTGTGCGTATATGCGTTCCTGTTAGATTCCTTTTATAACTTGTTTTAAGGCTCAAGGCTTCAGACTGTGTAAAACACATCTGCATTCATTTGACACATTCTACAGTTGGGAGCTTGAAAACAAATTTAATATGTTCAGTCGAGGGACTATAAACAACTCGGCTACGATTTCTATGCAGCAATCCATTACCAATTTAGATTCAGTACCTTCGATTTCTGTCAGTGCAGAAGATAACTGCGATATACAAAAATAAATTAAGATGTTATTTACAGTGCATTAAGATCAAAGAGATTTTCATTTTGGCAGCAAAAGGGATTGTATCTTGGCAATAAATGGAGATGCAATCAGTGGTTGTTGGAATTCCCCTGACCAACATTAAGAATTGAAGAAAACAAACACTAATGCTATAACCTAAAATCAACATTGCACATTCAAGCTATACTCCTAAGCACTTTCAACAGGAGCCTATTCAGTTAAGCACAAAGTAAAAGCTGGCAGCATCACATGGATGAGAAGTACCGCAGAAACATATTCCTTGGCCATGTAGACTGAGAAAGTCCAGTAGACCTTCCTAGAAAGATGTCAGGAGTTGTTGTCCTGCCAAACACTGAGAAATCATTTCTCACTTCAAATCCACATACAGTAATCAACGTCCATGTTTTATTACAAAAGTGTAATGTTTTTGCAGAGTAAAGGTAGAACTCAAATACTATTCACATACTCGTGTACAGATGGATGCATGGGGATATGTCCTTTCAGAATCTACACAAATGAGGTGACAGCAGCGCCTCTGCTGGCAAGTGGAGACTGATGACTGTGTAAGTTTGGCCACAAAAACTCACAGGTTGTCAATGTACTGTAAGCGCACATTGTCATGATGGAGCACCCAGTTTCCATCGTACCACAATTCAGCTCTTTTGTGCTAAATGTTATTCCTCAGACACCTCAAGTTTGTACTGAACTACAGACACCTTAAAATTCTATTCTTGTTCTCAGCATGTATTGATTATTGGATGTTTCTTTGTGTATTCTTTGCCACATAGAGACAGCGCAGAGCATGCAACAAAAGACCTTCTGGAATTACAATAGTAAGTATACAAGAGTATGTTTGCTTGAGGCTGGTTCTCATGTGATCCCAGAAAATGTCAGACTGGAGGCACTTTGAGAAGTCAGAACCAAGGACTGTATATTGTTTTCAGCATCACTTAGAGAGGATTGGCCAGCATTATGAAGGATTCATCTAAAGGCATTATACGATGCGTACCCCACTCTTTACAATTAAAAGCTCAGTCCAAAAATATAGAATACTTCGATTTCCTTTTTTGGCAGTAATTGCAAATCATCAGAGGGACCAGGACCTCTGCTATTCAACTCTTACATGGCATAACTTAAACCGGTCAGGTGCAAAGTGAGGGGAGGATTTGGGCCCTCCTCAGGATGACGTGATAAACCTTATTTTCATCAAGTGACACCTGTGGATATTTCGTATTTTTCTATCAAATCATCTGATTTGCAGCACACATGGGTAGTCACTAGGGGTGTAACGAAATGGTCAACTCACAATACGAAACACGGCTCATGATACGAAATACTGACGATATGAAATAAAGATTAAAGAAAATCCCTAACAGTAGGAAGTTATGCAAAAATCTCATTTTCTTTTCTTCCTTATGCAGACATACAAAAAATAACACCGTTCTCTCGTTGTATACATAGGAAGCCAAAATAGGTCCACACAACAGATTTATTTGACAAAGGAGCGTCAGCTAAGTCCTCAACCTCGCCTTCCTCCATTTTGAAGCGAGTGTTTTGCAACAGTAGGCGAGGAGGGTCAAAAATCATCAGTCTGTGGTGTGTGGCACCCCTTTGCGTTTTTTTTATTCCGTGCTTTTATTTCGTGCGTCTTTGAATTTTACTTTGTCATTGTTTATTTCGTTACACCCCTAATAGCCACTGGAATGAGAACGTAGCCTGTGACTGGACCAGAGATGAGCTGTCAGTGACACAGATGACTGGGGCTCTAGCTTCTCTGAAACTGCTTCCTTGCTCTTCTTTACCAAGAATGGTATCCAGTTATGAGAAATATTTTGTCTATATACTTGTGTATTTACGATATGTAATCTCATGAAAGCAAAATATTCATTTCCCACAAGTAACAGCCTGGTGAGAACACCGGCAACACAGAAAGACCACAGGCCAGGAAGTAAACCCAGGGCCTTCTACCTGTACGGAGACAGTGCTAACCATTTTGCCGCTATGCCTCCTCCTTTTGCACCAGGTTTTGTAAAAAAATAAAATAAAATAAAATCTTGCTCCACTGTGCAGCTGAGAAGTCATTAATGATTAAAAGAAGATTGATTTCTTGTTTGGAAAGATCATTTGGTAATCAGCAGGATTGTTCTTGCAAAGTTTGGAACGCAGAACTGATTGAATAAGGCTCCTCTATCTGTAATATGCTATTTGCCAAAAACATTTCTGCTGAACACAACAGCTAACATTTTGTTACCCAGTGGAGAATCATTAGGACACACTACACGTTCCAAGACATCAACAGCTGCTTGTCCTGAATGCTCACCTTTTCCATCCTGGTGACAGTGATTCAATACATTAACTTCGGCTTTAGTACACATTTGTTCTTGCTGCCACACACAGCCATACAAATTCAGATATTGTTGCAATCTCATTTTTATTCTTTGTCAAAAGAGGGGAGAGAACTTTAATATGAATGCAAACTGCAAATTGTTTATTTCCAATGATCAAATGGAAAATAGTTGAATGTTGATAGATAGTTAACAGGCTAGAAATGTTTATTTTAGATCCAAAGCTTTGTGAATCATGAAAAGTGAGACTAATGATGCTCCTGAGAGCTGATGAGAATTTGATCTGAGCTGCTGAGGCAACAGCATTAGTGCTGCTGCGAGAGTCCACATGGAAAAGGGAATCTGGTGGTTTGTGTGCAAGCATTTGCTGACATTTGTCTCGATGGGCGTATTTGAATGCAATTACACATGCATGGGTGTGGATTGAGCTTCTAAATAAGATTTTTCATTAGGTGCTGTATGGCTGTCTCCCAAACCCTGGATTATGGCTATTTCTTTGAATTACACTATCTGTTTGTCTGTGTACACCGATCAGACATAACATTATGACCATGTGCCTAATACTGTGTTGGTCTCCTTTATGCTGTTAAACCTCCTCTGACCCAGTGGGGCATGGACACAGGACCTCTGGGGATGGTGGCAGTGAATTCTGTGGGTCCTGTGGGTTGCAGGGTGGGACCTACCTAGATGTTTAGGTGGGTGGTACATGTCAAACATCCACATGAGTTGTGACATTCCTGTGAATGTCAGGACTCAAATTTTCCCAGCAGAATGTTGCATTATAACAAGATGATCAAAATTAATAACTTCACCTGTCAGTGGTCAAAATATTGTGACTGACCGGTGTAAATCAATACTTTAAAGCCTTATCTGTAATGGGATAGCACAGTCCTTGTTTCTATTTATGTTAGTAACACAATAGAACTTCACCAAAACTAATAATATTCATTTTAAAAGTGATAAAAGGAATCAGAATTGTCATCATCTACAGCTATTTTCTTTTCTTTGTTTCCCTTTTTTGAATATATGAGAGTTTACAAACTTTCGAAGCCATCACACACTTTTGTCAATGTCAGCCACAAGGGCTTCTACATTCAGCATTCGCCTGACAAAACCAGAAAGTGTATTCTTATTCTCAACCTGTCGGTCCTACTCCTCAGAACTCCAGCTAGCCTTAGCCCCTCTGCTCAAGGTTGTCCTGAGTCCTGCTTGACAGAAATACAACACTCAGTAACTGTTTCAAATGATACTGCAGCGCTGCCAAGACTTGAACAACTTTTCTTCTTTCTTCTGCGTTGTCTTTTATTCCCCCCTCTCTCTTTTGTTCTTTGGGACCGTAAATTGTTTTTCGTTGGGGCCACGGCTTCTCCTTGAGCTTGTCATTGGTTTTCCCATTAAAGGCAACTTATGATAAAGTTTGGCCTGTGGAGAAGGGAAGGCCTTCTCAAGCCTGCTGGTTTTTGTGTGTGTGTGTGTGTGTGTGTGTGTGTGTGTGTGTGTGTGTGTGTGTGTGTGTGTGTGTGTGTGTGTGTGTGTGTGTGTGTGTGTGTGTGTGTGTGTGTGTGTGTGTGTGTGTGTGTGTGTGTGTGTGTGTGTGTGTGTGTGTGTGTGTTCAAATGAATTCTCTTCAGCTGGAAAAGCACAGTTTGTCTCCATTACATTTCCTAAAGTTTTGTGGAGTTTGGCTGATAGTATGGAATTGATCTGCTTTCATGTCTACTGTAAATGATATTCGTTGTTTGTTTTTAGAATGCTTACAGTCTAACATGAATTCAGGTTTGACTTCAACCCTGCTCTGGCTCTTTCGCACTAGTTACCAAAGAAATACAGAATTTAGTTTATTATTCTCATTATTGCTTTTGTTGTTCATGCACTGGCCCTGCAGTTATAGTGGCTCTGTGTAGCCCTGCCATGTCCACCCTTAGATTCTTTTTATTATTCTGCAGTTTTTTGTTGATCAGTTCTGTGATTTCACAGTTATCTGCTTTCACTCTTTTGTTTTTATAGTTCTACCTCTTTTTTTTTATCTAGACACTATGCTTTACCTTGGTTGTCCTGATCATGTGCTGTCCTCATGTGTTTATGCTGGACTTTTCTGTGATTCTTTTCACTTCATGTATATGCATTTATATGCGTGGTGGCAGAGCTTGTTGTTCACTGATTGCAACGTTGCCAGTTTGATCCCTTGCCCCTTCACTTGTCAAAGTGTTTTTGGAAAGACACTGAACCCGATGTTGCTCCTGATGGCAGATGAACCTTGCATGACAGCTCAGTGTGTGTTTGAATGAGTGAATGAGAAACACTGTAAAGCTTGGAGTACTGCCAAGTACCGGCAGGCAGCCTTGACTAGTTAGGGTCAGCCTGGTTCTGCTGGTGGTCCCCTCCTGTTTAAAGCGGCTTCTTCTGCACTGTTGCCAATATGCTGCTCAATGAGAATCTTTATATTTGTTTGATTTACCATGTTTAATTCTGTAAACTTAACCTTCATATTTAAATTCAGGCTATGTAGGGAGAGGGAGCTGAGTAATTTCCCCTTGAAAAAATATTAAATCATAATTTATTTAATGTATTTCTATATTTTTCCTTGTATCAAAACATGTAAATATTTAGGTTTAATTAGCATCGTGGCGTTACACCACAACATATATTTTTACTGCCTGTAAAGCATGTTTTATAGCCTATAAAACAGAAAACAACAAAAATTAAATCATCTTTCTGATATTTTTATTCTATTAGTTTTTAAAGCAATTGTCTAACAAGAATACATTTTAAAAAGATTTTTTCCAAACAAAGTAAACAAAAATAGGCAATATATTGATCAAATTGACCTGATATAAAGATTTTCATTATTTTGTTCTTAGAATTGTGCTGCCTGCTTTGTATGGATGACACACCTATGTAGCAGAAATATATTTATATGTAGCAAAAATGTGTAGTCTAATTGTACATAATTGTAGAAACTACACTTTATGATTAAAATTGCACTCATTTATCAGGGACACCACCTAGGTATTTAATTTATGCCATCTGAGACCTTTATCAAGAGTATTTCAGGTTGAATGACCAAAAATTTATCAAATCTACTTGTATTGATCAGTCTCATAATCAAAATGGTAAATGGTTGTATTTATATAGCACTTATATCCAAAGCACTTTACATTATACATCACATTCACCCATTCACACACTGGTGGTGGAAGCTGCCATGCAAGGCGCTAACCACGACCCACCAGGAGTAATTAGGGGTTCGGTGTCTTGCTCAGGGACACCTAGACATGAGCACGACGGGCCGAGGATTGAACGGCAACCTTCCAGTTACAAGACGGCCACTCTACCCACTGATCCATGCCGCCACCCAAGTCAATAAACTCTGATTTCATTCAACTCCAGTTCCCCAAACAAAGAAATACATGACAGAAAAGATAATGATACACAAACATTTATTTACTAATACTACAAACAAACAAACAATGCCGCTACAAGAACGGACAGTGAATAAATTAATCAATAAATGCAGATAAACACACTAACTGATCATCACTGGAAGCAGTTGGTAGGAAGGTGATGAATTTAGGATCACTCTGGAATGAGAAAACCAATAACAGAAGGCAAATGATACTTGTGTAGCTGTTGTAGAAGGGAGGAGGAGGCCACTGCAGGATGTGTAGCTGTGATGATCTGTTGGATGAGTTGGTTCAGGAACACAGAATGGAGCAGGCACTTTGGCTGGTTTGCATTGCAAAAGTGTGCCGAAGTAAACAAACTAAGACTTGATGCTCATAGTATAAAGAAAATGTTTGTGCTGTTGTATTATTAAAGTTAGTTTAAGAAGTCCAATTTTATGTAAAACATAAAACAAAGTTTAGCTTAACTTGTAGGAAAGAATCCTTAACAACTGTATGAAAAAGGTGTGGAAAAATATTCATTGACAAGCTCTAGTTTAAAGTTAATCCATATGTTTGTTTAAGTCATCATAAAAGAACCCAGTTTTAAGCCATTCCTATTTTAAGCCAGTGTTTTAATGTAAGCCCTTGATTTAAGTTTTTGTTTCAGTCCAGTGCCTTTCTTTTATAAAGAAAGTTTTGGTGTCAAATTCAAATTATCATCAAACCAATTGTGGACGTGTTTCTCCCAAGGGGTGGTGTTGAACTTCACTGTCCGGAAGAAGTCAGAGGCCAAATACCTTTGGAACTTAGTTCATTTCTTCAATGTACACATCTAACTGTTAAATATCTATGATGATCACAGATCTGAAATACTACTAAAACAATATCAAACATAATATATTTATCACGTATCATTCCTAAGATAATATAAAAAGTATAAATCTGCATCACCCCAATAACTGAAATTCTAACTGCACCTGTATTAGTCAAAGTGTATCAAATAATAAGTACCATTAACTGTAAAATGCAAAACCGATGTTGATCACTATGAATTTCCCTAACTCTTAGTTTTCAACTACCCTCTATACAGTATATGTGAAGTTCAGTTATGACATTTGATTTGTGTGTCACCCCAACACCTACATTGGCCCTAGCTGTTGGACATTCTTATTGTGATGTGCTTTTTTGAACATAACAAAACACTACTATGTAAACATAATTACGTGGTCAACTGGCATGTCTTAAACGAAGCATTACATTCACACTGTATCTGCACTTGCTTGACTTTGCCCAATAAAATAATCCATCTTCTGCCTTTTCCTTTGATGCATGTCAGCATAACAAAAAGAACAATGGTAGCTTGATGGGACAGTTCTATGTGAGGATAATGCAGTGGTGCAAGAGATGGCTCAAATATGCAGCAATTAATTTAGACGACAACACTACAGGCAGTATATTCCATATTACTATCTACATAGTCTAATACAATATCGTTTTGTGATTCATTTTCTCTTTTTGGGTCCATTTTCTTTTGCTCTAATTTTTAAGTTAATGTTAGTAAATGTTCGGCTTAAGGATGACAGGATGCGATGCTTTTACAGTTGCATCAAACTAAACTATATCAGTCTCTTGGTTTGAGCAGGTTCCTTCACAACACTGTTCTCTTTTGCTTCACTGCTGTAAATCTGAGCAGGTGTGTGAGCTGCCCCACAGCATCAGATAAAAGTTCAGACTTAAAGGTAAAAGCTTGAGCACATAGATAACTATTGACAGTTAGTGATGCTGATATGAAACCATCTTATGACATCAAATGAGTGTGATTGTGAAATGTTTACAATGACAAACTTTGGACCATGCCTCTTCCATTGCATGTTTCAATTTTCCAATCTCCCTGATGTCTCTGGAATGCAGAAGCATGTTTTTCAAAAGGAAACCAAAAGAGTGTGTGTATGTAAAGAGTACAGGATACATATGTGCGTGTGTACACTTCATCCTACTCGTTAGTTATGCAGACTTGGCACAAGCTCACTGCACTCTTCTTGTCAGAATTGGGTTTTAATTAAATGCCACCACCGAGTTTATTAGTTATTATTGAAAGAGCAGCTGAGGCTTAAGAGAGCAGCGTCTTCCTGTTTCAGTTTTCATCATCCCGCTTATTCTCACTCAGTAGGTAGTGTGTATTCACTCTGTGTCCACCATTTAACCATTCCCTGCTTTTATCTGTGAAATCTGTCAGTCTCTCTCTCACTCTCTCACACACACTCGGGTCATTTTGTGAGGTGAAAGTCCTGTCTTATCCCGCCACCTCCTGGGTTATTGATAAACACTTATTGTGCAGCCAGCCTTGTGAATTGTGGGTAAGTCCTGGCGGAACCTTCTGGTGGCAACATCATTTTTCTTGATGACAGCTCACATAGATGCTGTCCCGTTCCCTGCTTTTCTTTTTTCTGTTTTCTATTTTTTTCTAAACCCCTCATCCTTTAAGGCGCCAGCCAGTACAGACGACTAGGCAGATGAAATAAACCACAAAGTGTGTGTTTGTCAAGCGCGTGCCATTGTTTCTCTCTCAATTGTCTTGCCTTTCCATTAATCAACATTACAAAAATCTGTGATTAGTTCTGCATGAACAGAGATAAATTGTCGTGTCTAATTTTTGCATCGGTTACCATTGAGACCGGACTTTTCTCACAGTGAACCACTAGCATTGCTACAATTTCAATCTACCGTCGTGAAAGCGGGTCATATTTGAGCACAGCTTAATTTTCTGACTCAGTGCTTCAGGTTCCAGTGGTATAGATGGAATGGTGGTTGTGTAGGGAGGGATGGTGTGGGGGGAACAAACAGGGAGTCTGCTGAATGGTGGAACACAGGAAAAAAAATATATATGATGGTTCACAGTTTGAGACATTCAGGCAAATGGATGCAGTCACATCACAGCACCTCCTGTGGAAACAGACCCTGCTGAAGTATAGGGTGGTCTGAAATTACATTTTTGCCACGTTTTATGGTACAAACCACCTTCAAGTCTAAAGCATAGAGTTGAAATTGCCGAGTTACTTTTAAAATTGCATGATCGTGTCGTAAAGAGTGCAAAGAACTATTCAACACCATTCAAGCCCCTCTCATTCACTACATTTAACCCTTTAATGTGCAGTGTGAGTCAGGAGATACTCATTTTTCCATTGGATTTGTGCATCAAAGTGTTAAATGATGTTGGGAAAACGCTTGTATTTGTTTTTCTGAATTAAAAAGCATGTTTATGGTTTTTAATGGCTTCATGTTCTTTCTGAATTGTGATTTAAAAAAATATCACTTTTATTTGTCTAATGCATTCAGTCATGATAATTTATGATCTTATTGTTATCTTTCAGTTTCTGCAGGGAAGGAGGCTGCCAGGAGGGGTGAGGGGAGGATAAAAAGGGCATATGGCTCATTCTGCAACAATGATTATCTAATATACAGATTGTTAAAAAATGATGTCAGCAGCATTTTCTTTTCACCTTTTTATTTATTTTTTCAGCGTGGTTATAGGTGCCCCATACAAAAAATGCAGTAATAAAACAGTGTATACAGTTATTCATTCATACTTTATGGAAATTGAATTTCTGAACTTTAAACCTTAAATGCTGTGGTGTTTTAGCACATATTTTCAGATTTCAGACATGGCAGGATTGTAGCAAAATTCACATGTAAAAATGAGATCTAATAATTACTGCTGAGGTGAAACTGAAGAAATTAGTTTTCCTTTGCTGAAGTTAAAGACTTCATCAATACAAGGCAGTGTACATTCAAATATTCTATAACAGATTTTTCTACACATGCAAATTTTGTGAACATGTACAGATCTCATTTACAAATAGTGCACACAAGCTGTTCAGAACACATTATTACTCAACAAAATCTGCATGTGCTCTTATTATAAAATGATCTTTATATTATACATAGTTGTGGGATGTTATTTAAAAAATAATCTTATTAATTTGAGGCTTTGTAATGAATTAATCATGACTGATCACATTTATGTCAAATAATAGTTGACACATTAAGCAAGTTATTCTGTTCAAATACATTTGGGTTGACAACTAAATCGATGAATGGACATATACGTGAACTTAAACAGCAAAATGTTTGCTTCATTTATATTTATCTGTGCATGTTTCATCTGTCTACCACATTCACATATTACTGCAAACTCGAAGTGCAATTATAGTGATTATGTTCAACATATTAAGACTTTTTGTAAACTCAATGTCTTGAAAAAAGTCTACTGTGGGCTAGCGACACCATTTGCCAGAACCAGGACAGTGCTTGGGTCCCCTAATTATAAGCACTTTTGCTTCCTTGGGATTCCCTTTCATGTACATCTGCTGTAACTACTTTGGTAGAATTTTTGTCTTTCTCTGTGCATGAACAAAAAATCTGTCTGTCGTAGCTAATGTGTCCACAGGATCAACAATTTCTTGCATCCCATTAACTGTCTATGTAAAACACTGTGTTGCAGTGTGTTTCGGGTTGCGTTCTGGTGCGTCTCTTCGGAGCTCATTTGCATGAAGTCGACTTAACTTCTACTTTATGCAAATTCAGTGCAGGCAGCAGAGGTCCGACACATCGCAAAATATTCGTTAAACGCCTAAATTAGCCATCGCTGAATTAAAATGAGGACAGATTCAGCAACTGCACAGCTTATTTCTTGCCTCAGATACTTTCAGAATATTTTTTGCTCAAGTGTTTTTAATAAAAGACCATGCTGGTTGACATTTCTACAGAACAGAAGCTAAAGTGCTGTCATGTAGTGGCGCACTACAATGTATCCTGTGCATGTTCTTCGTGGCTGGCAAACAGACTTTAGGTTCATTACCGCCACCTACTGGGCTGGAGTGTGCATCAGTGTCTCCGGTGTGCCAGAAATTGGGGAACTGAGGAAGGTGCGATTAAATGCGTTATTTTTTTCTGTAATTAATCGAAATTGCCTCCTCAAAGTCCCAACCCTAAATATATGTTAATATTTTATGTTGGGATGTTTAAAAATTGGTTGGCATAATGTGTCAAGTCTTAAGCTGCTCCCAGAGATGAGATGAGGGCAGGACATGTCTCATTTATCTGTATGCCTAGGTCTTAAAGCGCTCGCTGTAAATAAGTGCAAACATCCTGAATGTGATCCTGAAGTGAAAACAACATATGCTTTAGCTTCGATGTTTCTATTGACCAGCGGTCGGCCCTGGCCTCTCGTCGGACACTCCATGAATTGCATTAGCCCGGACTCCTTTCTTCAGGGCAGCAGCGGCCCTGAGCTGGGCACCAGGGACACATTTAACGGTGACACACGGCTCATTAGATCACAGAGGTCAGACACTTTGCGCTCGTTACTGGCTGCTTCGTCCCTGTAATAGATGCTGGGGTGTTTGCAGGGTGAATGGGTGGGTATGGGGACTTGGGGGGTGGAGATGTGCCTCGTCTCGTCAGCTCAGTGTGGCGCGTACCGATGGGAGTGCTGGAGCTGTCTGAGATGTGATTGGACGATGACCTTGAAAGGGTTGTTGGCATTTTTTTGGGGGGGAAAGTGAGATTAATACAGAGCTGTTAATGTTTGTGGCTTCCATAGATCTCTTTCTCTGTCCCCCTTTCATTTCACTCGGTTTGGCTCCCTTTCTTTTTTCTCTCACTGCTTCCATGACTGATGGCAGAGCCTGGAAGAACAGTCTGTTCAAAAACAATTTACCTCACCTCCTACAATCTTCCAGCTAACATGCTCACAGTTGTGAAGCTGCAAACACAAAGCAGACAGCCCTCAGTTAGTACTGTTCAAGTCCAGAACTTCTGAGTTGTCTTGTGTTGAACAAGTGTGCTAACTCATCTAATTAACCTCACAAAGTAGCTTTGGTTAGCTGAGGCCTGAGGCAGTGATTTATGATTGGCTAGTGAGGGATCCGGCAGTGATCCATCATGGTTGGAGATAGAGATCATTGAGATGAATGGATCTGCTCTGAATTCACTCATTATCTCAGCACCAGGATTCGTGCCCAACCCTTCATCTTCAATTACACCAGCACTTGCACACATCAACATTTGCATGGGCTGTGATGAATAATCATCAGTAGGGGGATTTCTAATTGCTCTTCTCAAAGTTTATTGAAGATTGTTGATGAGAGAAACTTTTTTATGGGACCAAATTGACATCAGTGGTTCTTTGGAGCTTTTGCTATTGTTCCTGACGGAAGCATGCACTGGTGATTTTAGATTTATAAGCCGTTTTCAAGCTCAGATTTAAGGTTATATGTTGTTACGGAGCTGCAGGCATCCCCTCACTGAACAGGTGTACATGTTTATCAAATCTACAAATGCACTCAGACACCATACAATCGATTATTGATTGTAATTGATTACTGATTGTAATCGATTGTACCGATTACAATCAGTAATTTGTTTAATGTCTCTTTTTTAATGCATTATTATGCCAGAAATGAATCCTATTTATGCACTTTGGGTTGGGATTGAGGTATTATGGTTTATTTTCTCTTTTAGGAAAGATTAAGTAGTGGGAAGAACTGTGTAAACATTACTTTGAATCATTGTACATGACTGATATGTTATCTAGAGGCCTTGATGACGACACAGCCCCAGTTTGTATCAGTAATGGTGCAAAATGTTTCATTCAATTACTAGGTGGATGTCAGTTTTTTTGTCCTGGTTTAGGGTCAAAGAGAAGCCTTGTCTTTCAGTTTATTTGTTTAAATGTAATTATTTAGTTTTAAAAAAACAGCCAAAATCTGAATTCTGTGATTCTTTCTGCTGACCATATGACTCAGTTGCTGCTGCCAGTCTCACTAAAGGGGCATACCATCATGAAAATTTTACACATCTTCTCCAAAATATATTTGTTTGATTTTTACTAATGCTGCCACGACCTAAGCTGTAAAGTCCCTTGTAAATGGACACCAGTGATGGGATAACTGGTGTGGATAGTGATGCTAAGCTACTACCCACATGATACTAGATGCCAATGAAATGTTTCTACAGCACTTCCACTCCTGCACCATCAAAACAGACTAATGATGAATGCTGAAAACCTCCCCATCCTTAAACCAGCACACCTTTTGTATTATGCTACCATTTAGGGCCAGGTAGCCCAATCAGTGATGACACCTATTATATAAATAAGCTATGAAAATAATGGATCAGCATGCAACAAAATCCCACTTTAATTCAGAAAAAGTATAACATCTTTTGCTTTCCGAAATGTATTGATTTTTCTTCCACAAAAGTGTGTGAACAGACAGAAGGGTAGCAGTTAGTGGAAAATGTAAAGTAGCAAAACACAAAACAACATTTGACTGTTCCCATTTCCTTTTGATAGTTCCAAATACAAGATTTTGAGCATGTGAGTCTCTCCCTTTGAAAGCGTTTCCCTCTTAGGGTAAGGAAACAAACTGTATGACCTCCATGACTGCAATGCAAAGCCAGTGTCCCACAGACCAGAAAAACCACCAACAAATATCTCATTGATGTTGCTTAAGTCATTTGTGTGCTCTGGCTTAATTGCTGGTCACTGTGACACTGTCAGCTGCCGTCTTCCTCTTCTCCTCTACCTCTCCTTAACTCCGCTTTGTCCATGTGTCTGTTTCACCAGGTGACTCTGCTGCATGTCATGGCCTCATAGTGAATCACTGACCAGAGCAGACTGAGTGGAGTGAAGGAGAAACAGGTCATGAGAAGTTAACGCTACTCATATTGATAGTATGTTCTAGCATGAGCAGTGATTGTGGCTGGAATTTTTTTGGTTGCCTCTCAGCTACACAACCTTTATAGTTGTAAATTAAATGCAAAGGGAGGGAATGGGTCGATGAGCCCATTTATTATGGTCTGAGATTCAGGGATTTGAGCCACATACATGGTAATGAACGCACAGCACCTTAGAGCCCACTGATTTGGAATACTCTGTCATCAGAAAAAAATACCTTCACTGATTTTTAAAGGTTTTAATACTGAATCAAAACTATTGCTAAAACAAAGGCAAATCTGTGAGTTTTGAGATTTATCATCTCTTGTTGGTGTTATTACTGTTAGATGCTGTTTCTCTTACTGTTTGTAGTGATTGTTTTCCATGCTCGTTTTACGGTTAGATTCTAGTCTGCATGTGTATCAGAGCTTTGTTCCTTAAATGCCTGGCCAGGGACCATTTACTGAGAAAACAAATGTCTTTCTTCGGTTCTGTCTTGCATTCCATTTTCTATATCACAGTCAAGGCAAAAACACCTGAAATCAAATCTAAAAATGCGGTTAGCCAGGCCTGCTAATTAGCTATGGCTACAAGTGATACGTTGCATTATTGCAATTTATTAAAACATAACATTCCCTGAGCCTGCCCGCCCCTTTAGTTTAGTTCTCTCTGTTTCGTGACTACCCCATTTGGTTGGTCTAGCTTCAGTTTATTATCAGATTGCCTTAGTTCCTGTTCTGTTTTTTAGTGTGTGTTGTTCCTTGTAATTTTTCTTTTTTTCTGAATTAAGCTTGTTTAGTCTACCCCACAGTTATCTGGCCTAAGTTTCTGTTTCCCCACTTAGTTATACGATTGTGTCTTATTAGTTGTGTTAAGGAACACTAAATTGTTGAACCCAAGCAGAGAACACACAGAGAAGGCTGAGACAGGATTAAGCAGATTTAATAGAGAATTCGGGGGGAGATGAGGGTGGGGGAACGGGGTCCTGGGGGTCAGCTGTCTTCAGAGCTGCAGGTGAAGGCAGCGGAGCCGGGGAATGACAGCAGGTGAACGCCGTGGCCAGGCGAGGGTGTGGTGGCTGGGAGTAGACAGAGGCTGTGGCGGAGGCGAGTGGAGCGGCGGCTTGGAGACTCCGTCGAAGCGAGCCAGGTGGTGGTTCGGTTGCAGGAGAGAGGAAACCAACAGACCGTAGACCTGGGGGGCAGCGAGTCCAGTCGGCCAGGCGAATGACGGAACCAGGAGTCCAAAGGAAACCCACCGAATAATCCAACAGAAACAGGAGAAGATCGACAGAACCAGGAGTCCAAAAGGTAACACACAGAACAATCCAAGGATGACAGGAGGCAATCCGAGCAGCTGGGTCAAACTGCAGGAAAGGAAGGACAGGCAGGAATTAGTTTCACAGACTTGAAGACTTACAGAGTACATATGTGACGAGAGGGAAACTGACTGCATGAGCAGAGTTTACGATCTGGCAGGGTGTAGAAGCAGGAACCGGTCTTTTATTGCAGGTGTGTAGACTGATTGGTGACGCTCAGCTGCTCGTGATCTGGAGTAACGCTGATTACTAAGTGGAGCCAGCCGTGGGCTGTCTCCACCCAACGCAGCCAGGGAGAGAGAACAGGAGGAGAGAGAGGGAGGGAGAGAAAACAACACAATACAACACAACACAACAGCAGGAGAACCCTTACAAGTTGAGATTATATTTAGTCCTCAAGGTTGTTTTCATTAGGCTTGGTCTTGTCTAGTTAACCCTGCTGGTTTCCCGCTAGAATGCATCATGTATTAGAGGCCCTCATATTTTGCTGTGCTACTATGAAATGAGATAAGTGGGGATTTCAAATTGAACCTGTGTCATCCTATGATTTAATCTTGTGTTGCCTATTAATTGTTGAAAGCAAAACCCTTCATTTGAGGCCGATTGAAAAACTTCTGCAGCTAAGGTTTGTTGTGGTCTAATGAGCATCTTTACAGCATTCATTTTAGAGTAAATCATTATCCAGTGGTGTTCATTTACTTTAATTCTAAGCAAAGTGTGCACCTCATTATTCAAAGGTGAGCTCGGGAGTCTCTTATTTTCAGCTGACTAATCGATAAAGGCTGATTTGGGTGTTGTGTATTTATTGTCAAAATCAGAAACATCCTGTCCCTGATTTATGGTAAAAATCTAGTCCATGCATTTGTTACTTAAAGGCTAGACTACTGGAAGTCATTAATGTCAGTATTAGTATCTCCTGTATTAGTTTGTCCTCATTGGCTGCCTGTAAAATGAAGAATAGCATTTAAAATCCTGTTTTTCCACATACAAAGCCCTTAATGACCAAGCTTCTGCATCATCTAAAAACCTTATTACGACTATCCAAACAGTTCTTTGCTCTTGACAGGTTTGCTTGTGGTTTTCCTAAATTTTCCATAAGCTAACTGGGAGGCAGAACCTTCAGGCTCTTCTTTCTTTCACTTTCCATACATTTATATAACTTGTCTTGCTCATAGTTGGTGTTCTCTCCTCTCTACATGGATCTCTGGCTGGTTTGCAGTTACTCATGTCACCAACGAGCAATTCTGCTGTTATGTCATGTGTGAGAAATTTTCTGCTGAACATGAGATGAAGTTTTTACTGGCTGTCATCAGTTCTTTCGCTTCAGAATAGTTAAAGATTTATAAGCTCTGAAGATGTAACAACACAGATTCAACACGGTTTTGGTTTATATTTGCTTTTATTACAAAATTTTTAGGATAAAATACATTACTGTTCAAAACTTTGGGGTCACCCAGTTTTCCATGAAGACTCACACATTTATCCATGTGCTAACATAACTGAACAAGGGTTTTCTAATCATCAAATAGCCTTTTAACACCAGTAGCTAACACAATGTAGCATTAGAACACAGGAGTGATGGTTGCTGAAAATGTTCCTATGTAGATATTTCATTAAAAATCAGCCTTTTTTTTAAAAGCTAGAACAGTCATTTACCACATGAACGATATCTAGACTGGATTTCTGATTCATTTAAAAGAAAAACACTGCTTTTCTTTCAAAAATAAGTGGACCTCAAACTTTTGAAGGGTAGTGTATATCTGACAAATACATTGTCAGGTGACTGCAATGGAAAGCAACAACTAACAGAAACAAGCTGGTGCCCCTTATTACTTTTCTTTGCATTGTAAAACAAAAACAGTATAATACAACCAAGATAAAATCTGTAACAGCAAACAATCAGTTATGTGATTTAGATTATTTAATATTATTGCTCTATGTGCTGAAATCCATTTAGTTTAACACATGGAATCTGAAAATTCGCTATTTTTTAAATTTCCTTACAATGACAAAATAAGTGGGATTGACTGTATTTTAGACAAAAGAAGCACTGTATTATGGGCAAACAATATTTTGTATGAGTGCACATAAATACAGTGCAAGATTGTTTAATGTGGGACAATCAGGACAAACTATGTGTTTACTCAGGCATTTATGCACAAGTATAAAGATACAATTACCTAAGCATGAATGCATGAGTGATCTTTCAAACCCAAACAGACACATATAGTAGAAATGCACAGAATACAAACAGTCTTTGAGACAGAATTCAACCAGCAACCTTTAGAACATCACACATTAGTGGAACTGTTTAGTTGTTGCAGAAACTTCAGAGTTAAACCTTTGACCCATGAATACCTGCTATTACAAACATCCTTCCAGTCTGAACCAACACATACAAAAAGCTCGTCCTTTGAGTTGGAGTGAAACCAGCGACTGAAGGAGTTTTTCACCCCACATGTCTGATTGTTTTCTTATTGATTTTCCCTGTTTTATCCAAGGACACAGCAAGTGTAAAGCACAAGACCTTGACAAATCCTTGACGATTTCATTGAAGCCATAGGTTATTGCCTGCAACCTGTGTGTCTGTCTGTTTACCTGCATGTGTGTGTGTGTGTGTGTGTGTTTGCTTTTGCCTGTATACTCAGTAATCTCTACATACATTGTGAAAGTTTGGTATTAATATATTTGTGTTCATGCAGTTGTGCATGTTGTTTTTGATGAGTGAATGTGTGTGTATGTGCGTGTTTATCTCCTCCCACTGCTGCCACTTCTTTAATCCTCAAGACAACAGGCTAGCTGAGGAAGAAGAAAAATCAGAGGGAGGAAAGCAGAGTGTCAGGTGAGGCAGTGAAAGGTGCTATTAATCATATAGCCTGTCATCGAGCGAATGACTCCATGATGACTCCATACACAAACACACAAACACAAAAAGCTGCTGTGCAGATATCCACTATGCACCTGACCACTAGTCCCCAAGCTGACGTCTCTAGGACCTTCATTATGGGCATCATCTAAGGGCAAAACAATCATAACAAACCCACATACCTGGACGTCACCTCTTTCAGGTGAGACCAACCACTGCTGGACTATGGGGGCCTATTGGTTATCAAAACCAGTTCAAAATAGAAGCATCTTCACTTTTCAACCTCATTGTTCATGTCTACATATGTATCTACTGTATATGTTGCACTGATCAGCGACAACCCTAACCCTAACCCTAACCCTCAAATCACTTGCCCAATATTGTATACTTCCTCACATGCCACCAAAAGAGCTCTGATCATGGAGACAGGACCTCTGTGGGTGTCCTGTGGTGTCTGGATGCGTGGAACCCAGGGGAACACCTTAGCTGTGTCATGTTCCTCGGGCCACTCCTGAGCAGTTTTTGCGGTGTGTCAGGCTGCATTGTCCTGCTGATGGTGGGAGTTGAGGGTTTCCTTGACCTGCAATGTTTAGGTGGGTGGTACATGTCAAACATCCACATGAATGTCAGGACTCAAGGTTTCCCAGCAGAACGTTGCATCATGACAAGATGATTGATGCTATTCACTTCACCTGTCAGTGGTCTTAACATTGTGGCTGATCGGTGTATATTAAGCGAGTGTAGAAACACAAAATTCAGATGCATCGCTGAATGGTGAATGGTTTGAGTATGAAAATGATCTCCTCCTCCTCTCTCTTTGCTGCTATAAACACATGGCTCTCCACTTTTTGCCAGATTGCCAACTCCTTTTCTCATTCTATCTTGCTCTAGCCATCAACACATCTTGTAACTCTCCATTTTTGCTGTGTTAACTTCTGTTTGCTCAGCCTGCAGTTTGCTTGGGTGGCCTCCTGCATTTGTCTCCCTCCTGCTACACTGGAAAACAGCTGTGAATACACTAACTGCCAAACCTCCCTCTGCTCGCTTCAGCCAAGCTCCCCATCTCGCCTCTGCCTGGATTCTCTGCCTACTTCTGCTCCAGCCAGCTCTGCTCCCTAGTCCAGGCCTCATCTAATTGGTGGTGGCTCAACCCTTAAACTCTGACTTTTAATTTTACTTTCGATTTCTGTTTGCAAATAAAAAAAGATTTTAGAACTCTGTCTGGCTCATTTCTGTGACTCTGCAATTGCCTCAACACAACTGCGATCACTTTCATCAGATGTCAATCATGTTTATGTTCAGGTGCCAAAGCTTAGTAGTTGGTGTAGTAATTATGGTGGGAAATAACAAAAAAAAAACAAAAACAAGCCCAAGCTACAACAAAGCTCATGAAAAAACCCCAAGGGTGAAATAAAAGCTCCAGAACACATGCTCCCTAACAATCCAACCCTACTTATTAACTGATCTCAACCCTTGTCTTCCGACAGACACTGGTGGTGGGTACTTATGCACTGATTCCATCAGAATCAAAAGGCAACCAAAAACCAGGAACTCTCTGGAAACCTCCTTCATGATCCTAAATACAATTAGCTCCAAAGAAAGTGACTAGTGAGGGAGTCAAAGTAAGTGATTCACTTAAATTAATTGCATTTCATTAAAACTAAACCAATACAAAGCAAGAGTTGAGTGTAGAAGTCAGCAATATTACTGATGCTAGTAGGAAATTAATGTGTGTCAGGTGTGCTGTAGAGGTGTTGAAGGTGCAAACACAAAAGAAAGTAGATGTAAGATAGAGAAAAGAAAGACATGCCAGCTTTTACAGCCTGGAAGGCCCAGTGAGCTGCATTAGCTGCTGAGGACCGTCTCTCTCAGTCACGGACCCACCGAGGCAAGCTAAAACCTCTTCAAGACCCCTTCAAGGAGGGACATCACACATTAGGCTCGTTTGAGAAGCCAGACCTGCACAGAGCACCTCACTGGTGATCACTGCACAATGCTTGATGGTTAGTTCTAATGTCATACAAATGTAGTCAAAAATGCAGTTTCGGCATAACGAATCGCTGTATGTCATAAACCGAGGACCCCGCTGGAACCAGTTCTGACTTAATGACAAAACGCCACAGGTTGAGGACGTCATAAACCGAGGACCCCCTGTACATGTATATGTAACAGATGTGTTAAAACAAATTATTCATTTCACTCAAAATCTCCACTTGTTTTTGTTTTCATTGTTATTCAATTTCTTTTGCTTATAATATTATTATTGTGTATTTACTCCTTTTTTAGGGGGAGCTTTATTTTGTTTTGTGTGACTTTTAACTTCGTAATGTCACTTCCTCTGTGTTTGTGCTTTTTTCCTCAGTCACTCCATGGTCCTGATGAGGACATGTAAGTGGACAGACGGCTCTTTTCGTTAGTAGTTTCAGATGCAGAAAAAAAGTTAAAGTTTAAAATCTCTTATTTCGACTAACTTTGGTTAATGTCGGAGTTTTTATTTCAGTTTGTTTTAGTTGTAGAGTACAGCAGTTTAGTGAGGAGTCATGGTGGAGCCCGCGAGTGGTTTCACATGCGATTCGTTCTTTTCTTTTCTCCTCTTTACAGCGGCAGTTTGTGACACTGCATGGTATTTTATTTTGTTCCAGGTAAGTGAGTTCCCTCTTTTTTTTGCTTTTGTGTATATTTGCTTAATTGTGTTCATAGTTCTGTCACAATGCTAGTATTGTGTTCTGAGTTATTATTAATCGTTCATGAACTGCATATAATGTGAAAAATGACACTGACTGATTGGAGATGCTTTTTTGTGTGGTGCATTTTGGACAGAATGGCTTGTGACTGTATGATCAGCCTGTACATATTTCTTTTTATTTGTTGTACGTAGTCAATCGGTCCCATTGAGGATAGAATGGCAAATGTGACACCACATGGTTGCTATGCTGAACATATTTTGTTCCAGAAAATAAATCGGTTAGTGCGGAACAAGGTGGTCTGCTGTCACCCCTCATCCCTACACACAATGCAGAGAGAGATACAAAAAGAGATCAGCCCGGCCTCATTTACACACTATTTTGCATCCCCCCACTACTCCACCAGGTCAGGCTCTGCTATGTAAGGTTAAGCAGGCATCATTACTCTGTCTCACAGCAGCCTTATCTGAAGGCCTCTGGAGCAACTCATCTACATTGTATGAATATGAATGACTGGCACTGTATGCTGAGAGCTATTAGAAGCAAGGTTGGCAGTGTGTAATCAGTATAGAAAGACCACTGATACGAAGAATGACCTCGGTCACGTCATGGTTCAGTGGTGGAAATGGGAGTGTGCAGTTATGCATATAGGTATAGAATTGTCGAGGGCTTGCACCTATAAATTCTGTAATAATAACATAGACGGAGGGAATCATATCAGCTATTCTGTCCAATACAGACGTCATCCAAACAGAATTAGATCTAGAGTTCTAGAAGAATCACTGCTGTGGCTGCTGTAATTAATTCCCACAAGATAATTTATAGTTTGTTTGTTCTCTAGAAACTGCAATGCTTGCAGAACTCACCTGATTTACATGCAACATCTGTTCCTTTAATTCCAGGACCTATCCAGAGTCATTCATTTATAGCTAATGTTTGTGTCACTGCAAATCATTCACCTGAGATGACTAAGAGACAGTGACTAACACAATGGCTGTAAGTCAATGGAGATGTAGGAGTTTCCACGTTAGAACCACCTGTCCAGTAGACTCACACCTTAGTGTCATTCTGCCTGTCAACCAGCTGTTCACTTGTGACAGTCAGACACAGAGGAGCTGCTGGTGTTTTGTGCTCATATTTACTTTGACAGCATTATATTGTATATTTACTAGTACTGTATTTGTTGGTTACCAATTTTAAATATTTGCTAAGGGTACAAAGCTTCTGAAACAACAGGCAGGCTAGCATGGCAAACCAAATGGGAGTGTTCAGAGCCATTTCCCAACACAACACAACGCTTTGTGCATAGCTTTTCAAATGTGTTTTATTACTTTCAAATCAAATCAAATCAAATCAACTTTATTTATATGGCACTTTTCATACAATATAGTAACACAAAGTGCCTCACAGAGGATAAAAACAGGAACAACACAATATAAAACACTGTGAGAAACCCGAAACCTCCCACCCCCCCACAAATATACACACGAATACACAATCACATATATATTCACACTCATACGTAGACATACAAACAGACATACATACCCACACACACAAACATACCAACATACACACACCCACATACACTATCTGTCCGTAAGAGGTATAGAGGAGACATGGCTGGGCACCGAAATCCGAGGTGAGGAAGAAGCTACCTTTGGGGGCCACACACACCGAGAGGAGTCATGAACCATGACTGCAGGGGAGCCGACACAAGGACCACCCCAGCCCAGGCAGACAAGAGGCTCCATATGAAGGTGTGAAGCTCTCAAGGCACACGGGCCAGGGCCATCCACGGGCCGGCACCCCCATCAGTGGACCAGAATCAACTCCAAGTGTGGTAGGCCCCCAGGAGGAAACACTGGAAAATCGAGGGACTAAAACAGTAAAACAAAATAATAAATAAATAAATAAATAAATGAAAGAAAATAAATAAATAAATAAATAAATAAAAATAAATAAAAATATATAAATAAAAATAAATAAATAAAAGGTATGGAAGCTAAAACTGAGGATAAAAGAATAGGATGTGTAAAGTAAAAATTTATATATAAAATAGTAATAAAAACTATAAGAATAGAGGTCAACTTAAGAAATTATAAAGAGTTAAAATGAGTCAGTTAAAAGCCTGATTAAAAAGATGGGTCTTGAGCTTCTTTTTAAAAACGTCAACATTCTCTGCGGCCCTGAGGCAGCAGTTTCTCGAAAAATGAAGAGCGTGCATATTCAAGTGATTTTGTCTTAAGGTGCTCTCAAACAGTGAGCCGCTACATGCAAGGATGATGTTTTTTTTCTTTTTTGAATTGTAATACTATATATATATATATATATATATATATATATGTATGTATCACTCATTTTACTCATTTCAGCACTACAGACTTGGATGTGGGAGTTTACATGAGGTATCTTGTCTCATCAGGATTCAACCCCAGTAGTTCAACAAGAATTTGCCAGTAAGTCTAATCACTGACCTAACCATTCCCAGCTTTTGCAGAATACCCAGAAAAAACAACTCACAGCTCAACTCACAAGTATCTCCTTACTTACTGGTGAGTCTCGTCTTTTACTAGACAAGTGGGACAAGGTTAGAGAAAGCAGTCCCACCTTTTCCAGAATAAAGGTTTGAACAGAGGCAGTGAGCCCTCACTTCTGGTGATGCCCAATTTGCATGGCTTCATGCTGGAGAGGGAGACCAGGAAAGACCAGGAAATGGGCACTGGATCAAAGCTGAGAGAACAGGAGCTAGTGGCAGACTTGTAGTCATTTCCCTATGACTCTCCAGATGGCAGGAGAGATAATGAGTCCAGGTCTGGAGGTGTGTCTTGGGAGGCAAATTGATCTTTTGTGGAGGGCATTTTCGATGACTCTCCGGGGATTCCAGTCATCGTTGGTGGCCAGAGTCTGGAATTCCTCAAACTCAGCCACACTCTTGGAGCCTTGGCAGAGAGAGAAGTGACACTTGTGCACATCTTTGCCTCGGGCAGGGTGGTTCTCAGTGAATGTCTCATATGACAAGCAGATCTCATGCAGAAGACCAGTCTCACTGTCTTAATGCTCAGGTTTAAGCACAGAAGTTTCACAGGGGGTAAGGACAGAGCTGGATATCTGATTAAACATAGCTAGAGAAGCTGAGGTGGATCTGGAAAAAGAGGTGGAAGTGGTTCAGGAGACTGGCCAATTTATGATGCTGACAGTATCTCAGGGAACGACTGCAATGATGGATATATTAACAATGAGAAGCAAAACACAAGTGTGGAACTGCCTAGTTCTGCATAGCTCAGAACTGTAATGATCATTGTCTCTCTTTGTAAATGTCGTAGTCAACCTGATGTTACTTCATCTTTGCCCTGTTTTCTTGCACTCACTCTTTGGATGAGCTAGTGTTGTGGATTTTTTCCATGGTTTCATGGCTTTCAGTTTGATAGAGATAATTTTATTGTTAAAAGTGGATATTGCATCAACAACACAAAATGTAAAAAAAAAAAAAAACAGCAAGGTATGGAATTACTAGTGCACCTTAAACAAAATAGAATATTGTGAACAAAGTTTAACATTTTCCACAAATTTAAAATTGTCAAGCTTATCAGGTGTGGACTAACTAACCAATGTTTTTTGTGTCTTTCTACTTAGCAGTGGTTTCAAAGCTATTTCTCTGATTTTCATTGGCCTTAATGCTCGTGGTGTGGTTACCTGCCCAGATGCCCCTGAGACTAAGATGCACAATGCTGGAGTTTGTAACCTCTTACAGGCTTGCATTTAATGTTTGACTTTTTTATAAATACCACTAATCTTAACCAAGTAGGCATCCAGCCTTCACCATACCTCAATTGCCATGCATATTGCATAAATACTGCAAAAAAGCAAACAATGTTTAAAACATTGACTCTGGATGCAAAGTCCTGCATCAGGGGTTTGAAAAATTTTAATGTCACAGCCCTTGTCTGACCTGTGGGGAAGATTTTGAAAGTAAAAATTCAAACAAATCTTAAGGTGAAAAAAATCCACATTGTTATTATTGTATGTTCTTTTGATGAATCCTCTCTTTGCGTCGTGATTAAATAACGACCATGTTAAAATTGCTGTAGATGTCAATGAAGTCAATGTTGCTTGAGAGACTAAATGCAAGACAGCAGGGTGGATAAAGGTATCGCTATGTAATGTCATTACTGATGCTGACAGCATAATGGTGTAAAAGGCAAACTGTTTCTATCCACTCATCCATCCATTTTCTATGCCAGTATGGTCATGGAGCGACTGAAACCAATCCCAGCAGATGTAAGAAAAAGAGGCAAAGTGTTTGTCAAATTAAAAAGCTAAGATCTGTTTGCACACTTGCCTATTGGACAATTCATCCTTTGAATCTGTATGCAGTCAAGTACAAATGCAACCTACTGTAAAGTCAACAGAGGTGTATCTCCAAGCAGTGGACAGACACACTGTCATAGCTTGTGTTTGAGGATAAATTCTGTCCATGGTTCTGCCCTTGAGCCTTTATGCAGCTGGTTATTTCTCATTTTACCATGAACAACAGCAAAATCTCTTTTGTGTCTCCTCATAAAAACTAATGACAGTGCTTTATATGCGTTATTGGCAGGTGCTGCTCTCTGCTGTGTTTATCTTCTGTGTTGTGGGTAAAAACCGACTGGGCCTAGAAAGTTAATGGCTAAATGAAAAGCACTTCATTGTTATAAATCCCAAACCTCAATAATTGTATCAGTTTTTCATTAATACAAACAAAGCAATGTATTTTTTTCACGGTATTTCAGTTGTGGTCAATTTAAAGTTTCAGCTTTGTTGTGGCCTGTCTTGTCAATAACCACATCTCAGTCATGGAGAGAAGAGGAAACCAATAACTATGATATAGGGAATGTTTTTTTTAAGTCTTAGGATTCCATGCTTTGGAAAAAGTTAAAGGGTGAACACATGAATAGAAAATCTGTATTGCTATTTATATGATTAAAGAGGGTGATGAAGAGTTTTGTCGTGATGATAGATAACAAGAAAAACTTAAAACCTTGATAATACTTGGAACAAACATAACTAACAGCTCTATACCACTTACAAATGCACACACACACACACACACACACACACACACACACACACACACACACACACACACACACACACACACACACACACACACACACACACACACACACACACACACTCTTTCTGTTGGAACATACACTGTGGTCACATGGAGCCTATCTATTTCCTGCTTTTATTACATGACACTGTTGTGTGTGTGTGTGTGTGTGTGTGTGTGTGTGTGTGTGTGTGTGTGTGTGTGTGACAGGTGGTAATACACTGCCCTGGTCACACACACCCTCCCTCGCCACCCTTCCCCTTCGTTAGTGAGTATCAATAACCTGTTAAGACTTTTAGTAGAGATGAAAACAACATGATCTGGGAAAGTATTGAATAATCAATAGAAGGTAATTCTCTCCGATTACCCGGGTACGTGTACGAAGCACCTAAATGGGAGTCAGGCCTTGTAAACCACCCCACCCCTCCCCTTTTGCTCTCGCTGCTTTCACAAGGCAAAAATCCATACCCAGCAAATACAATCTAATTTCTCCCTGCCCTGCCAGTTTAAATAGCACACATTGAATTAAGTCGGTAAAAACAGAAATCGATCTTTCCGTTGGCCATCTCAGCGCGGCGCCTCACACCACTGGGCCCATAATCATCACTGATCCCTGAGAGAAATTAACCTACAGAGAGAGGACAGGACAGTAGTGTAAATGCAGGGTTGTGGGTGTGAGTGACACACACGTGTCGAAGAGGAAAAAAAGATATTGCTGTATTGGTTTGTATATATGTTTTTATTAGCAGCCACTATAGTCCTTGAGAGGCATTAAAGATATTAAAATCTTGATTTATATAAAGCACTCTCTATTTCTCTGCAGTAAATATGAGCAGATCAATTCCACTTATTCAGCTGGAATTCACTTTGTTCAGCTGAAATTCACTATAGTTATCTTTGCTTCTTGTTCGCTCACCTTCTACACTGACAAGCACACCCTGCACCTGCACCACACACACACACACACACACACACACACACACACACACACATGTTTGTACTTCTATCTTAGTGAGGACATCCATAGGCGTAATGCATTTCCTAGAGCTTTACCCTAACCTTAACCATCACAACTGATTGCCTAAACTTAATCCTTACCCTAACCCTAACCAAACCTCAATTCATACCTGTTCTCTAAAAACAAGTCTTCACCCTCAAACATGGCTGTTTCAAAGTGAGGACCGTCCAAAATGTCCTCACTTTGTAAAAATGTCCTCACTTTGATAGTTAAATGCAGAAAATGGTACTCACCATGTAGCAAGTACAAGAACACACACACACACACACACACACACATACACATACACATACACACACACACACACACACACACACACACACACACACACACACACACACACACACACACACACACACACACACACACACACCACACACACACACACACCACCTCTCTCTTTTGCCTCTCTCACCCTCTCAAGCACTTATTAACTCTCCACTCTATCTTTTCTCACCAAACACTGTGTAGGAACACGGATCAATACAAGTTTGTGATGTGATTCCCCACTTTGAGTGCCTCGCGCTTTGCCGATTTTCCTCCTCGTCCCTCTCTCACCTCCCTCCATCTCCTACCCTGCCTTGTCTCTTTGCAGACCAAAACAAGAGGCAGATCTCTAGACCTTTCAGCTGGCTGCTCTCATTTGTCTTCGTCCTGAGAATGAATGACTAAAATATGTACGGTAATAATGTGGCATCTGAACAGAGCAGATGTGGTAAGACATGGTCGGTATAATTTCAAGTCCACCGTGGTGCAAACTGCTGTGAGTGTTGTTTGTTGGGAAGATAGGTTGTTGTGGTCAAATGGGATTTTTAATTTTCTGAGAGGAAAATCAGAGCAGACAAATAAAATATTTAACTAGCAATTGCAGCATATATAACAACTGTTGATAATCTAGAAAGCTTTCTAAATGGGTCGTTACACACTGCAGCTGGTTACAGCTTCATATAAATATGCTTGTACAGCACAAACTGCAAAAACATGTTAACTATGTTATTGCTTCAGTGATTAAAAAGTAATTTCCTGTTGGTGTATTGAACAATTCAGTTTTAAAACAATTATTAAAAACTGCCTTTCAACCGTTTAACAGTCTTTTCAGAAATACTAACATGCATGAATGACATTACAAAAATTAATTCAGAAATTTGTTGCTGTCATATGAGGACTATCTTTTATTTCTGATTTGAGACACCAGAGACACAGTCATACTTGTTCTTACCTTTGCTAGAACTCTTACTGACACACAACGCAATCTTTGGTTGTCCTACCATTCAATAGGCATTTTCATTGCTCATCATTCTAATACAAGTTGGCGATCTTTTCCACCTTCTGGATGTTGGCCAATTTCACCATGTTTAGTTGGAGTGGTGGGCAGAGTCAGCCGGGAAGATCACAGACTGTGGCAGAGAGAGAAATGAGTCAACCAGAGATAACAACATAAGGGTTCAGATGAGCAAAGTCCTGAATTGACTAATTGGGCTATTCAGTGGTCCAGTATCAAGCAGTGGTCTGACTCTTATTGTGAGGCTTGATGAGTAGCAGGACGACCACTCCCTGCCACAGGTGTGTTCACTCAGGTGATAATTCAGTGGCCTGAACCTGCCCGTTTTCCACGTGCACACATCTCACTCACACTCACCTGCGAAAAAGGGAAAAAGAGGGAGAAGGAAATAGGGAAGGAAAGTAAGGAAAGGCTGCCGCTACCCAGAGCTGGAGGTGGGGGGTGTGACAAAAAACATGAGAGGACTTACACTGGGAGGCTCTAGGAAATGGAGGAGGAGTAAATCAGCAGAGTAAGTAGAGCTTCACCCAGAACTCTGAAGTTCAAGTTAACATAACTGTCTTTTTTTCTTCTCTCTCTGTCATTTTGGCTTTCCTGTTCACTTGCTGTTCTTCACTTGTTTGGTTAAGTCTAGATACCAAAACTACTTAGTTAGGTTTAGCAGGTGTCATGGTCTGCATTAAAATGCATCCTGTCATCATATTTATCATGTGTTACAAAGCTAAAAATCTCCTTTGTGGATTTTACATTTACTTAAGGGTAAGAGGTCATCTGGGCTAACAGACCAACTGGACGTACTAGAAGGTGCAGGCAGTCCCTGCTGGAACATATGTGTCACTGATATGTGCTGATAAAGGGCCATTAAATGGATTGATAATGTCTAAATGTGCTGCAATGCATTCTATAAGTATAACCTAAAGTCAAACACTGGAGGGTCAGGCAAAATTTCTGCACTTTCCAAAAGGTTTCCAAATCAACTTGGTCCTCTCAAAGACAGACGTACAGTTACACAAACACACCCACATGTCTGTGTGACAGAAAGTGAGAAAGAGGGAAAGTGATGGCAAGAAAGGGTTGATCTATGGCTGGCTGTCATGAAAATACATGTATAATTACTGATGTTGGCAGTTGATGCTGCAGGCCCATTCGATGTGGGAGATGTGTTTGTAACTGAAGGGAACACAGACACACAAACAAATGCAGGCACAGGGTTGATTCAAAGCACACAGAACTAATTGAAAGGCGAATGGCAGTATTCATTATTCATGGCTGGGGCCTTTGTGTTGGTTGTGCATTTATTTACAGACTTTGTTTGATGTGCTGCCATTTGCATGGTTGCCATATACGTAATTCATGTAACAGTTGGCAGGTAATCACCAAAACAAGTTAGCATGTAACCAACTGTTGCATATAGGTGTGCTGCATTTTTATGTATTAAAAATGCCCCTAGATGTCACATGGGATGAATGGAAGTGACTCTGTGGTGATTTGCAAATTTAGTGCCATAAATTCTCCTCTGTGCTATGGAAATTAATTCTGTAATCAACTCTGCATACGCTTCATATATTGGTTTTTTATTAAAAGTAGTTGACTTTGGGGGAGACTGGGAACAAGTAATGAGCGCTTGATGCGTACTAAACGTATAAGAAGGCTGGTGGATGATTCTTCATATATTCATGCAAAGCCTCTGGTGAGACAATTACTCACATGCAAGCCAGACTGTGAGTTGGTGTCATCTTGAGGAGGATCTAATGGCGAGGTTTCTGACAGAAACTTCACTTCCAGCAGATTTCCCCACAACACACCAGCTCTCTTATTATCAATTGCTCGCTTTCATTTACTACAAAGCAACTCTCGCGCTTTTAAAAATGTATTTATTGCTTTACAGTGGCAGAAAATTGCCTGAATTTGATGAGAACGCACACGTGTGCTCAATCTTCCATGCGTCCGTCATCCGGGAGCTATCAAAGCAACGTCAGTTAGGAGGAATGCGACGCGAAGGCATCATTTATAATAGAAAAAAATAATCACAAACAGCCCTGGGGGAATCCGCAACAATATTTGGTTGTGCCACAGATCCTTCTTCCTGCCCTCCTGCCTGTCACTAGCAGTACCTGTTCCCACTTACATCTGGGAGCTATCAGGGGCTAATTAGCAGCTAATCAATGTTTAATTAAAATCGGGCTGTTAATTAAAATGACTGGTGGAGAGGATAGGGATTTTTTTTCTCTCGTTTTGACATCTCAGGTGTTGTAAGAATGTGCTGCTCTAGGGGAACATGGGGAGATCTGCCAAACTGTAACTTTGGTAACTTCAGAAGGAGAGTTTGCAAAGTCATTAAAAACACACAGAGTTGAAATTCTCACATCAAGTTAACAAGTGAGGTATTATAAAGCTGTGTGTGTGTGTGTGTGTGTGTGTGTGTGTGTGTGTGTATGTATGTGTGGGATTTTTTTTTTTTATAAAACCCTGAGGTATCATTTTCTTCTGCTGTGTTCGTGGATGAGGGACATGACCTCAGTCTCTGGTTTAGTTGTGATGTGTGTGTGCTGTGTGAGATAGAGGATGAAGCAGAAGTAAGACAATATACTACAAATGACCTCATGGTGGAGATATTTTCTTCTGGGTGCAGTTAATCCATACTTGTAGAGGATGACGGATGGCCTTTTGACTTGTTTTTAGTGGCTTTGATTGAATACCAGCCTCTACTGTCTTGTTCCCAGTAGAACAAATGAGTTTCAGTTTGAGTAGCCACCAGCACTTGGGCTGCTCCCTCAAAATGAGGTATTTTTATCTGCTGCCTCTGCTGTGAGTAAATGGAAGTTTGGTGAGTGAGGGAGAAGGAAGAGGTTTCAGAATGAGACACAAATAGAGCAGCATATGTGTGTGTGTATGTGGAACAGAGAGGGGCTGCACTTGTTCCCTGGGCATCTCAAGAAGTTTTTTTTTTTTTTTTTTTAGCTCAAGCTAATTGGTACAACAGGACTTTCATAAAAAAAAACTGTCCCTTTTATTACACCCAGTGATTAACACTGACCTTTAGCTGAGGAGGAAAAGTGCTTAAGTTGTGAGAACAGCAGAGAGTAAGGGGGAGAGAGGGAGAGGAAATGACAGAGAGAGAGGCGTGACAGATCACAGTAATTAATGTCTATAAGAGACCTTAAGGCATTATGCAAATAAAAGATGAATTCTAAAGCTCAAACTCACCCTCAAGACACAGTCAGCCGCCAGATACATGGGTGCAGCATGCACACACATGCCACCTTACACAATGAATTATAACTCATTTGGTATAATATATACTTGTTTATTTCCCCTTGCATATGTAGACTGGATTTTTTTCACATATGTTCTATGTTACGTTACATTTCTATTCTTACATCTCTTCTGGGCTCTTAAAGTTGTCCCTCTCTGGATGGCCACAGGACACATCAGTAGCACCACATCTACAGCATGTCTCCATTGGGATTCAAATGTCCACTGGAAGCGTTTCACAGCTTTTTGTGGCAGACTGTTCTTCTGCAGACAAGTTTGCATTTTGTTCGCTGATATTTTTCCTGCAATTTTGACGACACACGCTCAGCTCTATCATAATCAGTGTTTTAACTCGGTGAGTAGACCAACCAAAAAAATGTGCTCAAGAAAAAGTTTTGTCACTTTGTAGTAAAAGTACTCAAGAAGTAAAAGACTTCATGGTAATGAGATAACTGACACTGGAATAGCAATGAACTGCTGGAGTAGCGAGTAGCTTAAATAATAGCAAAAAGTTTTATCTTTCTTTTATCTTTGTCCTCTGTGCTTTATATGCAGAGAGACTGTGCAGCAATCCTTCTCATGCTTCACAGACTTTGCAGCACAAGTAATGGAACTAAATAGTTTTATATGTAGTGTGTTAGATTGGAAATGGGGACTCATCTCAGAATTCAGCCATGGAAAATGGTTTTTGGTCGTAGATTGCAACTTCATAGAGTTAAGGAGCCTGAGCTGGTAGGGAGGAAGAGCGATGCCACCTAGATATACATAGCTGATGTCACACACAGCAGTCTAGAAAACAACTCCTTGATAAGAGATGGCCTCTCTCCTACTGAGCAGTTGTCCAAATAAGTATGTGGATGCTCATGAGTTCCTGACTGGATGCAGTGTAGTTGGAGCTTGGTCCAGTAGATCAGAGGCTTGCCTCAGTGCCACTTTGAGTTGCAGAGAGGAAAACTTTCTCAATTATGTGCATGTTTGTGGACAAGAGCAGTACAGAATATTCAGCTTTCTTAGTGAAAGTGGTGGGCTCTATAAGGAAACTGTTGAAACAATTTTAAAGTAAATTCTATCCCTTTACTAAGTAGAAACATTGCTATTTTTGAATAGACTTTTTTTGTTTGTTGATAAATTAGAATTGCTTCCCTGAAGTTCTTTTTGGAGCGCATGAGGTCCTTGTGAAAAAAAAAAGTGTCAAGTCCTGTTAAGTGATGTTGCACAGGACTGTACTGCATATTCTCTAGATGTAAATATACAGGGGGCAAATTAAAGAATGAACCACCATAAAGTCCTCGTAAGGTATTGTGCCACAATGTGCTGCCAGAAAATCTTCAATCTTGGCATTGATTTTCCAAGTATCTGGAGCTCTACTACAAAGATCAACCATTTTTCTTTCAAAAGATATTCCTTCAGTTGGTATTTTGATATTGGTGGTGGAGAGTGCTTTCTCAGACATTAATCCAAAATCTCCTATAGGGGTTCAACTGGTTCATTATATGGCTATCATCATTTTCATTCTACACAAACTATTCAGTGACCTCTTGTACCCTGCGGATGGGGACTTCGACCATGGACCCACATAGGTGAATCCTTGGGGATCAAGGGTTGCACATTTCACATGCTGATTGAATTTTGGTGCAGCAGACTTGAGATTAGCCTGGTAGAAATCTCCAGAAGCAATGAAGAAAATGTCCACATCAGCTGTCTGCAACACGCTGATATCTTATGGCTGACCCATATCCTCCTTGACACTGGCGTTCAGCAGTGCATAAACTGCCACAATGATGACTGCAGGAAGTAGAAATGCGGATAATTCACAGTCATGTACTCCAACTGCAGTGAGCACTACATGGAGACCATCTTAGCAGACCGGGCTGCATCCTGACACCACAGGTTGTTGGTGAAACCAGCCAGGCTTCCCTCTCTGAGCTAAATAGTTGAGGTTGTTCTGTCCACTTTTTGGACAGTTAGTCCATCCAGCTGGACTGCGTCATCTGAAATGTTCTAGTTTGGCCCGGTTTTGGTGAAAACCAGGGCACAGCAGTACCTCATGCTGCACTGGGAAGCTCTCCAGAGTCTGACATGGTCTGTTTTGATGACCATGGATGCGCATTTGCCCGCATGGCTGTAGGCCAGTGTGGTTTAGCAGTTAGCCTAGCATGTGTACCTCCAGACTTGCCCTGTTTCCTCGTCCTTTCACACTGCGAGTGTTGTTTTTGAGCCAGTGTTCGTAGCAGCCCCAACTCACTCAGCGCACTCAGCTAGTGCTTTTTCTAGTAAAAGTCTTGGACTATGAACTATGAAAACTACTGGTGGGCCTAAAATGAGTTGAGGCCAATGAGACTTTTTTTCTGACTTTGGATCACACGGTTGACCTTTTAGAAAAACTGTTACCTCTGTAGCTGAAAGTATTTTAATAGCTCCATAAGATGCACTTAGCCTACTGGTACCAAAGCTGACACTGTTCTGTTACTGCTGCAATAAATGGTTAACACAAAAGAAGGTGTGAAGTAAACTGTGGGGAATAATTGTCTCATACTATACAAATTTTTAAAGGGAATAGTGAGCAAGTAATATAAATGGAGTTTGGAAGAGATCAAAACTCCTTTTAATATAAGATCAAATAACATGAATGATGTACTCCCTAAAATGGCAGATTTATGCTTCCATGGATGTACATTCAATATTTGTGCAGGGCTGTGCACAGCCGAGTGTTATATATACCATGGTACAGGTAGGATATGCATACCTTGACACAATGTTGTCTGAATTTGTAAAACGGGAACACTAATTGGTTGATCCACAACTGTCTGGAGTTTGGTATAAAACTAAGATTAAAACAAATGTACAAACCACATGCATGCATAAAGACATCACCATGGGAGCACAGTAGAATGTGCTATTTGTGATTTGACTGTCTGTTTGTGTCTTTGCTGGCTTGTCTCTGTCAGAATAGAAAATATTTAGTTATGATAGTCGATGTGTATTTAACACCTGCTGTCTAACCAAGTTGTTGGATGCAGAAGGTATAATATGATAGTCGCTACCAGCAGGAACAGACCAAGCTGACTTTGAATACGTTTGGAATTTTCTCAGTTTGATGTTATTGGTTACTCAATCACCTGCTGACTGAATGTGATTTGTCTGTGTTTGTAGTCTGTACAGACAGTCTGCTAATTTCTTTTTAAATATTCTTGTTTGTTATCTGTGCTGGATAATGCATAATTAGCTTTAATTAAAGCAACTAATATTGTTGGCCTGTAGGCAATATTTTAATATTCAAAATATATAAATAAAAGCATTGCATATATCAAGTACAGGATCATTAATGCTTGAAAATTAGTGCTATGCATCTTTTTTTTAAATGAATTCAAAATATATTTCTTGACTTTGCTAATGGGAATTGCAGTTGACATCCTGGTACAGATTCAGTGTCGTATGGTTTGGTGTAATGGGCTCAACCTGGGTCCAATCTGCTGAGTCGCTTCCCACATCAATGTGTTTTTTTACTGGTTCAGTAATTCTTGCTTATAAGTGTGTCTTTATTTGAGCTAGACACAGAAAAACTGAAAGAATAATTTCATTCAGTGTGTGTGTACATGTTTCAATTGGGGATTTCAACTGCATTTCATGGTGTTCACAGACAGAACTTGTTTGGTTGACATGGAGATAGCCCTGTTGTGATTATGTGATCACCAATATTTTCATAGCCTCAGAGGATGAAATTGTCTCTATATGTGTCCTGCTGAATCTTAGTTCTGTATCTGACACCAATGATCATAACAGTTTATTACAGAGAATAGAACAACTAATTGTTACTGAAGGAACTGTTTGGTCAGAACATTATGATCACTAACAGGTTAAGTGAATTACACTGATTATCTTTCATCATGGTACATGGTAGTGGATTGAATATATTAGGCAGCAAGTACACGTTCTGTCCTCAAACTTGTGCTAGAAGCAGGAAAAGCAACTGTAAGGATTTGACGTTGGCCAAATTGTGATGGATAGACGCCTGGGTCAGAACATCTCCAAAACTGTTGTTCTTGTGGAGTGTTCCTGGTCTGCAGTGGTCAGTATCTATCAAAAGTGGTCTAAGGAAGGAACAGTGATGAGCTGGTGACTGGGTCATGGGCAGCCAAGGCCAAGGCGAAAATGCTAACCACCAAGCCGCTGTGCAGCCCCATAAACTAACTAACTAGTAAATTAAATTATTATTCTTTTTTAACAACATGACACATTAAAGCAGCGTGTTTTATGGATGGTATTTAAAGTTTGTTCAGAGAATGTCAGCAAATGTAAAAATCTTCCTTGGTTTTCTGACTTCTGACCGGGCCTTGACTCTCTGTCTCATTATAAAGTAGCTTCTTGAACAAAGCAAGACAGAAACTAACCCAACAATAAACAAACAGTACTGTGTGCATGTTTTCCAACGCTTTAAAAAAACAAGAGAAATCCGAGATTTCTGACCTCCGCAAAGGGAAGATGTGGATGGTAAAGTTGGAAAATCTAAATCCGGATCCAGAATCCAGATCCTTATCCGGATCAACACAAAATTTGAATGGAGTCTTCCCTGGGCCAAGATCCACCTCTGGTGAAAATTTCATGAAGATCCGACAAGTAGTTTAGGAGAAATCCTGTCCACAGACACACACACAGACAGACAAATAAATAAACGGACCCGATCGCATAACCTCCTTGGCGGAGGTAATAACACACGAGTAGCGATTTTATCAACTACCTTCACACCCTTTGCATTTCAAACAGCATCAGTTCTCCTCAGTACAGTTGTCCACAGTTTTTCAAGGCACTCGGCACGTTGTTGAGCTTCAGAGCATCTTGGACAACGTGCCATATTTGCTCATTGTCTCTTTCTGAGATCCCTACTGACACCACAATGCTGTGATCAGGTCTCTGTGGGAATCAACCCATCTGTAGCAGGATTCCTTCTTGTGGCTGAAGATAGTGCTTAATAAATCTGGCTGTACATATATGTCATTACTCCAGTTTTCTCTTACACTGACAGATTTTGCTGCACCTACGAAAAATCGAGCAGTCAGTGAAAAACAGTGTGTTTCGCTCTCTCTGCTGTGATTCGTCAGTCTGTGGGACGCGGCACCCTCCTGTAAAAACAGGCAGTAACATCACCCATTTGGTTTGTTGACTACTGTTTTGATGCCTCGACTTTGGAATTTGGCCATCATCATGCTGGTCTTTTGAAACTAGACACTTTTGTGTTTGTGTTAAGCACTTTGTAACTGTGTTTTGGTTTGTCTGACACTGCTGCATTTCATGTTCTAAGTCACTCTTGCTGTATTTATTTGCTTTTGTAAGTGAACAACTTTGTGTGTTTTAACAAAGGCATAAATAAAGCTTTACTTTCAACCTGATGAGTCGCCCCCCGCTGATCATTAGAGATTGCAGGTTCAAGTCTCTGTTGCAGACATAAAGGTTTCATCCATCTTTATATACAGTCACTGACACCAAATAAGTGAACAGACAAGAGGGGAGAAACAGAAATCACCAATAAGTAGTTTATTTTTATTTTTTGCTCTTGGAAGGATAGTCTTTGCATACCATTAAACTGCAATGCCCTTGGATTCCAGCAGAGACATTTGTTGTATGTCACTTCTCTCTCTTTCTTATTCCCTGTTAGTAGTAGCTATCAAAGGGACAAACGCACACATTAAGTGTTGAATTGAGGCACAATAGACATTGATTTTTTTTTTGCTGATTGTATATATAACTTCAGCTCTCCTCCTAAAGTCCATCCTTATGACTTCTGTGCAACATTAGAATGTCACATTCAATTTTTGTTTAACTTCAAGTAATTTCCTCCTAAACTGAAGCTATTCATTCATTTACTTTTGCAGGGGGAAACACGTAAAAAAAAAAACAACACGTACCCATTAATTTGAATTTAAAATTTTTTTTGTACTGTACCAGTCAAATGTTTGCACACACCTCCTCATTTAATGTTTTTCTTTATTTTCATGACTATTTACATTGTAGATTCTCACTGAAGGCATCAACATTATGAATGAACACAAAGTGTGAAGTAGGGCATGTCACTGCAGGAGGCAGTGGTAGCCATGTTGGTCCAGTGTCTCTTCAATTTTGAAAAAATTCCCAACACTGTCATAACAAAGCACCCCCACAACATCATACCTCCTCCTCCATGCTTCACGGTGGGAACCATGCATGTGGAGACCATCCATTCACCTTTTCTACATAGCATAAAGACACAGCGAGTGGAACCAAAGATCTCAAATTTGGGCCCAACAGACCAAAGCACAGATTTCCACTGGTCTAATGTCCATTCCTGGTGTTTCTTGGCCTAAACAAATCTCTTCTATTTCTTGCTTTTCCTTAGTAGTGGTTTCTTAGCAGCTACTATTTGACCATAAAGGCCTGATTGGTCAGTCTCCTCTGAATAGTTGATGTAGAGATGTGTCTGCTACTAGAACTCTGTGTGGCATTTGTTTGGGCTCTAATCTAACGGTGCTGTTAATTTGCCATTTCTGAGGCTGGTGACTCAGATGAATTTATCCTCAACGGTCCTCATGTAAGCCAGTTTCATCGTAGCGTTTGATGGTTTTTGCGACTGCATTTGGGGATACATTGAAAGTTTTTGCAATTTTCCAGAGTGACTGACCTTCAGTTCTTTAAGTAATGATGGACTGTTATTTCTTCTTCATTAGCTGATTGGTTCTGGCCATAATATGGATTTTGACACTTGTCAAATTGGGCTGTCAACTGTGTACCGACCTGACTTCTGCACAACACAATGGTGGTCCCAACCTCATTAGGAAGGCAAGAAATTCCACAAAACAACCTTCACAAGGCACACCTGTGAAGTGAAAACCATTTCAGGTGACTCACCTGAGAATGCCAAGAGTGTGCAAAGCAGTAATCAAAGCAAATGGTGGCTATTTTTCAATTTGTGCTCTGGTCAGATTTTTTTGAATTTCTTCTTGTCGTATTTTTGCTTTCTGTATTTACATCTAAATGAAAGTCCCGTGGATGTAATGAATCTTCTTTAAATGACTGTTGAAGACCAGCAGTAGTAACACTTCTGCAGGAAGTTTAGCATTTATCGTAGTACTTTTTGATGCTACATGATAGGGAACTAAAATATCAACATATTGACTTTGAGCATTACATTCCCCACTCACACACTTTATACTCAAATGTACGCATAAATAGCCTTGTATAGTGAAAGCTCTCTTTACAACTGTCAAAGATAAGACTAATAATCAAATATCACTGAAATGAAACGCATATGGGACTTCAGACACTGAGCAGGTTAGCCTTTTATATGATTTGTGTATGTCTGACCTAGTGTAGAACACTCAGCAGCATGTCTGAGTGCCCCAGCATTTATCATCTATGTAACTTTGTTTATTTTTTAGTGTTTGCACTGATTCTGATATGGCTTCTCCCTTGTGAGTACTCAGGCTTTTGCTTCTGCACTAACCCAGTTTCCACACGTTCCTGAATGAAGTTATCTTATCTTAGGACACACATGTTTTTATGCAGTTTATCAACATATGCACTTCACAATAAACTGGGCTGTTCTTGACAAGAATAAGCCCATCGAAGAGATGGAAAGGCAAAAAGGAAGAAGACCGAGAAGAACCAAGAGAGAAAGCGATTGAAGGAATGGAAATGGTAGAATTAAAGGGAGAGACAGACAGACAGAGGGAGAGAGGAGACGAAGAGGAAGCCAGAGCACTTCAAACAGCTCTTAGCTTGTTCCATGTGCAGTAATAATAAATGGGGCTTCATTATTTAGTTGTGTGTGTCTGTAGTGCTGCTGCTGCCAGTTACACTGCAAACCCCCTGCCTACTTATCACTCTGTTATTCTCCTATTTACTAATCCAGGAGAGAGAGAAAACCTGTTTGAAGAGAGAGAGAGTGTGAGTGTGTGTGTGTGTTTGTGTAAGTGTGGGGGCATAGACAATCCTTCCTGGTGCATGTGAGGATGCCTGTGTGTGTGTTTGTATGTCTGTTTTGCCAAGGGAGATGATTATCTATTTACAGATGCCACCCACAAAATCCCATGACCCTTCACTGTGGGGGCTGGATGATAGAAAGGTAAAGAGACAGAGAAAAATGAGAGACAGAAATGTTTGGATATTATTGTTATTATTTTTCCTCATGCCAGTCATTGTTAGCAGCGCCATCTTTGAAGCACGTCAAACAGACAATGCCTCACCTTCATCCTATCACCCTGCTCTGCAACCTGCGACAGGTGCCAGAGAAGGTTTAAAAAGGTTATATCCTGATTCTCAGCTTCTCTCTTGGTGCTATGATAGAAGTTAGTCAAAGGCCAGTGTCTGCCCTGTTAGCAGGTATCACAGCTGTGTAGAGGTGTCATCACCAGCTGTTAACCTCCAGAGAGGGGAGGATGTGAGGGAAGTTTCTCGAATGGGCTGCAGAGTGCCTCACCTCAGTCTGTAGAGTTAAAGTAGCAGCTGGCTGTGATGGGAAACCTCCAGAGATCAACTAGACAGACAATATTTCTGTGTTAGTGTGTGTAAGTGTGTTTCATGGATGCACAAAGCAGCCTGACATTCACACTGAACTGTCATTTTCTGGCATTCCATTATCCACTCTGACATTTCCCCCTTGATAGCCTCTCTGTGTGATGCTTTTTAGATTTCAGTTTAGGTATTTCCCATTTTATGTTGAAAGAAAGTTTCCTTATGTGTTCCGGTTGATTCTACTTCCTGTCCACATGTCGTTTCCTGCCTGCCTATTACCCTCGGCTCTGTGATGTACTTAGCCCTGTGTTTCTCACTCTGTCTTTGTCAGTTCTTCTGTTTACCAGTCTGACTTACACTGCAACAGCTCACCAGAGGGCTGTGCTACAACGCAAGTTCAACATCACCAGGCTTCCTTTGTGTTCCCTAAAACCTCAATTAGAAATAATGGGCAACACGAAGGTGGTTATTAACTTTCTTAGTTAACCAGTTTTTCCTCATCAGGTTTTCTATGAGCTCCCATAAAACGAGACGTTTGATGTGTCATGTGACTGTTCTTCCGCACAAAATGGACATTTCTCTGCCGCCTCATTCAGACAGTGGGAACGAGTTGTTATGAGGAATGTAAAAATGTGTGGATATGATGCAAGAGAGGCATGCTGGTAGAAAAATTTTATTCTATTACTAATGCAGCACTTTTCAAGACACTCAAAGATGCTTTACAAACTAGATAAGAACACAAAAAATGAGTAAAAAGGAAAAATGAGCATAAAACAGTAGGATTATGAGTTGTAGGCAGTGTTGAAAAGCTGGGTCTTTATGGTTTTCTTGACTATGGAGAGTGAGGAGGATTCACTTCCAGAGAGTGGGAGAGATGATTGAAAAGATTTGTCTCCCCGGGTCTAGTGTTTGGTTTGGATGGGGGTAGATAGGAGGCTAATATCAGCAGAGTGGAGGGAGTATTTGAGAGTGTGCCAGTGGAGATGTTCAGCCAGGTAGGGGGGAGCCAGGTTATGGAGAACTTTGTAGGTGATCAGAAGGATTTTGAAGTGGATTCGCCGGGGGACAGGGAGCCAGTGGAGAATCTGAAGAAAGGGGGTAATGTGATCACAAGTGTGGGAGTAGGTGAGCAAGTGGTGAGTAGAATTCTGGATTTATTGAAGTTTCTTGAGTGTTTTGGATGGTGTACCATAGAGAAGGCTGTTGCAGTGGTCAAGTCTGAATGTGATGAATGTGTGGGTGAGAGTTTCTGCAGCTCAGAAGGGAAAGGATGGACGGAGTTGAACAATGTTTGGTGGCAGAAAGCTGTTTTCGTGATGTGCTTAATATGTTGGTTGAAGGAAAGGATTTAAAAGAAGACGCCTAGATTTCTGATGAGGGGGGAAGTGAGTACAGTGGAGCTATTAATGGTCAGTGAAAACTTGTAGGTGGGTTTGGTGAGTGATATTAGATGGATTATGATTTTTGATTTGTTACAATTTGTCAAGTTCGCTTGGAGCCTTTTTTTTCTGTGATGCAGAATTGTTACTACTTATGTATGCTAACATGCAATATGTGTAGTTTACCACTCAGTCTCTCAATACAGCCTCTTATTTCTCATGAGAAAGCTGCACATCAAATCTCTGAAAAGTCTGTGTATCACACACATGAGCATTGAGCATTTTGGACATCTACTATGAGAGGACATCACAAGCTTCTTTATAAATCACATGTTCCTTGCCCATCCCCTCAAAGTCCATCCCTCTATGCCACAACAGGCGCAGAAAGTTGCAAATGAAAACATAGAATACTGAGAAAAAATACTGACATCCCAAAATTGAACAAAAAATGAATAAAAATTTGACTGAAAGAACACAACCATGAAGAAAAAAATCTGAAATTGTCCTTGAAAGTCGCATCAAAATACAAAAAAATATCAAAACAGAAAGAAATCATTTTGAGTACCTGCGTTTTATTTTTAGTGGAGCTTTTTTCAGAGACATTTTTTTTCATTGCCAATAAAAATGGCTTAATGTATAAACATTTATATTCCAGTTTTTTCCCTTTTCAGTCAAAAATGTTGTTTCCATTGATAATAAATTGTACTGTCTCTATTTTAGCCCCATACTACTGTTAGTAATACTCGAGCAGCACAAGTGGACAATTCTGCTGCTCAAAGAAATGTCCTGTTTGCTCATGTTTGAGATGTGTTTTTTAAAGGTTTATGTCATCAGCAGCAGCTTGTGGGCTTGGGGTTGAGTTCCACATACTGTGTAGGGATGTAGAGAAGTTTTAAGAGACAGATTAACTTATTGTTGGTTGTGAATTGTTGACAAAAAATTCTAAATTGTTCTCTTAACAGCTCAAAGTCTTATACAGTTTGTCATAGTTCTTCTCTGATGTTGCATTTTAGCTTGTTTTTGATATTAAAAATAAGTAATCATTGAATATGTAGCTAGTTTTCAACATACACTTCATAATACTTTTAAACTAATAGCTCTAACACAGTTTTAGAAGACCATGCTTTGTCACTTTCAGTCAATGTCAATGAAATGTGTCTCTCTACGTTGAGCTTGCACTGAATGAATGCAATGAAGACCAAGTTAATGCCACAGTCTAATGCTGCAAAGTAAACCTCAGAGAGTGTTGATACTGTGACAACTCAGGGGAAGAAAATTGATGTGAACTATTCGAAAAATCCCGTTTATTTTCTGCTTGTCTTATGTAGAAACCGTGTGAAGACACTACGATGGAAGTTGCTGTTTGTTGCTGCCTCTTACCAATGAGTAATTCTGACAATTTGTTATACATTAATACACCAGCACAGTGTTGTCCTGTGCCCAGATCTTTCATATGGTGGGTCACCTCTTTATACGTGCCACTAGAGTCATTGATATATTTTTATTTATCAAGCCATTTATGTATTTGCAACCTGAGACACAGCGCTCATCATCTTAGATCTGCTGTGTGTCCCCAGCATATTGACAGAGATGAGAAAGAAAGCTTTTGTGCTGTCTGCTCCAGTCACTTGGCATGTTTTGCAGAGAGAAATCAGATTAAAGACCTTGGTGTCCTGGGCTAAAGAGTTAAGAAGAAGCAGAACATCCGGCATCAAAAATAACTGGGACTATGTATCGACAGAGTGAAGGGAGTGAAGCAGAGTGATGACAGACACACAGCTTGAAGTCTTGTGTCTGAGCAACAGCAAAGAAACAGACAGATACACAGGTTCTCAGAAAGTTAACAGTATAGAGGTAGCAAATACAAAAACTAAAGTAATAAATAAATGCGCAAATAACTGAGCGGTTATGATGAAAAGCCTCTTTAAAACATACCGTAAGAGTCAGATAATGTTGTCACCAGGGAAGTTATTCCTGAGTAAGGCACAACGGGAAAAGGCTGGTGGCTTCTTTTTAACCACGCCTGACGAACGTCAGCAGGGTTACTGCATTCGGTGCGATATCTGGCTGGGTAAGTATGTATGTGGCTATGTCCGTTCCGATATCTCTGCAAGTGCTGAAGTCAGCATAATCAAACTTTGCACTGAAGATCAGTCTGAGGTCCCCTGCTCAGTTGTGGAGTTACAGGTCAGCAGATCAAGTAGGAAGGGAGATACGTACGATGATCAAAATGGATACATATTGCATCATTTGTATAGGGAGGACAGGGTTTTCGCCAGTAGAGGGCATGGTTCTGCCCTGTACTGAGGGCTCGTCTAGTTGAATCTGAGGATAGAGGGAGTTCTTTTTTCTAAAGCAGAGAGCATTGGATGGAACAGAAGAGATCAGAAAGTCAGGGTGGGAATCTGTGGTGATCTCATGATTCTTTTCCATTTCAGCATTGGTTCTCAATTCAAAATGATTCTAGAAAAAGCTATGTTTTAGATGTTACTTCATCCCAACCATTAGCACGTGGCTTTTGCTAACTAAGCTGCAACTAAAACATAGCTGACATCAAGCTGCTGCTCTTGACAAAGGTCATTGTCTGACCAACAGAAAAAAGTAGAGAAAGGTGTGTGAGTGTATTCAGCATTTATTATTTAACTTCTTTTTAACTGCCTTGACTTTGACATATCTTACTGTCTTCCTTGTATATGAAAACTATAAAGTGACCTGACCAACATAAGCAGTTCAATGTTAATAAATGCTTTCTGAACTCAGGTATTTCAAAATGAAACAGACTATGGATTGAGCTGTTCTTCTCTCCCCATCAGAGTTGGCTGACATTCTGTCTTTTTTGCTGGCACTGGAGCTCAGTGCTCCTCTAATCTTAGTGTAGATGCGATGGAACATAAGGCCTTTACAAAATCCTTCGCCTTTGTCCTTCCTAGATAATTTTTACATTTGCCTAATTGCATGAAAATAGTAATAAAATGAACACCAGAACTTTTTCAGTTTTGGACATTTTGGCTGTTTCAGTCTACATAGTTGGATCATGACCCCACATGAAAAAGAATTTCCAGAGGAAATGAGAAATGTGATTGTGAAACAGGACTGCACAGTGTCTCGCTGGTTAGCACTGTTGTCTTGCAGCTAGAAGGCTGGGACACAAACACCCAGTTAGCATCCCGGCTTGGGCCTGGACTCTTTCTACATGGTGTTTGCATGTTCTCCCTGTGCATGCGTGGGTTTTCTCCCGGTACTCCGGCTTCCTCCCACAGTCCAAAAATGTGCTGAGGTTAACTGGTGATTCTAAATTGTCCGTAGGTGTGAATTTGAGTGTCATTATCTGTATGTGTAGCTCTGTGATAGACTGGTGACCAGTTCAGGGTGTCCCATGCCTTCACCCCAAGTCAGCTGGGATAGACTCCAGCCCCCCCTCAATCCCAATGAGGATTAAATGATGTATAGATAATGGAAAGATGGATGATTGTGAAACATCGCAAAGATGAAAAGGTATACAGGAACATACTAAAACATATGAAAAATCAATTGGCACACTTTGCAGCAGTAATCAGGAGCTGTAGAACAACTCATAGTACCACTAATCAGAATTGTAGTAGCTGTCATCCTAAGATGACACTATCAACAGTGTGGTATGTACACAGGCTTGCTGTGATAAACAGACAGGCAAGTGCTTCAGGCTTGGCACGGGGGTTATCAGTAGAAATATGCCAGTGACAGCTCAGACAGTGAGAAGGACACTGCATATTGTCAACCTCTATGGACAGCATCCAAGAAAAACACCTTGCCTGCTCTTCAGCACAAAACTGCAAGATTAAAATTTCTCAGACAACTTGGAAAAAACGTCTGAGGAATATTAGAAGCACATTCTTTGGTGAAATGAGACCAAGATAAGCATATATGGTTTTAATCTAGCCAGGACAACCACAGTGAATGCAAAGCCACGGAGGTGTGAGTGTGATAACTGACTGCCTGAATGCAAAAAGTCTGGGGAAATGACATTTACAGATGCACCATTAATGAGTGTGGATTCACCAAAATACTGGCTGACTTCTAGTCTGCAGAAGCTTGGCAGAGGAGCATCGGAAGCACACAGTCATACAAGTTTCTACAGAAATAAAAGTGAAGACTGTGGCCTGGCTGAGTATGTCACCTGACTAGAATCTAACAGAGGGCCTTAAGGGTATTTTAATGAGAAAGGCAGAGCATCACAACCCTTCCATCAAAGAGCAGTAGAAGCAATCTTAAAGAATGTCAGAACACCTCTCCAGAAAATTGCGCAACATGGTCATCAAAAATAAAGATGAGTTTAAAAAATATTGAAAAAAAGAAAATACTTGAATCTCAGTAATGAAAAATGCATTGGTTGTTGTTGCATTGACTTGCTACTTTAAGGCCTGTAATTTTAACATGGGAAATTCAAGTAGGCTATTTGTTTGTTTGTTTAGAAGTAAAACAGTTACTCTAAGGTGACAGAATCAGTTGACATTCACATGATTTTGCACAGGCTGTATGATGAACCACACAACAACTTGTTAACGCTGGCAGGACCAGATGTGTGAAATTTTGACCGGGTAGATGTTAGCAGTGAGTGGGACACATTCAGACTTCTCAAAAAACAAAACTAAGGTGAAAGCTGAGAAGTAATGTCATACATTATTATGAGGGCTCGGACTTTAAAACATTCATTTTGATTAATTACAGAAAAATAATGCATTAAAAAATAATGCTTTTAATTCAGCCCGGTCTCACGGGGATTCGTGAAACTGTCACGTCAGTTTTTGTTTCGGTTTCGTGCGCACCAACACGATGTCGTCATGTTTTTCGTGCCGCTCACCACGAGCGAAACCCGCTGTGGTAATCACATCTGAAAGTGGTTTATACCGGCGGATTCATGACGATCTGAGCTGTCCATCGGCGTTTGCGGCCGCCGCTGCGGCCGCCGGACATTCTTTACATTCCTATGCAAATTCGGCGGATTCATGACGATTTAAGCTGTCCATCGGCGTTTGCGGCCGCCGCCGCGGCCGCCAGTCATCCGGCCGCAGCGGCGGCCACAAACGCCGATGGACAGCTTAGATCGTCATGAATCCGCCGGTATAAACCACTTTCAGATGTGATTACCACAGCGGGTTTCGCTCGTGGTGAGCGGCACGAAAAACATGACGACATCGTGTTGGTGCGCACGAAACCGAAACAAAAACTGACGTGACAGTTTCACGAATCCCCGTGAGACCGTGTTGTTTAATTGCACCTTTCTCAGTTCCCTAATTTCTGGCACACCGGCAACACTGATGCACGCTCCGGCCCAGTAGGTGGCACTAATGCACCTAAAGTCTGTTTGCCAGCCGTGAAGAAGCAGCACAGGACGCGCTCATCACAGAAACATCGGACCAACATGGCCGCTTGGAGGTAAACTTTTTCTTTTATTCTTGAAACTGTTCAGCAAAAAGTATTTCTGAACGCATATAAGGTGAGAAATAAGCTGCTGAATCTGTCCTCGTTTTAGTTCAACACTAGTTTAGACATTTAATAAAAGTTTCGCGATGTGTCGGACCTATACTCCCTGCACCTCATTAGCATAAATGTAATTAATTTATGCAAATGAGCTCCGGGGCGACGCACCATAAGTTAGCTAAGACAGTCCAGGTGCCGGCAAACGGTGTAGTCATCCCACAATATACCACTTTTCCAGATATTTAAACTATTTGAGTTTCCCAAAGTCTGAAACTGTTGAATATAATCGCTGAAATTAGACTTTGAATTCGCAGTAATCTGTGAATGTAGTAGACAGATGAAAAATGTACAGATAAATATAAATGAAACAAACATTTTTGTTGTTTAAGTTAACATACATGTCTTTTCATCAAATAAGTCATCAACTAAAATTTATTTGAATTAAAAAATTTGCTTATTGTGTCACTTACCGATATTTGACAAAAATACAATTAATTACAAATCCTGTAATGAATTCGATTAATTTTTTTAATCGTGTCCCACCACTAATCATTGTTATTTTTTCTTGAAATGTCAGCATGTGGTGGATGTTAAAGGTAAGAACAGTCACAGACATTCTTTCAGTCACTTCACAACACTCACCTCATCATCCTTCCTTTCCCCTGAGGAGCAGAGCAACCAGTCAGCTATTCACTGGGCCAAAGTAGCTGCATAACACCGGTGTGATAGCTAATTTCCTCTTTAATACAGTGTGCGGGGGAGAAGCAGAGATTGTTTGTAGTCTGAATTAAAGACACAGAATGGTAACACTGATTAAAAAGGACACAAGACAAAACCCTGGAGCAAATTCCTCATTGGAGAGGTTTTAATGCCCAGTTGCAAAAAATGTGATGCAAAGAATCTCTAGAACATTTTTTTTTTCACATATACTGTGGAGTTTATTGCTGCAGTGTGTTATCGTATTGTGGCATTATTTGTAATAAATAGGAATGTCTCAGTTTGCTCTCAAAGATTGGGATGAGGACTGATCGAGGCATTTTTTTCCTGATCAGTGTCGGTGCAAACCTAAGTCTGATCCTTTTTTCTCATCTGCTGTCACACGTGTGTCATAGAGGGAGAGCACAGTTTATTGTAGCATTCTAGGGATTCGTATTTGTAGTAGTTTTGTAAATCAATACTCAAAATGCAATCATGGATTACTTGATAACTGATAACTAACTTAGTGAGCGTTTGTCCAGTGTTAATATTGCTGTTTTAGTCAACAGACATATGATTTGGAACACACATTCACTGGGGCCACTGTAATATAAGAAAGTTGTCCTAGATGATCCCAGCTTGTCCTAAACATATCACCAAGTGTCACAGAAGTTAAACCTCCATGAAGCTCTCTGCTTGCTACCGCAAAACTGCCCATAATCTGAGTGACCACCTCCCTGGATCTCAACAATATTAAAGAGTGAGAGACTCCAGCTGGTGGAACAAGCAGCTACTACAACTGATCTACAATACATTTTCTAACATGCATGTAAAGGATGCAGGTTTTCACCGTCTCTCACTGCATTGCACATCATGCTGTGCCCTACAGGAGCTTTACAACAAGCTTTGTGAGCACTTACATGACAGTAAAGGACAGCTTTTTCTTAATGCATTCCAGAACTGCTCATAGCTTTAATGTACTGGAACAGTGTATTATATAGGAAAATTAGATTGGATGATATTAAATATTAAATGACTTGGATGAGGAGCAAAAAAGTTAATTTGGATATCCAAAGTTGTAGGTATAAATTTTGATATACTGAAAGCATTTGATTTGTGTATTTTGCGTGTTTATTACAAATGCAAACAGGATGGAAGGAGGAGGAAAAGAGAAAGCAAACCGCTAACGAAAAGAATGACAAGAAGCTAGGATGAAGGATATATATATATATATTTACACACACACACTGTACACACACACACACACACAGACAGACACACACACTGTACACGCACACACGTGTTGCTGAACACATCACAATGCTATGATAGAAAGAGAAATATGAGGAGCAGGACAAGTGAGGGAATTCAGTGTGTGTGTGTGTGCACATGACTCTCGTCCCTTATTACCACACCTAACCAGCACCGTGTTTGCAGTAGCAGTTTTGTCTGCATCCACATAAATGTGCATTCACACTGTGGCTTGTACAGTTTATATATGTGTGTGTAGCTCTCTCTCTTACTCTGTGTGTGTGCGTGTGTGTGTGTGTGTGTTTGACTGCCACCGTGCAGCAGCTCTCTCTCCTACAGTATTTTGCACGCTCAACCCACAGAGCATCTCTTAACACACATGCACATACTGCTGGCATTCCTTCTCCTCTCTCTAATGCTCCCTCCTCCTCCTCCTCCTCCTCCTTGTCCTCCTCCTCCCATCTCTCTCTCTCCATCTCGGTGTCTCGTTCAGGGCAGTTCGTTCGTCAGAGCGCTGTAACAGAGTGGAGTGTGTCTTCGCTGTGGTGCGTGTCTGTCCAGAGAAACGATCGCTGTGACAACAGAGAGGCAGATAAAGAGAGAGAGAGAGAGAGTAAGGGAGAGAGAGATCCAGAGGCAGGACTGAGTGGACCGAGAGAAAGCAGCATTCCTGACCACCGTGAGTACTCTACTGTATATACTTGCGTTTCTCCATTCACTCTCAGCTCAGAGAGCTGTTTCCCTCCTCCTGACTAACCGTGTGAGTTCTACAGTAGGAAGGTGGATACTGTAGAGAGCAGTCAACAGGGATACAGTATGGGAAGATGCACAGTGTTTACTTTCACATTGTTGGCATGCTGGGAGCTGCAGAGTGTGCCTTGTGAATGAGTGTGTGTGTGTGTGTGTGTGTGTGTGTGTGTGATCACTGAGTATATGTGTAAGCACTTTGAAATGTGGAATAAAAGTTTAGACATGTGCCAATGGGTATTAAAGTGACTCCCAGAAGAAATAAGAGTTGTTGGTGCACATGTGATTACAAAACATGCACCTAAACTCTCTCACATGCTGCCGATGCAATCTTTTTGATGTATTTGTATTTTGTTATTTTCCGCAACTCAAGCAATTCTGTTTCATTCATGTTTGGTCGTGCTTTCTACACTTGCAGGCTTTTCCCACAAGAAATACTTCCTTTAATGAGTGAAAAGTATTGAAATTTAATAGGAATAGCTTTATTAGTAGTTTTGCTATTTATCATGTTTGGTGGTCTGCTGACGTGCATGAGGTCTTTGTTTTCTTCAGATATATGTAAACTCCTCAAACTAACTACAGATCCACTCACTCACAGCACACAGGACAATTCCACAGTGCGCTGCGTTTTACTTTCCTATCGTTTTGTCAGTCACTCACATCCTGAGCGGTCTTGGCTGTTTCTCTTACATAAAAGTAAATGGGCACCATTTTCTCTCATGCAGGATTGTGCGGGTGGGTCTGAACTGCTGCACTTTCTTGAGTGGTATTTCCCAGCACTGATCTAGAAACATATCTTCACCCTCTCCACCACCAAAAGCTGGAGCAAGGCTGGCTGGAATCAGCCACTGTAACTGTCTCTCCGCAGCAAGATAAGATTTGTTCATTTTAGTGTTTCCACTTCTCTTGGGGAGTGTTCGAAAAGAGGACTGGAGAATGTACCAGAGGCGTTTTGTAAAGTGCGGTGTTGATGCTGACAGCAGAGAGAAGAGGTTAGAGGGCTAACAAAGAAAGAACTAAAAAGAGGGATTATGATAACTTCTTAAAAAGAGGGATTATGATAACTGCTGCCACCCCTTCTTTTCCCCTCTTCCTCGCTCACAGTAATTATTTCTGGAAAGTCTGTTTCATTCTTTGCCACCTCTGTGACTTTTGTCAGCCCTGTTTTCCTTTGTCGGATGTCACAAAGTCAAAATCAGGCACACTTGCCACTGCAAAACTGTAGAAAATGTCTGCTGAGTGATATTTCACATGTTTTAATTAGTCTCTGGTTGATTTACATTTAAAAACATTAACAACATATAACCTTTATGTCATTTACAGATTTCTTTGATGTAAAATGATTAATGATTTATTTCATGGCATCCCTGTATGCATACTTCATCCTGTATGAAGGTATTGTATTCCTGTACATGAAATAAAACAACACATTTCCCTCGCTACAAAGAATAATATGTGTTCATCTGAACTGTGTATGAAGTGCAGATGAATTAACAGGCTTTTGTAAAAATGACTTGCACTGGTATCTGCACAGAATGGTGTGTGATGTGCTCAGAACTGTGTTTCCTGAAGAGATCAAGGAATGTTAGTTCGGGGCCCGAGCCTCCCGAGCAAAGTGTCGAGGGTAGGATATCTTTGGCTTTTGTTGGGATTTACTCTCACAATAAGGATTTAGTGGGTGACAGTTGGGCAGGGTGTGTCTACATCAAAGAGGCTTCTCAGCAAGAAGCAGCAGTGAGCAGCAATGCATCATGAAACCCTGCTGCTGCTGCGGGGAGGCAGAGCCAGGAGAAAGTTGCCCTTGTTGTTCTCTGTTTCATTTTCTTTATGTTTTTAAAGGGGAAAACAAAGATCGGGCAGCGTGTGTGACGAGTGTGGGCATGCAGAAGCACCGCTGGGTTCATTTCAAGTGTGTGTGTTCGGTGTGTATGTGCATTTGTAAGGCTCTTTAATGGCTTAATGGTCCAAATGCTGGCTTTAAGGATTTGTTTGTTAAACATGTGTGAGTGCAGACATTATGTAGCATTTACAACCTCGAGATAAGTTACAGAAAATGTCAAGAACCGAAACAGAGTCTGATGCTGAATGAAAAATGCGGCTGTCTGCTCAGAATGAAAACTAATGGAGAATAAACCTCCACGGTCTAATTGCCGACTATTTCATCATCACCCAATAATTTGTACAATAACAACTCATTCGGAATGACATATTCAATTTATATCTGTCTTCTTCTCACGAGCATCCATTTTTATTAGAAAACACTACACTTTACCCTTCAACTGCTTTTGTAATTTATCACATGCACTTTCTTGACTGTCACAGTCACACGCCGTTCAAAAAGTTTCCACTTCCGATGCAGCTCCCCTTCATGCGTGCGCCACCTACACTCGTTTGGAGCCGTCTTTAAAAATGCCTCTGCATCTTTTCGGTGAGCCGGTACAGTATTTCACACACCGCTTAATCCCTTTAAGCAGAGTTGTTATCCTAGCCCCTGATGAACTGTATCACTCCTGTAGCTCGTTGCACCTACAAGCTGTTTTTACCGAGCATCTTTGTTGGTTTAAAGGTGAATGTACTACAGTGTGTGTGCTGGCGTTGTCGGGTGTACTGACAGCACAGATAAGTCTTTTCTCCTGAGGCCTAATCCCTCCTCTACACAAGAATGAGAGATGGAAGGAGGAAAAATACGTGAGACAGTGGTGTTGAACACGGTGACAAGTCCCCGAGAAAATGCGTCCACGTTGTTGTGTGTGTTGGTGAAGACAACGCAGTGACGGAGGCTTTCAGGAAGGAGCGAGAGCAGGATTTGCATGTGAACAAGGGCTTTAACGGTGCTGTGAACCATTAATACGCATTCAGAGAGGTTTTGAAGCGAGCGGCCGGAGTTGTTCGGAAACAGGTGTTCTGCAAATCACAGTAAATACTCTTTGTTACTAAATATTTTCCTCAGCAGCTCTATTCTCTGTCTTCTCTGGCACCATTTGCTTGAAGCTTGAAAACACACCATATTTTATGTTAAAGATGAATTCTCTTTTTTAATCATAGATGTAACAGTGTTAAACCACGGGCGTCTGCAGTGACAACTTGACTTTTCAATTCCCCTGTTGAGTATTAAGGAAGATTTAACAAAAATATTTATGTGCCTGAAGTCATCTTCTTCAGTCAAATTGTGGAAACTAAGTGACAGAAGTGGAGGAGTGCAGAATAGCTGGATGTATGAGCTCCTGTAATAAAAGCAAACACGGCAGTAAATGCTCGGCTGAACATACTAGCTCATTTTTACAAGTCATGCTCCCAGAACATGTTACAGAAACGTACCAAAAGTCACTTTAGGTGGACAAGTGCGCTCTGACATGCTGAGGGTCAGCAGAGAACCTCACACTACTCCTCACATCTTATTCTCGTATTTAGTAATACTTATTCCTTGCACATCATTTAAGGTCACAAGAGTGTCCAGTGTGAGTCCAAGATGTCGTTAACACTGAGAAGAAACTATTCATATTTAGTGCAAGATTTCCAACTCTGCACTTTAAGAAGCAAGTTTGCAAAGTCACAGCATTTACTCAGACGGATCATTTGTACCACGTTGTTCATTTATATTTTATTCCGTACTAGTTCTGTGTAGGCTTGTCGACAGCATATAAATGCGCTTGAATTTGCAATTACAGTCATATTTCAAGAATTTCTTGTTTCAAGATGTTGCAGTTCATACAGATCAGATGCCAGCCGAGGCCTCTAATCATTTGCGATGCCTCTTTAATAAATATTTAATCATGATTCAGCTTAGGATGTATGTGCATATGTTTTTTTTTATGCCAAGTTATTTTTTACAAAATGAATCTCAGGAAATATTTACAACACTGCCTAAAGCCATGCGGTGTCATAAATATGAGCAAAATGTCTGGCTTTTGATTAAGTCTGCTTACACATCCTTTGGCCATGTTTCTCATCTTGATCGTATTTCTGATTTTAATTCATATCTGACATTTTGTTGTTTAACTTGGTGACTTTTATTTAGTTATTTGTGTTGTGGATGGTTGTTATGTTGATATATTTGTTTTAACCTCACTGCGACAAAAAGATTGTCTTTGTACTTTTGTTTTTGGGTAGTCTGTGTGTGGCTTATATTTGTGAAGTAATTCTGCTCTGAGCGTTCACTTCATCAGAGCAGTTTATTTTAGACAGTGTGATTTTGTACCAAAATACATTCAAGATTTTAGAACACTGTTTTAAGAATGAAAAGCAAGAAGGGGGGATGCAATTAATCCTCATACTATGGCACTGATGTAGAGCCTTCACATTGAGTTCATTTTATTTGTTACAGCTTGACTTTTGCTGTCCTCACTCTATATTGTAAAATCAAGATGCAGATGCGTAAGGGATCTGAGCTGGAAAGCTTCTGCAACTAGGTGGTAAAATACGCAGACCTGGAAAGTAAATGATACATAATTATATAAAATTACAAAATAAATAATGACTCAATAAAAAAGCAACATTTTACACAAGTAAAGGTACATTTATACACTCTACTACAGTATATATGTGGTCATATGCTTTTTGCATAGTTCTAAACACATCAGCAGTTTTGTTCAACAACATGTAGGTTTTCATTGCTAATTTATTCGGTATTTGAGCAGTGAGTAAATGCCAGAGATTAGATGACTCATAATTGTATTAATAAAACAGACATAAATAAGTTGATTATTACCTGAATTAACTTTAAATGTTTAAATATGTAGCAAAATGTTTTATTGCAAATTAATAATAGTATTAATAATAATAAAATAACCTTCCCTAAATACAAATTAATGCAGAAATTATTTTTAAAAAATAAGCTGCTTATCTAAGTACATCGGCATCCTCTTCAAACAAATACCTGGGGAAGATATTATAAAACTCCTTTCCAATGCCAGATAAATTCCACTTTCAGGTGATATCACTCCGGGGTCGGATCAGCAATTGATTAAAATGATTTCTAACAAAGTTGCTGTCACATAAGTGCTGTACGATGGACTGAACGCTGCAATGCCAGTAGCTATAAAGTTATCACCACGGCTGCAGTGCTAAAATAAAAGGCGTGTGAACTGAAATGAGAGATTTTCTCAGCTTTTGCAAAGTGTTTATTGTGGTGACATTAGGGTTGCACATCAGCACGAACAGAAGTCTGAATTTAGGTATTTGCAGACAAAAAAAGAAAACCCTTTTTCAGCCTAAAGTGTTAAGCTTGTTTAAATGATTGATGATTTTGTGCATATTTGGTACAGATGATTTTGTATCTGCTAAGTTGAAGCTTAAAGAGACAAGGACACCGGATTTATCTGCAACCGCAGTTTACTCTCGCTGCTTACAAATTGTGTGAGTTCTGAGTTGTGTGTGTTTGGTATCAGGACTAATATGTGTGAAGATAAAAACACAGCTCATTGAATCATGCATGTGTGAAAGAGTGGCAGCAAGTGTGAGAGAGTCAAACTCATAAGAGATGTTTGGCTCATAGCCACAGATATCCTCATTAGGCTGCCTCACATCCCCTCCTCTATTTAAATGTTTTTGTGTGTATACTGTTACTGCGTACATACACAGTCAAAGTAGCATCATATAAAGTAGAGGCGCTGACCTCTCGTGTGTGTGTGTGTGTGTGTGTGTGTGTGTGTGTGTGTGTGTGTGTGTGCGTGCGTGCGTGTGTGTGTGTGTGTGTGTGTGTGCGTGTGTGTGTGTGTGTGTGTGTGTGTGTGTGTGTGTGTGTGTGTGTGAGAGAGAGAGAGAGAGAGAGAGAGAGAGAGATTAATAGCACTCTAAAGGATCCACTTGATTATGTTCAATGGAGAGCTTTCTCCCTCAGCCTTATTTATGTCTGCACACTACAGTCTGGACACACACCTATAAATCTGTTGCTACAGACATCACACACATCTCACATGGCTCCAGCATCTCTCTCTAAAAAACCATATCTGCTGCTCCTCCTCTCATGTTTAAAGGTATCACTGTATTATTCTCACTTTCAAACACTCATCTTCTTTCAAATCAGACAGTCCGTCCTCAGGGGTTTCTCCTCTCCTCACCACAGTGCTATTCACTTGCTGACTCCTCTGGCCTTCCTTTTCCACCATGCAAACTGTTACCTTCATGGTTTCAGTCTTGCATATCACTCCTGTACACTTCACCAACACTTTTCTCTTTCGGTAGCTATTGCCCGAGGCCAGAACTGCAGGGCTTTGTGACTCGTACCCTCTAAATATTTCACCTTTGGATGTTGAAAGGTTCTTCTTAGACATAGACTCCTGAGGAGAAGGCTATGCAGGAGAAGGTGCAGGGTTTGGAGAGATTGAAAATCAATCATTTAGACTGAAAGGTGGAGAAAAATTTGAGCAACTGGAAATAGGCATTTACAAGCAAAAGCAGCAAGCAGTGAGCTGAAAAATGGCGGCTGCTTGTCAGGAGAGATATGAACTATACTGAAAATGCAGTCATAAAAAGGGTACACCTGAGAAAATAACTGAACTTTATACAAGAGTTTTAGATTTTGTTGTGTCTTTTGATTAGAAGGACTGTATATGAAGTAAAAGTGAAAAAATAATTTTAACTATTGCTCATAATACGTTTCAAAAATGTAATTAATGCATTTTACAGGGCTGTAAAGGTCCTGGGAAGAACATTAATTGTAGAGTGCAGACTTGAAAATAAAGGAGAAGTGCTCTGATGTCAGAGTTTTAAATGAGAAAAATCTCACTCAAGCCAAACAGCAGAACAGCAGAAAGACAGCAGGAGAGGCTTTTTTGGAAAAAGTTTTCATATAAAAAATCAACAAAAGTATACAAAGGGAAAATGATAAATATATGAATAGTAAATTAAGGTGCAGCTATAAGCAACACAGTAAAGGCCCAGATGTCACTAAATTTACTTCATGAAGTATTGCTCAAGAATAAACTGGCATTAAGTATGCAAACTTACCCCCACCTAGCTTCAAGTCAAAATGCCAATAATAAATGGAATAATGATCTAATCATACAAGTATTAGTTGCATTTTACACCCATTTCAGTCTGGTTTAGACCTAGCTATAGTACTACAGTACTGACTGCAGGATTTAAGGTAGTAAATGATTCAATATGTTCTCTGAATAAGAAAAATGAATGCTGCATTGTCCCGTTTCTTGATCAAATGGTAATTTATTTCTGTTGGTGAGAAGACTGACTGCTTTTGACATGGGCTGCACAGTGTCTCGGTGGTTAGCACTGTCACCTTACAGCTAGAGAATCCCTGGTTCACATCCCGGCCTGGGCCCGGGATCTTTCTGGATGGAGTTTGCATGTTGTCCCTATGCATATGTTGGTTTTCTGGCTTCCTTCCACAGTCCAAAAACATGGTGTGGTTAACTGATAACTCTAAATTGTCTAAATTGTGATTGCTTGTCTGTACATGTAGCAATATGAGCATCATATTATCCAGGGGACTCCTGTGTCTCTGTCCATGGTGCTGAAGAGCCGGCATCATCTCTGAGCTGAACTAAACTTGGTACATGTCTGTACTATTCATATTTTTTACTTCATATGGTGGCTTGAAAAGCTAAGTGATAAATTTTGTCATAATGGGCACAAAATGAAAATAGATTGTCAAGTGGATTTGTTTGCTAGACATGATTGCCTAAATAATGTGAGTGTGATTGTCTGTCTCTGTGTAGCCCTGTGATAGACTGGTAACCTGTCCAGAGTGTCCCCTGCCTTCACCCTAAGTCAGCTGGGATAGACTCCAGCCCCCTCGTGACCCTAATGAGTATTAAAGGATGTATAGATAATGGATGGATGGTTTTGACACAAATCCATGTGACTAGTTTAAGAGTTATCTTACTGGCAGAACTCAAGCAATAGTTGCAGACAGTTATCGATGTGGTTTTCTTCAAGTCACAAAAGAGCTGAATACGAGATCTTGTTCTGTTCCCATTGTATGTAAATAAACTATAATCAATGGTAGGTAGTAGCTGTCCTCATTATTAAGCTGATGATATTTCTTTTTTCACCAGAATCCTCTATTTACAAGTTCTGTCAAACATAACATCAGATTTTTTTGGCAATTCAAAATCCCTTTATTTGAAGTTTTTTATGAAATGTTGATTAGACTATGTTCATCGAATCCCAAATGACAGTCCTGACAAATTTTCCAATTATGAGAACTTAAGATTGTGCTTAGATGAGATCTGATACTTTAGATGAACTCAAAATTAAATAATTTGAATACAAATAAGTTAAATTAGAGTAATTAGTTTGGAATAAGCAGTGCCTCTGTTTCAGCATTAGCGTGGGCAACATTATTATCGGTGCTTGATGATGCAGATGTCCTTTATAAGCATATTACAGCCCAGATTTTCAAGTGCTTTGTTAGATTTATTACATTTAATAATTTCAGAATCTGTCATTGTTTCCTCTGTGAGACGGTAAGGTGGCCATCGTTGACCAATCAAAGGTACAAATGCTGATGTTTTAATTGTATTTAACAGTTACCCTAAAAGTAGTTGATAGTTATTATCACTTTTAAAAGAAATAATGGTCATCATCCCCTTTCAGGAGATTGTATTTCCTTGGATATTCCATGTAGGAATGCATACATAGATGGGAAAACTGCTTTCACCCATTCTGCTCCTCATAGAAGCCTCAGGCTGTTCCTAGACTGGATAAACCTTTGAACTTAAAAACTGTGAGAGCCTTGCTGTCAGTTGTTCTGCAAGTACAGGACATCAAAACAAGACTGACATCTAGCAAGTGGATTTTGCTGAATAAAAACAAATAGCATTCAATTTATAGTCTAAATTTTCAACCTTTTGACTAATATTGGTGTTGATTTCAAAACTCCAGCTCTGGTTGTGCATAAGTGGCCTGTAGTAACCAATTTTATTCCATTTCACACAAAAATTCTAGCCCAGCAACAATGCCAAACAGTGGAGAGAAGTAACCTGGCTCATAAATCTTAAGATGATGTCACTGACCTGCACACAGCGTGAACGTTCTGTACCTTTTTTCAGATGAATATAGAAGGTTGAAACATTCAGAATCCATTTATCCACAGACGGAGTCATTACTCACTGCTGTGTAAAGTTTTAAAACTTTGTGTGTGGACACAGTTTCCAATTCGGTTCACCCTTTGGATCTTTGAATTCCTTGAAGGCATGTGGGCACAGTCTGCTGTGTCTCAATTAAGAGACATGAAACACCCCACTCCCTTGAAACTGCTCTGGGATTTAGACTGATAAAACAATTTGTATTTTAAACAAAAATCTTGCCTTTAGCAACCGAAAGAGCTACAGGCTGTGGTGTGGGATTTTGACTCCCCCTCTCTACCATCTTCATTTAGCTTCATCTGTTCAACTATCTCCATCTTTGGTCTGTGTCGGGGCAGGAGCCAGGCCCTTACTGAGGCAGGCTAGCTGGAGGTAAAAACTTTTATTGGGTCCTGCTGTAATTCTTGCCAGGACAGCTCATGCTCACTGCACTGCTGCAAAATGGCATTAGAAATACACAATCGTGTAAATCAGAGGCACATTATTTTTTTCACTCTACTGTAAAGTAAAGGGGGCTGAGATGCAAAATACGATGAAACACAGTTCATTAAACAGCGTTGTGTCTAACATATGTGGCTCTGGTTTATTTTGTGCACGTCAGCCAAATTTGCTGACTGTGTAGCTGACAGCCTTAACTTCTTATTAGTTGATTATTTCATAAACAATTCACATGCGATGATAACTGATCAAACTTCAGGGACTTACAGTACCCTAAAATGTGTTTTCTTTGTGTACTAACTTCTGTGGGGTTGCACAGTGGCTCGGTGGTTAGCACTTAGCAGCTAGAAGATCCCTGGCCTTCCCAGGACATTCTATGCATGGAGTTTGCATGTTCTCCCTGGGTTTTCTCTGGGTTCTCCAGCTTCCTCTCACAGTCGAAAAACATGCTGAGGTTAATTGGTAACTCTAAAATGTACATAGGTGTGAATTTGATTGTGATTGTTTGTCCCTGTCTGTAGCCCTGTGATAGACTGGTGACTTGTCCAGGGTGTGTCTTGCCTTCACCTGAAGTCAGCTGGGATAGACTCATAGGCTCCAGACTACCCATGGTGTGTAGATAATAGATGGATGGATGGACTGACTTCATGTGGCAATACTTTGGGGGTTTTGTCATTTTCAAGTTCTAAATGGGAAGCATCCATATGCATGTGTCTGTATACATTTCTAGTCGTCCAGATAATGTTAATTCTAAGTGATGGTCAGTAAATGAAAACTGCTCCTCTCCACTGTTTATTGGTTTTTAAAGACATTTCTCCTCTCGTTTAAGAATATGAATCAGTTCAGTTTGACTAATAGGGGGTTCCAAGTGTTTTTGTCACCCCTATATGACAAGCTCAGGGCCCATTAACAACCCTAAACTCCCATGAGTGAAGGTGTGAATTCTGGTGAAGTTTCCAGGTGAGGGATGACTCAAGGTGTTAATGGCTTGGGAAGCTGTATGAAAGGGATCTCTGGGCAGTGTTATAAGTACCTGAGAAGTGGAGCCATAGACCTCCCTCCCCTGTTATAGACAACTGAGTACACGACTGTCCTCAAAATAGAGTCCACTATCCTTAAGATGCATGTGGACAGTTGAGTGTTGAGGTGAGGGTCCTCCTGTGTTCTGGCATGTGCTTGTAGAACTGTTCTTTAGTGTCTCTTTTACATAGATCTGTGAAGTCGTTGCTGCATTGTACTGTATGTGCATCATTGCTCAGTTTGTTCTTGTTAGAGTGAGACAGAGTGTTGCTGGGGCTGAAGTGCATCACAATGTAGTGTTTGGAGAAAATCCAAACACTGTGTGTGTCTGTGGGGGCCACTATTATACTGTTCTCTTGCCCTTCCAGTGTTGGAAATCTGTTCATTTTTTCTCTCGTTTGTTCCTTTTTTGTTTTTTATTTATGTAATATTTTTTAGCAGTGAGGAAAATAGTAAATAAATAATTAATAAACTGAGAAATATCTGTGTAGCTGGAGCAGAGAACATTTAACTCTCTGGGCAAAAGCTAAAAATGTTTTGAACTTGGAGTAGTAGGGGATGTTTTTCTGTTTGAGTTTCTCTCACTATAAATAAATATCCAATGATTCAAATTAACGAATGAGATGCCAGTTTTATATATTGCATTGGAGTCTGCGGGAAGTTGGGGCAGATGGCTGCCTTTTAAAAATATACATATTTAAAGGTCTTTGTTGATAGATGAAATTGTCTTACAATGCAACAGCAACAACAACAAAAATATGTCGGAGTTGCTCATACCTGATGGAGAACCAAGAGTGTAAATTTGACAAAAAAGAAATAAAATTGGTATTTGTTAGGATTTGAAATGCAGTCATGCTTTAAAGTCAGCTGATCTCTGTTGGAACATGTCTTTGAATCCATATCTGTTACTACTGAATGTGCTGTCACATCCTGTAATTGCATATAATAAGTCACTGGGATGGACTTGGCACAGAGTTAGGCTTAGACTGCTGGAGTGCAGCACTTCTACATATAAACAAATGTTTAATTCAAGCAAAACAATCTCACACAATACTGATTAAATGCACCAGCACCAGCTAATCTGTCGGTATTTAGCAGGATACTAGAGTTTTAAATCCGGTTTCTGTGGTGACATTTCTACTTTGGCACGTTGGTAGAGATGAGTTTTTATGTCAACCAGCCCTGAGATGGATTCCAGATAGGCCTCAGTTACTTGGAGTATGGTGGAGCCTTTACATTAAAAACCTACAAAGCATTCAAGAAAGGTTTCTGATGTTCCAGTTAAAAACAAACTTCAGGCGTTCAAGGGAAGGATTACAGTCTGTAAGAAAGAGGTACAGTGACAGTGAGGTGTATGTCACTCTTACTGCCAGAAGGGGGAAATGAAAGTTCCATACTGTGTGCTAAAATGAATATAGTGTGGTATGTAATTACAAACTTCATGTACTGATAAGAAATAATGACTAAGGACCAGTTAATGCTCTCTGCAGTCTGCTGGCTGAGGCAGGCTTTGGTCGCATTGCCTTTCATATTGAACACAGAAAATTATACAGGACTCCGTGGGATGTTTCGTAAAGACTACCTGTGGTGTTGCACTTTTAAGCTATGGCAGCTAGTTGCCAATTAGACTCTTGCACCTGTCAGTGATTATTCCCAAGGTGTGCCGAACACAAGGGGCCAACATAGCGCAGGATTTCTGCAGAAATTATAATTTTGTGCTGCGTTTAGGCTGATACAAACTAACACACCTCTAAAGTCCAGCAGTGATTATTTCAAGTACAATTATTGCTCTACAAATGATTCATTTTCAGGTCTGAATGATGGACAGACTCCCTGAACAGTCTCTCCTCATCGCAGGATATTATTCAAGTTTGTTTCCATGGCACATGCTCAGTTGGTGCTGTTGCAGTTTGGCACGGTCACAAATTTTGTGCAGCAGGCAAATGTCTGCAGAGGGGTTCCTTTGGACCCTCAAGGATGATAAAATTTGCAGAAACAGATGTGGTCATGGAAAACTAGATTTTAAAGGTTTATACGCTGAATATATGAGATATTTATTTGTTCATGACGTAGGCTGGCATGGAAGAAGTGGATTCTTGCTGCAGAGTGTTCTGTTTGGTTTTGTGATGACAGGAAAAAGATCAGACTGAGATGCAACCTGATGGGAGCAGGAAGTTAATTTAACAGTGTCTTAGATCAGAGGGAACACTAGTTTGCTTGAAGTTCTGTCAAACGGTTCATTTTCAGATCCATTAAGCAAACTTTTTTTTTCCAAAGACAAGCTTTGTTCTTCGTACAGAGGTCGAATTCTGTCGTTGGTTAATTAGTTTGCCATCCTATTGTGTCGTATGTAATGGACTGGCTGCACCACGCTATCATTCTGCTATAGGGGAAAAGGAAGGCTGTAGCTTTTCTTTATTTCTGTAAACCAATTATAGTCATCTTAGGCGAGACAAAGTGAAGGATCCAGCTCTGGTGCTCCTTCAAAATAGTGACAGGTGAAATTATTATGGTGGAACATTTGCATGCAGGGGGACAAGTGCTGTCATGAAAATTGATAATCCACTGGAAAAAAAGAAAAAACAAAACTAGCAGGGCTGCCTTACTGAATGATCCAAGTCCTCAGCAAAACTTCGAAATGTTCACTGGTAAGTTGCTACTTGTAAGTTGTTGTTTTTTCCATTGTGAAGAAACAAACTGATAGCGTAAAGAAGGACAAAGCAGACTGAAATGAGTGGTAGCTTATACCTGCATCCTACATCTGGTGTGTCAGACTCTTTGTTAATGGTCACATGAGAACTGCAGAAGGAAAATGGTTGTTTTTCACCCATGTAGAAGAGCCTTATATCAACCAACCAGGGCGCCTAATTTCAGTAACCACGTGTCACAAAATAGTTATTTTTTGTTCTCAGCCTTTTTCACTTCTTTTACTTCCTAACACAAGCCACATATAGTGGATGAAGCACTGAGCAAAACTGGTTTGGTGGTTCAGAGACAGACTCAGATATACAATAGAAAAGCTTAGATTCACTTGAACCAGGCAGGATGAGAGCCAGAGGGAAGGAGTGGAGGGGGGATGGATGAAGGTGGAGGGGATTTGTCCTCTCTTCCGTTTCCTCTGTGTTAGTTTCTCCCTCTGTCTTTGGTCCCCGTCAACTTCCCTATCTGTCCGCTCATTCATGAATTCTTTGGCCTTATCCCTCCTTTCACTGAAATCTTCACCTTGTCGTAAACAGTTCGCTACCTTATCCCTCTGTTCCCATTTTTGTGCTCTTGCCCTCTCCCTCCACCATCACATTCACTCCATCTGCATTTTCCATCCATCGCTGTCTCTGTCTTTCTCACTGTGCTCACCCTCAAACGCCCCTCCACCCACTCCGTGCACCCGTTCCCCTCTCCAGGCCGATTTGCCTCGCTTGATGGCGGGGTATTTGACAGGCCTGCTGTGGGAAGATAGCGCGATTGAATGTGAGTCCCTGGGGTGGGAGGAGGAGGGTAAAAAAGGGTGAAGTGGTATTAGCTGGTGAAAAGGGTTGGCATCAAGCGGCGGCGAGGAGAGGAGGAGCCGGAGCGGGTAGGCTCTGGGCTATAAAAGAGAGGGAGGCAGACATAGGGCTTAGGGTGAGCCAGGCAGACTGACATTCCTTCCCAAGAAAGAGAGAGAGGGAGAGAGAGAGAGAGAGAGAGAGAGAGGGAGAATGAGTTGGAGTAGCGATGGGTCTAGAGTGAAAACCTTGTATCTCCAAAATGTCATCTATTCAGAAACTGTCAGCATGATATGTAGTCTGTTGCTCAGGCACATTTTTAGTGACGGGTCTGTGGAATTTCATAAACACAAAGGGTTACATAAACACACAGAGTCATGTTTAACAGCAGACACGTGGTTCTAGAGTGCACGCCACACTAAGAACCATGCTGTATCCAATTCAAGGGCAATGTGTTTGCTTTGATGCTTCCTTGTAGGCCAGTAGTCAGTGGAACCTTTACTGTTGTGGTACAGAGGGACCAACCATGCCATTATTGCGACATGCTATTATCAGGAAAATCTACTGAGTAATGAAAGAAAGGTAACCATCACAGAAAGTAGAAGACACACTGCAATGTATCTCAATCCCAAAACGATTTGCTCTGTCCTCTTGACATTCCTTTTGAAAAGTGTTGGAGGCAGCAATTGCATTGTATTACATTTCAGTCTTGCAAATTTCTCTATAAGTGTGATCAGTGTTACTGTATAGTGCAACTTGTGCACTTGCAAACAGTGAAATGCGACAACAGATGTATCAGTTGTTTGCACTAGTTTTCCATATTCATTCATAGAAACTGAAGCATTTCCTTCTTGAGTTTATGCAACCATCCATCCGTCCATCCATCCGTCCATCCATCCATCCATCCATCCATCCATCCATCCATCCATCCATTATCTATACACTGCATAATCCTCATTAGGGTTGCGGGGAGTCTCTTCCAGCTGACCAAGGGTGAAGGCAGGAAACACCCTGGACAGGTCACCAGTCTATCACAGGGCTACACAGAGAGACAGACAACCACACCCACATAAATTAGGCAAACAAATTCACTTGACTATCTATTTTCATTTTGTGCCCATTATTGCAAAGTTTATCACTTAGCTTTTCAAGCCACTGGATGGTAACAACATGAATAGTACAGACAGATACCAAGTTTACATTCAGCTCAAAGATGCCGTCTGCTCTTCAGCACCATGGACAGAGACACAGGAATCTCCTGTATAGTATGATGCTCATACTGTGTCGATCTGTGTTTGGATCACTACTTTTAACAGTAATATAAAAAAAAAGTGAATTGAAATTAAAGTAATTTAAGCTGCATACTATTCTAAAAAAAAAAAAACCCACAAAGCATATTTAGCTTCCATTTGCTATTAGTGAAGCATGTCACAGAATCTAAAGCTTAGTGATTAGATATTTCTCCAAAAGCATCTTGAAATTCATATTAACTTCTGTGTTTACTCTCTAGCACAGTTGTCAACAAAAGAAGTGCTCAAAGATCATCTTCCACACTGCAACTCTGTACTTGTAAAAAAAAACTCCATGGAAATGATCTTGGAAAACACTCCTGTGACAAAGCCTCTGTTGCACCAACATCAGTACTCTATTCAGGTGCTTCAGGCTTAACTGGGCATTGAACAGAGTTGTCAGTCTGGGTACAAAACCAGTAATCATGATGCTAAACTAGTCAGGGGCTGGTAAGTCCAGACTGGGGGACACCTTGACTCTGTGCTTATATTGTACTGATATACTGGAGGATCCTGATAGTTGAAGAACTGACTGATGGCTTCGTGTGGGGCACAGTGGATCCATGGCTGTCTTTACCCTCCTCAGGCCATGTCAGAGAAGCATTTCAGTGCTCTTGTAATCCTAAATGGTTGGCCTTCATGCCTGCCAATCACGCTGCTTTGGTCCAGTCAGTTGTGTGCTGCAGCGGCACGTTGGGAGAAGGACATGTCCCTTCTGACATGAAGTGCTGACCTTAAATCCTCAGAGAAGGAGACAGTTACCCAATCATTGTAGAAGACTGCTAAAAATGCATCATGAGAGGACGACAGAGACAGCATTATTTCTATTTTCTTTCTTTGATTTGTTTTGTTTTCCCCTATAGCTCTCTTATTCCTCTATCTCCCCTGCTATCACTCCTACATTTAGCCACTCCTCTCAGTCTGATATTGTACATTTTTATTTAGCCCTGGACTTCCTTCTCCATCTTCATCATCGGCGTCTTCTTACCTCATTTTCCTCCTCTTTTATTTTTTCCACCCATTCAGGGGCTCACCTCCAATCATCCTGGCTGCATCTGACAGCTTAGCGAGAGACACGGAGAGAGAAAGGGCCGACAGTGTGGAGGAAGTAGTGCAGGGGGTCGTCAGATTGCTGTAAAGGGCTTGAGAGTTGACAGCTATAGGAAAAGACAGCTGACCCCTCTTATATACAGAAGGAGAATAGAGATGGTGGGAGGTGGAGAGAGGAGGGAGGGTGAGAGAGGAGAGAGGAGCGCGTGAGAGGGAATGGAGCAATATGTACCAGTGTTATAAAAAAGTCTTGAATTTAACCATTTCAAGCTCTGTCTCCTGTTCAATCTTCTGTGTGTGTCTGTGTGTGTGTGTGAGTTTGATTATAATACTGTGTGCAGGCTTGACCATTCAAAAGCTTGGGGTCACTTAGAAATGTCTTTATTTTTGAAAAGCATTTTTTTCAATGAAGACAAGACATTTGATAGGCTGGCCGAGAGGCAGACAGGAAAGTAGGTAGAAGAATGGGGAGGACCTGCAGCAAAGGACCATGAGCTGGAATCGAACTCAGGCCGCTGCATCAGGTGACAGATAAACCCTTGTTTATGGGTTTCCAGCTCAACCAGTCGAGCTACCTGGGCACTGAAGAAAAAGTCATTTGAATTGAAATTAAATTTTGAAGTTACAATAATCACATAGCCTACTTACAACCTGCATTCAGCTCGGACAGCTTGTCTCTACATCAATTACTTGTATTTGACTGAACTTCATTGCATAGATGTGTTATTGTCCATTTATGTTCATATGGAAGCAATGCAACCATTTTATAGATATAAACACGTCTATGCAAGAATATGTTAGCATCTTGTCTTGTGATGCTAACATCACTAGTACGACTAGAACCAGAGATTATTAATTATGCACATTTCTACTGTGAGTATTTTATTTTCGTCTGATCTTTCACAGACTTTATTTTTGAGAAACCTGACTCCCGTTGCCATCGTTGCGGTGTCACTCCACTAAATTGCTGTTGTGTGTAGGAGCAGCAGACCCCGGTTGTCCAATCAGGACATATTAGCTTGCTGCCCCTCAGTCTGCCAGAACTGCACCTAAGGAAGCCCAGGGGAAATGTCCCATACTGTATCTAAATGCTAATCAGTAATCATGCTATTAATGAACCCAGAAAAAGCTCAACCACAACCTCTGCTCTCCGCTCCCATTCTGCTACTGGATCAAGGTCGAGACAGCTGAAGACTGTTGGTCTGTGAATGTTTTTTTACTTACTGATAACAAGGATTCAGTTTCTTGAAATGTGACCATATTTCTTTCTTCCCCATATTTTTCTTACACTTAAACAATTCACTGTTGTGTTGTTGATGTTTTTTCTGTAAATTCATCCAGCACTGGTCTATAAGATATGAAAGGATTCCCACTCACAAGTTTTCCAGAGGCCATGCTGACATCTTTAGATGTCTTACTATGTCTGACCAAGGCGCTACAACCCAAAGATATTCAATTTACAATAATACAATATCCTTAGATTGGATAGGCTGGACCTGCCTTGTGAATTCAGGAAGCTTTACCTGATAAATTCCTTAAATGTTTACGAAAATAGCATATCATGGGTCCAAATAGACCATCATTCCACTTTCAATTCAGATCAGTTGACTTGACTTCAGTAAATATACACTCACTGGCCACTTTATTAGATACATCTTGCTAGTCAAAGGTTGGACCCCCTTTTGACTTCAGAACAGTCTTAATTCTCCGTGTCAAACTTTCAACAGGACATTATCATGACAGCATCATGCAGTTGCTGCAGATTTGTCGGCTGCACATCCATGATGCAAATCTCCTGTTCCACCACATCCCAAAGGTTTTATTGGATTGCGATCTGGTGCATTTAGGCATGTAGAGGTGGTCAAGACAACTTGCTGAAGTTCAAACTGAGCATCAGAATGGGGAAGAAAGGGGATTTAAGTGACTTTGAATGTGGCATGGTTGTTGGTGTCAGACGGGCCAGTCTGAGTATTTCAGATTCTGCTGATCCACTGGGATTTTCACATACAGCCATCTCTAGGGTTTACAGAGAATGGTCTGAAGAAGAGAAAATATCCACTGAGTGGCAGTTGTGTAGAAGGAAATGCCTTGTTGATGTGAGAGGGCAGAGGAGAATGGGCAGACTGGTTGGAGATGATAGAAATGCAACAGTAACTCAAACAACCACTGGTTACAACCAAGGAATGCAGAATACCATCTCTGAATGCACAACACGTCCAACCTTGAAGAAGATGGGCTACAGCAGCAGAAGACCACTCTGGGTACCATTCTTGTCAGTTAAGAACAGGAAACTCAAGCTACAATTCTCTCAGGCTCACCAAAATTGGCAACAGAAGATTGGAAAATCATTCACTGTTCTAGTGAGTCTCGATCTCAGCTTCAACATTTAGATGTAGGGTCAAAATTTGGCGTAAGCAACATGAAAGCATGGGCCCATCTTGCCTTGTATCAATGATAAAGGCTGCTTGTGGCATAATGGTGTGGAGGATATTTTCTGGACACACCTTCGCCCCCCTAGTACCAACTGAGCATCGTTTAAACACCACAGCTTACCTGAGTATTGTTGCTGACCATGTCCATCCCTTTATGACCACCGTGGACCATCTTCTGATGGCTCCTTCCAGCAGGAAAATGCACCATGTCACAAAGCTCAAAACATCTCAAACTGGTTGCTTCAACGTGACATTGCATTCATGGTACTCCAATGATGTCCACAGTCACCAGATCTCAGTCTAGTAGAACCTTTGAAATGTTGTGGGATGGGAGATTGGCATCATGGATGTGCAGCTGACAAATCTGCAGCAACTGCGTGATGCTATCATGTCCATATGGACCAAAATCTCTGAGGAATTTTTCCAACACCTTGTTGTAAATAATCCACGAAGAATCAAGACGATTCTGATGGCAAAAGGGGGTCCAACCTTTTACTAGCAAAATGTAACCAAATAAAGTGGCCAATGAGTGTATATTTAAAGTGAACTGATCTGAACTGAAAGTGGGATGATGACTTAATTTACTGAGGACACAGTGTCTTACATTTCACAGTAAATTTGAAAGTTGTTGTTTTGTGGTCGAAGCAGTGAGGCCGTTCTGTCGTAAGAAACCTGGAAGTCAGAATTCTGCTGAGTGTGGCATTTTGACAGCGATAATAAAAAAAAACACCCTGCTGAGCATTTTACTGAGTCACTCTGTTGTTTTGTTTGTAATTCTGTGCACTTATACAGGTTATTTCCTTCTCTTTTAAATCTGCTCATTAATATGCTTGAGGTGGAGACACAACATGAAGTAAAAACAACTATGAAATCTAGTGCAACCATCTATTCTAGTTTTCAAAGTGACTCGTGCTGCTTCATCTGTTTGCTGTGCAGATGAAACAGGTAGACTTGTCAGCAGATGACCAATCATAAAGATCGATCATCTGACTGCTGAGAAGAAGACAAACACTCAGCTGAACAGTATTACTAGAGGCCTTATCACCAGGGCCGGCTCTGGACATCAGGGGGCCCTAAGCAGGATCACTTTGTGGCCCTGCCTTGCGGTATATATATATATATATATATATATATATATATATATCAGGGTTCTCGACAGGATTTTTTTCAGCGTAACGGCAGGTCCTCCTGCACGCACGCGCGTGCAATAGACGAGAACGCGCATGTGCGCATGCGCAATAGACGGGAACGGGTCAATCGACAGGAAAGTACGGCTGAGGTGGGGAGACATAAATTAACCTAGATAGGCACCCAGTTGATTAAAACAAACGCACATGGCGTTATCTGTCAAAATAACAGCGCAGCGGCCCGAATCACAGTGTTAACCCTTCCTGTTCGGCCAGGTCAGTTAGGAAGCCCGGGGTTAACCCCCTTCACTTCCTCAGCAGCCATAGAGGCAAAGACACAGGAGCCCAGCCGCATCGAAGAACACTGCAGCCTTTATTGTCTATCAACAGTGGCTGAACCGCACAGTAAGGCCAACCCAGCAACTACACACCTTCTCTCCTCCTCCGACTGCACCGACCATGGCACCGACTGCCGTCTCTCTCAATCGCTCTCCCCCTCCCTCCCCCTCCCTCCCACACACACGCTGCTCTCTCTCCCTCTCTCATGACGGAGCCACACACTCTCATAACAACAGCGTAATCTTTGAAATGCGCTGGCGTAGCGGCCCTAATCACAGCGTAATCTTTTAAACTGAGCGTAACGGGCCGTTAAGACAGCGTAACGGCCCGTTAGACAGTGTAACGGGCCGTTATGGCAGCGTAACGGGCCGTTAAGCTGAAATGCGGTGGCGAGAACCCTGTGTATATATATATATATATATATATATATGTATTAGGAAGATAAAATAGAAGACTAAAAAGACTAAAAAGACGACATCACATAAAAGCAGTTCTGTAAAAGTATGTTTTTAAAAGTGACTTAAAAGACGCAGCAGACTCCGTACGCCTTATCTCCCCTGGCAGGTCGCTCCAAAGTCAAGGAGCTCGGATGGCATGTATAGCGCCACTTCTAAAACTGCATTAATCGTCCAAAAACTCATTAGTTTCACCAATATTTCATCATGGTCTCCTGAAGCACTGTTTGGATCAGGAAAGCCTTCTGGGTGAGTATATTGTTCTACTTCATCCTATAAACAATGTGAAAGCTGCAGGAACCGAGCTTAATCTTAATCTATAATACAAGAAATCACATCAATATAGAAGCTGTCTGTACCTAGAAATTGACCGCGCCGCTAGCTAAACAGGGCTAGCATTAGCAACAACGATTTGGTTACCGTCAGCTGAGCTGAATATATCAAGGACAACAAGTGCATTTAAAAATGAGACTCACGATCATAGTATCCACAAAACAATCAACTGATGTTTTCAAAAATTACCTTGCGTGTATCTCTTTTGTTCGTCCTCCTTCTTCTTTTTCCTTTTTTCCGCACCTGAAGGATAAACGCGCTTCATCTTGTTTTTTTTCTGTTCTTCTTCTAAACATCCTCCTTGATGCCAGTTTTTGATCAACCAACCAAATATTTTGACACATGTCTGGGGCTGCGGCTGCCGCCCAATCAGCGACACTGAACTTACGACGCGTGTTGGGTGGTTGCCAGGTTAGTCCGAAGCAAGTAATGTTAGATGGCAGTCTGTGGGTCAGACCATCAGACACAGTCAATTCGGGGGCCCCCGAGTGGCGGCGGGACCCTAAACAGCCGCTTAATTCGCGTATAGGGAGAGCCGGCCCTGCTTATCGCCATGGTAACTGATGCTGAACTCCTCACCTGCTCCAGGTCAAGTTTTGTTCCAGAAAACAGATCAACACATAAATAAACAACAACAACTGAACAATCAATCTTCTTGTAAAACATCCAGATAGTGAACCCAGACAATGACAACACATCCTGGGTTCGTTAAGCTCTCTTTGTAGTTCAGTCCTCACACAATACAAACTTGTAATTCAGCTGTTCTTGATTGTCAGTGACACAGAATAGAGGTTATCAGGCAAATTTCGTAGATACATTAACACATCTCGATGTCAAATTTTTATACATTTATTCAAGAAATAAGAATAAGCAGATTTAATTCAATTTTATTTATATCGTGCCAATTGCAATTCAGATTGTCTCAAAATGCTTTACAGAACCCATATGGTCTGAACCCCCAGAGCAAGCACTAAGGCGACAGTGGGAAGGAGAAAACTTCATTTTAACAGGAAGAAACTTTGAGCAGAACCCGGCTCATATGGGGGACCCATCTGCTGCTGGCCGGCTGGGTCGAGAGGGACAGAAGAGGTAGAGGGAGGGAGAAAGAGAGGGAGAAGAGATGATGTTGCAGCTTCCTCCAGGTCTGGGCTCCAGCTGGGAGGCTCCTAAATAAACCTATATCTTAAGAAGAGTCATAAGATACTCAAAGGTTAGAAATATAACGAGGAAAGAGGCCAATAAGTGCCTTTAAAATTACCAGTAATTCATCATATCTTTCCCTGAGCATACTGGGAACCAGTGTAACGAGGCTTCTTGGTTCTTGTTAGAAGTCTGGCAGCTGAATTCTAAAGTGTCAGGAAGGTAATAAGACTGTTACAGTAATAAAAGCAAGAAGAAATAAAAACAGGTAAAATGGCCTCAGTGTCTTTAAATGATAAAATACGCCGTGTTTTAAAAAATATTTCCGAGATGGTAAAAACGTGGTTCCACAATCAAAGCGTCTGCTCTGGTTTGATCAAATGTAAAATCTAAAGGAACAACTTTCCATTTTATGGATGGATGCACTTGTGTTGTGTGAGATAAATATTTTAAAGTTCACCAGAGCATTATTGTCCACAGGAAACAGTTTCTCAAAGCATGAACAAATGAAGATCACTGGTCTCCATTTTCAAGTAGGGTGACAGGTGAAATGTGAAGAATCTGGTGAGAACGTGCTCTGTAGAAACAAGTAATCACAGGCCGGTGTGATCTTTATTTGTATGTGTTGTGCTTCCTCCAGGAGCAGCAGAGGCTCAACATTAATGTGAAACATCTTCTTGAGGTCCGTGAAAGTCTCAGGGACAGATTGTTAGATCTGATGTTAGCTAAATTGGTTTACAACACATTTCCAGATCTGAGGAGTTGAGTGAAGATACACAATCCCAGATAATCTAACACAACAGCAAACCAAACTGCAACAGGGCATCTAACTTCCCTGTCTCACAAACATGAGAACAAGTGTGTCTGGTTAATAGATTGATCTGAAACCAGATTTGATCCTCCCTGAAAATGTAACTCTTTACATTCAAGTTTCATAAATCATCAAATTCTGATCTTCTACACTTTGACACACACCTGGGTCACTGATGAAGAGAAAGGCAGAAGACAAGTATTGTTAAATTTTATTTAAACTGAGATGATAATAAACATCTGAATTAAGTTCATCTGTCTAAATAAATTGTTCTGCTGTGTTGGTCTGGAATTAAAAAGCGGGACTGTGGAACTGACATCAGTTCTGCATCTCTGACTGATTTTAAAGAAAGAGGTAAACTGTTGGAACTGTTCTGATGAGAGACAGTCCAGAAAATTCCAGTCAATTTTAAAATTACGTAGTTTATTTCTTTCTATCTGATATCTGCAGGTATAGCCCATACAACCTTATATTTATATATAATAATGCTGTAAAAATCTTGATATTCCACACATTTTGTCTGTATGAAGCCTGAATGGACTTTGGAGTGAGCTTGTTTTGTTTTTAAAATCAGATGTGCTATCTGACTGCTTGACCAAGCAAATAATTACACCAGTGTGTGTGTTTGTGTGTGTTGTTTCAGTGTTGGTGTGATCGTGTGTGTGCCATGCTGTCAAATGCAAGGTTGTTATTAGAGGCAATACAGGGCTGTCAGCCAACAGAGAGAGGGCGAGAGACAAAGCAGTGAAAGTAAGAAATATGTTGCGTACACATATCCACACACATTTGTTCAAATGCGTGACAAAAAGTATAAGATTACTGAAGCAATCTCTAAGTTCAGCTGAAGGTCAGAGGCAACGTGTGGCAGGTTGCTTAGCTGCACCAGAAATGAAAAAGGTTAAAATTAGACAGGGATTTAAAGTACACTCTGACTTCCAGCAGAAATGTCTAATAACTGCAGTCTAACCTTTTCAGGAGACTATTATTTTTAATCATTTCTTGTTGAATCTGCTGGAGACGGCATGAATGAGTCACAAAACCATATTAGCTTTGACAGGCATTTGAGTAAACAGAGAGCCCACTTAAACAGGACACCGTTCCAGTTCAATCAAATAAGTGACAGCTAAATTACCCTCACTGTGCAGCTACAACCTCTCTGTGCTTTTTAAAAAATCAATCACAGTGTTTACAGGCAGATTTGGATATAAGTGTGAAAGAGCCCTTATGAGAGCGGGCTACAGCTTTATGTTAACAGTTATGAATGTGTTAGATGGAGTGGAATTCACACACATGAATGGAGTCAACAAAATGCAAGAAAAAAAATGTAGATTTAGATTTGCTTTTTCAGTTAGTTTTTTTTTAAACTTGCATTTAAAACCATTTCTTACTTCATTTGCAGAATATGGAGGCATTTACTGAGAACAAATTGGTTTCTTCATGATTAATATGATTAATATGTGATTTCTGGTTATCACCTCAATACTTAAAACCTCCCTCTCACACCCTCTGAAGGAAATTCAGATATTTGTTTTGAAACACATTTTACATGTTGAAGACATTTAAAAGAAAATAATTGCCGAAAGCATGTGAAAAGACTGGAGAGCGAAGTGATCTATGGCCACCACCTGCAAATCCATTCCATTTTAGGGGTTGCCTTGCTGTTGCCTCATGAATTGGTGTTATACGGTGATGACTGATGTTCCCTTAATTATTTTGAGCTGTGTAGATTAGGAACTGGAGGAGCTGTTTCGTGCATTCATCTGAACTCATTAGAATATTGCAGTGCTGGTGTTTGCTGGTTTATCCACATTAATCATGGGAAGGGCATTGTGGAACCAGCAGCCATGGTCCTCATGTGTATACTAAAACAAATCTATTACTTTAAAAATCCAATCTCTTCATTTGCTCCCAAATGCACTGCAACTGTGTCATTTCCAAAAGGATGGCAAAATTATATTAAAGTCATAGTATGGCACTGTCTTGGAGCAAGCAGTCAAGCACAAAAAACACAGGTGTGAAGTTCCAAAAAAAAGATGGATTTATTTTCCAAAAACAGTTGCTTTACAAAACAAATGACTAAAGGTAATGAAATCAAAATTATAGGGTCCTTAAAAGAGGCCAGCAAAATATAATTCTAGAGAAAATAAGACTAACAAAAACTAGACATCAGCTCAGTTAACAGACCTACCAGAATGAGACACCACATATATAGTGGTTGATCAGATCACATTTAACACACAGGGGGAAACTATTTAAGTGACTGCAACTCGAAGTAACTAAACATGTGGCCATGGTGTTTGTGGGTGTGCAGATGTTATAACCTTTTGTGTGGCTGTGGGCACGACCATCACAGGCACTATAGCCTTATATTTGGAAATAAAACAATGACTTTGAGCTAATATTATGTGAAGAACTGCCTAACAAGGAGCAGCCACCAACTGTTTGTAGGGGAAATTTCCACTGAGTGCTGCGACCTCCTTTAGGATTGACTTGCTGTTTTCTGTCTGTTGCGTGCTGTTTCATCTCATTAAACAAAAAACAAATCTCTTTCACTGAGGATAGGCTATATAATTTAATGTATAAAGTCTTAAACCATGAGTGAAGGTTTGCTTAGTACAGCTGTCAGTGTTTCCATCAGTGATTTGACTTATTAACCCAGACAAGTTTCAGCAAAGTCTACTTCATTGGGTTCCCTTCCTAGCTCTGGTAGTCAGCCGTTACCACAATCCATTTCTGTATTCAAGTGGAGCTTTTCACTGACAAATCACCATCATTCTCTGTTTTGATGAGGTTCTGAATTATTGTCCTCTCCACAGTGATACATGTAGTTCTATCTTAGGTTCACAGCCCTATCCGCAGCACAATCAGCAGCTGGAGCACAGCAGATCCATCATTGCAGCATTGTTAATTGTCCTAATCTATCATTTGCTATGGAAATGAAATTCAGGCACCTGTTCAACTAATATTCAAATAAGGTGTAGTAATGACTCCATTTCCTTATTTTGACTTTTGGAGAAAGTGTCATTAAATGTCCTCAGGGTTTTTTCAGTTTTTCTAAGCTGTGGAAATTAAAAATAACGATACCAACACGAAGGGCTACAGCCACCTCTGAAACCTCATTGGCCACTCCAGATCTGATAGGACGTTTATCAAGTTCATTACCTGAATCTCAGCCATGTTGTCCATATGAAAGCGAAGGCAATATTAGATGATGTAACAGCTATACTTAGCAGCACCAGGTCAGCTGTTTGACCCATACACTGTGCACTGCCAGATGACAGTCTCACTGCAGCGTTGGACACTCACAGTTTTGGAGTGCGAGACCTGCTCCAGTCTCCATGTCATGCTGCCCAAACAAATCTCACGCCAATTAAGACAAAGCCTCAAAGCCCCAACTTCATGAAAATATTATAGGTTAAACAGTCTGTCTCTGCACATTGAACAAAGTCTGAATCTCCATTAGTGTTTGCTTCAAACTGTACGTAGAAAGCATTCAGGTCCTTAGCCGGGTCTGGACTCACTGTGATGGCTGCTCTCCGGCTGTAATCCTTCTGGAGTCTTGCTGTTTGAAATGGTGATTCTACTTTGTTCCTGTAGCTCCGGTTAGCAACCTTCACTGCTGGTCTCAGTCTGTATGATGTTGTATTGTACTCCCCCATGCAGCTGGTGTAGAGGCCCAAGTAGTGGTGTGGATAGATTTGTTGACTTGTGGTTTGTAGTTCTGAAAAATACAAACCATCACTGTGGGAATGGCATCATCTACCCCCTTTGCTATGAAGCAATTTTGTAGGAATCTTTCCTCTCAGTTTAATAAGCAATTGCATTGCCTTTTCAGAACAGGCTGATTGCTTGATCTCCACTGTTGCTGTTTGGATGAGCAGTTGGTCAGTGATATTGAGAAAACTGTAAATTGCATCACCCTCAACAGTGACTGTGTTGGGTTATCAAAACATTAATATTAAAACTCAAATTAGCAGATGTGATATTACAATTTCATCACTTTCCTGAAGTAGGTTTCCCAAAGATTATTCAGTTTTAGTTTCATGTTGTCACATCAGCATATTTGCAGCAGTCGCATTATTACATCCATAAATTCTTCCCATGCCTAAATTATGTTTGGTGTGCCATTCCAAGATTTTCAGTGGTCCCATGTGGCCACTGCTATGAAAAATTCATGAAGGCAACACCTGAAATGATGTTGATAGTTACTAGAACATTATTGGTGACAGATAGTAGTCCTCTGTGATCCTTTTGGTAGCTGTCCATGGTTCTGTTGAGATGTCTACTGTTACTGTAAATTGGAAGTACTGCACACATGACAAAAAATAACAACCACCTTTGAGCATAGAATTTAATCATCACCTTACTGACACAATATCAATTCCATGTGAACAAGTGTAAGCTTTATAAAGGAAGAATTCATTGATAGGTTGTTGTATAAAACTGCTTAGCTTCAGTTAGGTGCACTTGGAACACAACAATAGTTCACCATACTGTATATATCCTCTTTTGTTTATATGCATGCAGCTGTGTCAGGTAAAAAAAATGTCTGTGCCATGAAGAGGGCCTGTTAATTCTCTAATTTAGACATAGAAATGCTATATATGTGTGTGTTTCATTGTGTGTGAGTGTACTGGCATTTAAGTGGCTTGGTTTTCCAGAATCTTGATGATGTGCTCATATCACATTAGTAAACAAACACTGGCTTGAACACATCCAGATAAAACAGTACACCAACAGAATGTGTTATGTCATGAAAATAAGAATCAGTGGATATGAAAACATATAGACATGCTTTTGAATGTAAAATTATTTTATGGCAGTAATGATCACCACAGAAGGTAGTAACTACAACTCCAAATAAGTAATTCTTATGTGTTAGACTTTTTAATGCAGACATAATTTTGTGTGTTTCCATTTGGTTACTGAAATGAACATGCTGTACATACATGCATGTACACTTTATAAATGACCGGACACTATAGGCATCTCTCCAGTTCCTTGAACAGCTCCCAACTCCTCCATCTTGTGCACCTTCACCCTCTCTTGATCACGTGTCTATTTTAAATGATCTGAGGAGAGATTGAGCTGCCTGTAAACTCAAAGCGACAACACATTCCTTTTAATTATGCAATTAATATTAGTTGACAACTTTATTGGGTGCATCAGTTATTCTAATGTGCCGGAGAGATGTTCAGTTTGGGTAAATGAGTCATGATGCGAGCTGAGCTTGGAGAGGAGACAGGAATCCTATCGTAGCAAGGCTTTATTCCCACTTCAAGAGCCCATTATCCACTGCTGCTGCTGGGTGGGCCAACTCATGGAAGTGTAATTATGTTTCACGGAGTGTAAGATTCATCGTTTAATTTTAGTGATATAAAGACAATTTTAAATAGATAATTGTGTGGGATCAAATCACGGGCCACACTCACATATGGATGGCTGCTTTAACAAAATGTGTGACATTGATCATGAGGAACTTTAGTTCCTGCTGTTCCATTCCAGTGGTTTCTTTGAACCATTATTATGATTTTTACGTAGTCTGACTCAACTGATGTACATTTCAACCGTACAACTTAATTGTTCACCAGTTTCTGACATCAGCTTGATGATTTTTTTTTTTTAAATCTATGCAAAATTCTTTCAGGTGGATGTACTGCCTATTTCAAATCCTCCCAAAACATTTCAATGGGATTCAAATCTAGGTTTTGACTTGACCATTCCCCAACCCTCCATTTTTCATCCTGAGCCTTTCTTTGGTAGATCTGCTGGAGTACAAAGGATCCGTCTGAAAGCCAAGTCCCCATTAAACTTCAGTTTTCATACAGGTGGACTCAAACTACTTTCAAGCTCTCTTCAGTCAGTTAAATCAGTGGCTTCAAAATACCCAGTTTCTGAGGCAGCAAACCAGTCCCAAACCATAACATTATTACCATCAACAGTTGGTATATGTTCTTCTGATAAAATGCTGTCCTTGGTCTAACATGTCCACTGTTGCTATGACCAAACAACCAGCCCGATCTCACGAGGATTCGTAAAACTGTCACGTAAATTTTTGTTTTGGTTTCGTGCGCACCAACACGATTTCCTCATGTTTTTCGTGCCGCTCACAACGAAATGCACACCAATGTATTTTAAACGGCGGACTTTTCGTGCCACTCAGAACGTATTTCAAACGAATGGGTATATTATATTTTTAATGTGAAACCTTTGCGAATCCAACGCTATATTTTGCATTACATCATCCCTAACCATAACCCTAACCATAACCCGGTGGTACACTTACCAATTTGCATAGGAATTTAAAGAATGTCCAAAGGGTCCAAACGCAATTCTAAGAATGTCCGACGGCTGCAAACGCGATTACATAAACAGTATACGCCAATGGACAGCTTAGATTGTCATGAATCCGCCGGTATAAACCACTTTCAGATGTGATTACCACAGCGGGTTTCGTTGTGAGCAACACGAAAAACATTTTCGTTGTGAGCGGCACGAAAAACATGACGAAATCGTGTTGGTGCGCACGAAACCGAAACAAAAATTTACGTGACAGTTTCACGAATCCTCGTGAGACCAGGTTGAAACAACTCTATCTTTGATTTGTATGTGTGGTGCACATTATTCCAAAAAAAAAACTAATGCAGTTTTGCTCTAATATTCTTTTACAGCAAAGACTTCTTCCTTAAATGCCTCCTGCACTGGTCTCTCTCTGATCGTAAATGCTGCTGCACTTTGACACCAAAAGCTGCTGTGATGCTAGTAGACCCTGTGATAAATTTGAGGGTTCAGTCTGACGTTTTGCACCTCACATGCCACAGTTGTGCCCTTTTTTTATGTACATATTACGGGTTCCAGGATGGCACCACAGCAACAAAATACATCTGAAAAATATGATAAAATGCCGCAGCAATGAAGACACAGAGTGGTCAGTTCTTTCTCCAGGTTGTGTCTCTTATTCAGTTTCAAAAAACATTCATTAAAACATTCAAAACATTTCAATGTCAGTCCACGCATCAGTCCTCATCAACTGTACGTAAGTGCTATAAATGTCCAGGAACAAGTCAATCTCATTTCAACAAGTGCACTCACATTAGGACACTCAGCAGTGCAAACCATCACTTCCACATCAGTGCATCAGAGCTACCACATTCACATGGAGCAAATTATAACAGTTTCCAACTGTAGTCAACACAGCAACATCTCATTTGCCATAACCATGGACATTTACACTTAATAAAAATAAACTTTTGGCTGACAGAGAAATATAATATTTTCTAAACATCAAAGCATTCCGCTATACCTGAGTCTTAAAGGAAACATTTAACTATTGAACTTTTACATTAGCTTTTCTTTAACAGTTTCTTCATGTTTGTTTCATGCTTACACATAACACACTTCTGAAATTATTACTTAACTGTAAGCCACTACATGTGTGAGAGCCCATTCATAGTATAAATATACACAAAACGTAGACATTAACGACCTGCTTGACGAAGTAAAAAACACACCCACGATGTAGCATGTGCACTCTGCTGCTACTGAGATCAGCACTATTGAAAGGTCATTTCAAAGTAAACAATAGCGTCTAAACTGAAACCAAAACGCTTCATAACGATCGCCTTTACGGTAGAACTTACAAAGATTGCACCTAGTTCGTTTCTGGCGTCTACTAACCTGAAAAATATGATAAAATGCCGCAGCAATGAAGACACAGAGCGGTCAGTTCTAGGTTGCGTCTGAGGCATGGTTTACCCCTGAGACCACCCGGGCGTACCTGCTTCCGTGACAAACGTTCCGCCCTGATGCTGCACATTTTTATCACGCTTGACCATCATCCTAGTTACATGATATAACCTGACATGGATGTCATTTATTCTTTAAGGGTAATATTAAACCCTGAAACAGAAAAATTATTTCTGAGATGTTAAATTCTCAAATAAACACAAAAATGGTCGCTCTATTTTTGGGCATGTCACATACAATTGGGAATATTAGCAACATTTCCTGTTTACTCACTTTGACATCCAAATTCTTATCCAGTTTGCCCTGTCTGATGCCATGTTTCTAGATCAGATTGACAGTTAGCCCAATCACCAGTGAGGTGCAATGTACTGGAAAAGCAGAAAGAAGCACACAAGCACATTTGTTTGAGTGTGTATTTCTCTTTTTTAACACAACTCCTGAAAACCTTGAAAGCAAACATGATGAATAAGTAATTGATAGGAAACTTTATTGTGCAAGCCAATAAATATGCATAAAATATGCAACAGTATTTATAATATAGGAGTGCTCCTGTGGGAGCCCCTGCCCTTGTCTTGTCCCTCCTGGCTCTCCTCCATCTGCCCTTGGAATTCTCTTTGTCTTTAGCCTCAGCTTTAAGAGCAGCTCTCCTCACCTGACTCACCCCTCCTCACCCAATGCTAACCCTCCCTTGCCCACCGACTCGACCTCTCCCTCCCTGCTCGTCCTATTCAGGCCTGCAGTTTCAGCTGACGCTTCATCTGAGCAGAAGCACTGCTGCTTAATTGGTGCCTTTTATTGGTGGTGTAATTATCGTGAGGCCATTGTTTGTTAATTCAAATATATATGCATGTTCGCAGCTGTGTGTGTTGGTGGTCTCCTTTTCTCGCGGGCTTGTGGGAATTTTTGCAAATTAAATCACAGATAGTAAATGGATTTGGTGTAGTTTGACCAAGATCATTTCACTGGCTCGATTTTCTCCCTGTTCCAGTTTGCTGGCTCACAATAATGAAGCAGGGGCCAAACTTGCTCAGAGGAAAGTGGTCATCTCTGTCTATCTATCTCTTTCTCTCCCTTTCACTGTGGATGGCACTTGTGAGTAATTCGATTCAATTCTTATTATGCATTGACAGTTAGTGGTAATTGCAGCTGTTCTGATGTCCTACATTACATGTGACTGCAGCATGAGCGCTGGATTTAATTTCCTGCTTGGGGAGAGAGCAAGACATGAAATTAAAGCTGAACCAGGGGTCACTGTGGGTGATGGGGATGGAGAGGGAAGCCAATCAATGCCAGGCGGATGGCAGGGCCTGGATGACTTAACACTCAGTTGAGGTTTTCATGTTTTAAATGATTTCTACTTCCTCTTTTTGGGGATATCAGAAGACATGATTTGCTCACTAACACTTGAAGTGTTAAAGTGAAAGCGGACACCGAACTGTGATATCCTTGTGATTATGCTGCATAGCTTTAAGACAGCCTTTCATTTCATTAGACAGAATAGTCATTCACACATTTCTGAGGTGAAAAGGAATAGTCAAAAAGTAATGCTGTTCTTAAGTGAACAAATAAATATTTGAGGGAGGGAAAAGTTTTTGTTTAAAAAACTGTAGTTTGGAGGAGCTCATGAAGCCGTTCCTTTGGCGCCTTGGAGAGGTAAATGCTTACAGTCTTTATGTGCTGGAGAACATATTTGCTCCGAGCTAGTCAATAAGCTGAACATTCGCTGACTTGAATTCAAGTCTCGTCTGCAGAGCTCAGAGTGTACCTATGTTTGCTATTTGGATTCTCAGAAATCGAAGCTGTGATTTTCTGGATGTGCACCCCCATGGCTTCTACCTAGGCTTCCCTCATATCTCCGTGGGGAACTGTGAAATCCATTTAGAGCGTACAGAGGAGCTACAGGTCCCCAGCATTCTGCTTAAAGCTTAAGGGAACACACAACAGCATTAATAATCCATACACAGTGGAGATTTGGTATTCTGGTATTCCACATGACAAAGTGCCTTTGATACCTGTTAGTTCCACCATGAAATGAAGAACACAGTGTGAGCAAAAGCCTTGTCAACAATACTGGGATAAAAAAAAAAGCCAAGTTCTAACACTCTGTTTAACTGTCATGCAAATGTAATGCATCTCATTTTAACTTTTTCTTTATATGAAACCCCCACTGGTTTTTCTCCACACCTTGTTAAGGATACATGAACACTTTTGAAGGTCCCTCTTGATGCTTTCTTTACAGTCTTTCTCCCTTTTTGGGTCCAAGGCTCTCACAGATGTTCAAACTTTTCCCTAAAATTTGTGGGAATTCTTCCAGAATGAACTTGTAACAAGGAAACTGATACATAAGAGGATAACATTTCCTTGGCATCATAGCTAATGTTGCCGCTATTATTTTTAAACCTATGTCTATCTGTATTCGTTAGTCTGCCAGCCAGTTGGTTGTCTCTAGCTGTCATCATGGCGGTTTTATTGTATCCGATCTGTCTAATCATAGCTTAATCTTTTACAATGTAATGCCTTGTGTTGTGTTCATCGGGGGATGACAAAGCCTGGCGTGGTTTTAATCTTAGTTACTGAGGCGGCGCGAGTAGAGCAAATGAACCTAATCTCCAATCAGATGAAACAAAGGGATCCCAAGCTAACACCGAGATGATGTTGTTTATTGTTTTGCTGCGCTTATCGGCTTAACATGTAAAGATATTACAAGCAACAGCTCAGTGGTTTTAAACAGATAAAGACAGCTTAGTGCCAGAGATGCGTTTTCCTCACATAGCTGCACCTCCTTGGTGTCATCAGGAAAAAGAAATAAGGAGAGAGTGCAGAGGAAGGCCACCAGATGTAGGTTGTGTAAATGCACTGTGGATGGAAGTGGTTGGTATAATTTCTGTGCTACATGTGCAAAAGTAAAAATATAAAAAAGAAAGAAAAGAAAACCAGAAATCAACAAAAATAGTGTTTTTTCAAAGTCTCAGTTATTGCTGACACCTAGTTGTGCATTTATTTATTTTCTCTTTTTCCCAAGTTTTGATATATCTCAGTATGAGCTGCAACAGTCAACTATTTGTAAACACAATAATAATAATAATCGAAATACACATCTTATTTCTTCCACCCTGATAATACTGCACATACAGTTGAAATGTATTTTTTGCACTTGTAAAGACTTGTTTTTATAATGACAATCTTCACTTTTCAGTTATTCTTATAACTCTGAATTTTCTATGATGGAATCATTTTCTTTGGTAACTTTTGGTAGCTGTCCACAGTATTCTAGTTTTATCTTTATGACTACTCCTTCTTTCAGAATTGGTACTGTTAAACTAAAATTGTTGGCTTTCTGACGCATACTGTGGGCAGAACACTTTATTTCTCGTCTGATTTAGCCATTTCTTTACTATTTTTGGTGTGTGTTTGGAGTCATTGCTTTACTGGAACATCTGACTGCCTCCAAGACCCAACCTTCTGACTGATGATTTTAGGTTTTCCAAAAGATTGTGGAGGCAATTCTTCTTCATTATTACACTTACCAGTTCCACCGGCATCAAAACAGCCCCAGAGCATAATACTACCACCACAATGGTTGACGGTAGGCCTTACCTTCTTGACACCGGTGTTCCAGCAGCTTCTAAATCACTGCAGATCTGCTTTTTAGTGATTTTTGGTTGACTCTGATCATCTTGATCCATTGTCTCTCAGTAGAAGGTGATAGCTTGTGTCTTCTTCCTGACTGTAGCAGTGACAAATCTGTACTATGCATTTTATAATTAATCCAATTATAATAATTGTTTGCACAAATCATTGTTGGATCTATAGCTGCTTTGAAAGAACGCCAAGTGACTTTGTTAAGTTAATGATTTGTTTTTTTTAGATCCTTGCTGAGTTCCTCCAACTTTCCCATTGTAGCATTTGTGGCTGAGTCTCATGAATGTATCAAATGTGCCCCATTTAAATAGGATCAGAAGAGTAGCTGTGGTCAACTGAAATAACTTAAAGGAAGTTACAAGGACAAACCAGTAAGAAAATTGGCTTTTTACATAATCAAAAACTGACCATTCCGGCAGATTTGCAGAAAACAGTTCAAAATCTTAATTTCTCATCCTCATGAAATCCTTAATTATCTCGTCTGTATTAATTGTGTCTTTATAGAGCCCCTCAGTTTATTCATGCTCTGAAAGAAGCTGCTTTAAGCTCTTTTAGCTGACTTTGGGTTATTCAGGAACTTTTGAGTGGAAATGTAGAAACACCATTGACACTACAAAGATGTGTTGTATTTTATTGCTGAGACTTCTAACAATATATTTATAGCTGCTGGCTTCATAATATAGGTTTACCTGATTTATTATTAGGCTTAGTGCTAGAAAACATTTTTTAACTAATCTTGGTCACTCTACATGGAAGGCAGCTAACACATCATAATAACATGACAAATTAAATGTTAGTAAATAAGTAAACTGTAATGCAATATGTGATTTTTACCAAGTTGTTGTTCTAGCTAAAGGGGGCACTCGCGTAAATTTTCCCAGCTGGGAACTTGGGTGTGGCAACTCCTCATTCCATCTGTTGCTGAATCTGATCAGTAATGGGAGAGAAGAACATCTGCAGCGTTGACCGTTTTAGGACATCTCTGTTGGGTGAATATTGTGTCTCTTGCCTTCTAATTGTGTGACATAACTGTGCACGTAAGTACAATTCATGCTTTCTGCATCTGCAAGAGTACATGTGACATACATTACATCATCCATCTGAATCCCCAACAGTATCTGCTGGACCTTCTGCAGGTTTCTGTGTGCAGCTCAAAATTTGTGTCTGCTGGGGTTGTCCTGCAAGAGCACTAATGGCACATGTGCAAACAAATAGTGCTCAAATGGTGCTCAGAAGAAAGGCTTGTTATGAGAAGAGTGCACCAGGACATTCATCACTATCCACACTTTTTATAATTCATCATTAAAAGGATTGTAGTTGGAATAGTTGCTGCAGGACAATGGCGATGCTTTGATCTCCATCAGCAGTGGCCACACTTTTACCAAGAATACTGTAGTTTGACTGTGAGTCTGCTGTGCCTGGTGTACGTATGTCTCCCTCAAACTCAGGTCCCAGGAGTGTTGGGGATTCTGCATCGGCTCTGAGCTGTTCCTAGAACTGTTGTCTTCTGGACAGAGATCACAGATGTTTGGTGGTCACAGACCCTAATGCTCCTCTTACCATCGGGACCAACCTGGCCTTTACCTTCAACATCTGCTACAATTTATAATATAAAAATAATAGCTCCACTTTAATTAGTCCTATTATTGTTTGATTAAGTGCTTATGTAAATACTGTTGTGGTCAAAGCTGGGCATTATGCATCTTTAGAACCTCAGATAAATAACAAATGTGACCAATCCACTCTGATCTCGTTGGGTGTAAATCGTATGGTCAGCATCTGGGTTCTACAGAGCACTTTATAATGTGTTTCTCATTTACTACGCACGCAATACTGTGTGCTCCACACCTCCTGTCAGACAGGCAGAGAATTAAACTGACGTAGACAAACTTATGTTGTTTTAGTGGGGCTTTTCTTGTCATTATGAACTAGTTTGGTGATCTCACTAGTTTTGGCCTTAGGGATGGAACTCCAGCAGACTGAGGCCCTGACAGTGTTTTGAATTTTAATCAGCACATTTTGTGCTAAATTCTAAATGGAAACAAACTTGTGTCTGAAGTCTCTCTTTGTATCATGTCACTAAAGTGGGTGTTAGTCCTAATTAACTGTGTGCTTATTGTTACGAAGGGGTGACACCTTACGATGGATATAACCTTTTTGTTTGTTTGTTTGTTTGTTTGTTTGTTTTGCAATTCTGTGGCTTACAGCCTTACCCACACTTACCTTTGTGAACCGGGCATATGTGCATTTAAGCTTTGCTCCCCTAAAAGAAATGTCATCCTAGTGTCTAAAACACTGGGATAATAAATACACACAAATTTACCCACACTTTATAATCGTCATTTTGGAAGTAGTTCGATAGTTTTTGTTCAGCCACACATACACCCATCTTTTGTCTTCATTTGGGTGGAAGATTATTGTACTCAATAGTTGGTACCAGATAAGATTACTTGTAAAAATGTGAAGAATTTGATGAGAAAACACTCTCCACACACTCACACACCCAACCTCTGGTCTTGCCACCACCTCCTTTCATACACTCCCTCCAGTGCAGATGATCCTTGATAAACAGCGGAGATCCAAATGTGTGTGTGTGTGTGTGTGTATGTTTGTGTGTGTCAGTAGCAAGGTTAAAGCTGGCTGAGACCCACCTCAAGCTCTATGCTGGCTAACAGGCAGCAAGCTAATAACTTCAATTATCTCAGCACTGGGCTTCAGGCCACAGCTGATAGGACAGCAGCAAGCATTATCTGCCTTTGATAGAGACATGGGAAACACACACACACACGGTTGTATTGCTATTTTTGTGAGGACATTTGTTGACACAGTCACAAGTTGCACACACAAGTAGCTTGGACTGGATGCTTTTACAATTTTTCTTGTGATTTTTTTTTCCCCAGCTGAAGTAGAAACTGTGCAGATTTTAGCATTAGGCTAAACCCATGCTTTACTGTAGATGTGAAAACTTTGACCCTCTAGGGGATACTAGATTAACAGACATCACACGAGTCATTAAGGTTCATCCATTTGGAATCTTGGATATTTGTTCAAGTGTCATGGCAGTCTATTTAAGTTGTTTGGGTAATTTAGTGTGGACCAAAATTGTGGACTAACTGACAGAACGTATATTTTTTTTTTTACACTTTTAACATGAATTTATTAACATCACAAAATAACTGGATAAACAGATTTTCAGCTAAGCACCATGAAAACTACTGTAATGAATATGAAGAACAAATAAAGCAAGGCAGGTTACTGAAAAACAAACAAAATAACAAAAAACGATGACTGCATTTAAAACTGTTATTCAAATCCAACTATTTGACACAGCAAACGAGCTACAGTCTTGCACAGTAAGTAACCTGTAGTGCTATTAATCTGTTTAAAAGGATTGACAGTCTTTGTAGCTGATCTGCATGATGGGGTGATGTGTTCACTGCCGTTAACGTTAGTCCAGCTGCTGGGAACAGCTGCTCAAAAAATACTGTTGCAGCAACTTTATCAGTCCAGAAAATCTGTCAGTATTTACTGCCGCTTCTAAAATGGATTTATCCTCAGAGCAGAGTGTCGCTGACACACTTTAGCACTGCAGTTTGAATGTTGTTGGAAGCATGAAATCAGAGTCCTGCTGCTAGTAGCCACTGTGGGTGAAAGTCGTACATCCCCTGTCAAAAGTTTGGAGACGGGTTCTCATTCATTTGAATGAGAACTCATTCGTTTGAATGAGAACCCGTCCCAACACTTTTGACAGGGGGTGTACTTTCTCTTCTCTGCTTGTTCAGGCACTCTGTCCCTATCTAAGATATGAAATGATCTTTTCAGCTGTGACTGCTTTCCAATGATGATGTGGTCTATGGCTGATTATTTTAAGAGACAAAATGTGCAGAGATGTCATAAACAATCAACAAGAAAAGCACTCAGACAGTGCAGTACTCTGCGAAGGCTGTTCATTCCCCCATATGGCATTGTCAGAAATGCAGCAGTTTTTTTTTAGAAATGCAACATTTGTTTGACTTATTGATGATCAAAAATCATGGTAACATAGAATGTGGTCATTTAATACAGATCTACTGACAAACAAAATAACTGCACTGAGCACAGACGTGTAATGCACGTGTATGTTATGTACGGATGATGAATCGCGTGATCTAAACATGTAGTGTGTTAGAAATTGGTGAGATTCAAAAACACCCCCATAGTTTATTCAATTGTTCCTTGTATCATTTCCTGTAAGGCCCAATAAGTGTGCAGCAGTGGATTTACAGTAGAGTCGTAATCATGTGATCGTCAGCAGGCAGCTGACCTACTGTTCACTTGTTGTCGTAGTTACAGTGCTGCTATCTTGCAGTGATACAGAAATCTTTAACAAATCCATGGATCCAAAATCTAATCATTTGGTCCTTGTGTCATTTCTGGCCTTCCCTGAAAATTTAATCCAAATCCGTTAGTCTGTTTTTGAGTAATGTTGCACACGGACGGACAGACAAACAGACACAGCAACGCCAATCGTCACATAACTCTGAGTTCTTTGAGGAGTAATAACATCCCTATTCTGGACAGCTGAATATTGATCAACTTTTTACATTTTAATGTTCTTCTGGGAAGCCTTGGGTCCTGGCAACGGTGACATGTACCATCCACTTGAACAGTAACAGAGTCCAAGGCCTGACTTAGCCTACGCAGTATTTAATAGTTTTATTGTTGTAACTGACTGGTGTCTAGTAGCCTATGGAGGTGGATACAAAAAAACACACTACAGACATAAAGAAAATAAAAATAAAAGAAAGAAATCAAAAGGTTGGTTCCTGCTTATCTCATGTAGTCGGTGTGAATTTTAACATTTGTTGACCTTGAGTGGTAACATGCCTTATTCTGAGGGATGAGAGGGAAAGAGAGAGAAACGAGGAAAGTGAGGAAACTTTGAGATCTTTTGCTATTGCTGTTTTCCTGGTGACCTGGCGACTAGTCTCATGACAAAATTGAGGCTTTTTAGTTGCAAAGCAGACAGAGTTAGAGAGGGAGGAAAGTGCTGAGACAGGGGAGAAAGAAAATGTGCACATCAGAAAAGGTATTGCAACAAGATGAGACAGATGATGAGGCGCCGGAAAAAACAACCCACTGGGGTTTGAAGATGGCGGAAAAAAGTTGATAGACCAAGAAGGAGAAAAAGGAGGATGAAGAAGTGGAGGAGTGGCATAGGGGACAATCAAAAAGGAGGACAGAGGGAATGGAGATTGGAGAGGGCAAAAAGTGGTGATCCAATTTTCCCACTCCTGTTTTTTCGTTTGCAGTAACTTTCCTTGTCCCCCTTTTCTCCTGCTAGCCTCCTCAACTCCTCCTTCACACTCCTCCCTCCATCATCTTCATCTCTCCTACATGTGCTTTGGAAACGGGTCTTTTGCGCTTGCATGAAATCCATCTATGCATACAAAAAGTGGTGCCACTGTCCCATCAGCAGCAGTGGCAATAGCACAGACCACCGTCCTAATGTTTAATTCATTGTCGGGGAGTCAGAGAGGACAACAGGAAATAAAGAAAAGGCAAAGGAGGGAGGAGGACGATTACCATTCCTTTTTTTATCTTGCTTTGTTTTTAGCCCTGATAGAGAAAGTGAGATGAAATACGTGTGTGGGAGGGAGACACTCCAGGAAAGACAAAGAGAAACAGATACATAGAGAAAAGCTAGGTGTAAGAAATGAGAGGTCTTTGGTGATTATAGAGGTTGTCTGCTGTTTGTGGGCCTGGGGAGACATGCTGACACAGTGTGTGTGTGTGTGTGTGTGTGTGTGTGTGTGTGTGTGTGTGTGTGTGTGTGTGTGTGTGTGTGTGTGTGTGTGTGTGTGTGTGTCCTGATACTGTTCTGTCACGCTCTTGTTAATCAGGGCCTGATTAAATATCCTTTCAGAGGAGCAGGATTAGGGAGATTCCCATTAGACCTGGACCTGCAAGAACGTGAGAGTGTGTGTGTGTGTGTGTGTGTGTCTGTGTGTGTGTGTATCTATATAGTACTTGTTCTTGCGACAGGACTCGTGTGTGCGAAGGCTACTCTCACGAAGCTGTAAGTTGGTAAGGCTAGTTTTTTCAGTTCTGTGTGATGTGTGTTATTAATTATTAATTATTACTAATATGATGAATCTGATGTGATTTGATTTGATTAACTGTTTAACTTAGTTAAGCTTAAAATTTTCCCATTTGTTTTAGTTAATTTTCCTAAAAAATGTTTTTAACAAAAACCAATAAAATAATTGTGATTTACTGTGCTTCATTGTCAAAAAAAAAATCACAACACAATATAATATGCATCAAGTCACAAGACAAAGAGGTAAAGTCCTGCAGATATGGAATTGTAGTTGATATTTCTCGCCACATTCACTTCTGACCTGTCCATGCTTTGTGTTGTGATATTTCTGGGAATCATTCTAGACTACCACGAAATACATGGTCTTTACAAGTGTAGCTAATCTTTTGTTCACAACTGTACCAGGAGCATGAAAATGTGTTTTACCTAAACCAGTATGAGACACAGAGAGAGATGTATGTAGGTATGGAGATAATGAACAATTAACCCTCCTGCCTCTGGCCTTTGGATTCAGGTGGTATTTCCTGGGTCAGGTCAGAGTTTTCCCAAAAGCATGAATTAGTGTCATTAAGTGGCAAGCTTCAGATTACGTTAGCGTTAAATCTAATTAACACAAAGCCAATGTGATAGACTAGATCAGGCCAGGATGTGTCAGGCTAATTGTTAGTGGCACTGAGTTTCTGCATCTCCTCTGCTCAGCTAATGAAAGTGAAGCACCGGCTTGTTTTGGGTTCAGTCGTAGCCGTGGGCACCTCCCCAGTTGCCAAATGAGACAACAGACAACTTTGTTAATGATCAGCAAAACACATTGCTTCTGGTTTGGCTCTGATCAATAAGTTAAAAAATAAAAACAAGGAAGTAAATGATGGAGCTAATGCTGGCCAGGTATCTGGTCAGATTTGGTGGTTGAGTGCTTGATGCAGCTTAAGAGCGAATGACATGCTACTGCTTAATGTGCAGATGCTTCTGTCCCAACAGTCATTTTTAAAAAGGCTCTTCATCCTTTCCCTGTGTTCATATGGCATAGTAGATGTATAATTGATAAAGCGACAAACCAATGTGTGCATAAATAGTTCTCACTTCTGTGTTTGCTGGCAGTTTTGTCTTAATTATTCACAAGCACATCACCAAAGAAAAGACATTGTGTTCTTGTATTGACAGGGGGTTTAAACTAGGCTGTTGTTGAAAAGCTGTTCCAGATTTGTGTAATGGGAAGGCCCCTCTAAAGGCTCTACAGCAAAAAGGCAGACAGTCATCATTGCCAACTTTTTTTCCTTGCTCCAGTACAGGAAGAAGATTTTAAATTTTCACACAGACGTCTTCACAGTGAAGTAAGCTTTACTCACTCCTGGTAGCATGAGGCTAGAACTCCGGATGCCAGGATCACGCCTAATATTAGCCTGTATTTAAGCTCATTTAAATCAGTTCAAATGAATTTCATTAATAGAGCTTCAAATTACCTCAGAAGTCATTTTTCAATATTAAAGGTAAAAATCCAATGACTCATTTTAAGCACAATGCCTTGGAGAAAACCTTTGACAGAACCAGGCTGATGTACAGCAGTCATCTGCCTCGACTGATTGGGGTGAGGGAAGACAAAAATGCTGAGCAGCGAGACATGACAAATAATTACCGCTGAGATGGGTGATGATATCAAAAAGGTGAATGAAGGGAGAGGACAGACCATACATTACAGGAGAGGGAAGATGCAAACTTCATGTTGTGCAATAGTTCCATAGAAGTTTGAAAGAGGTGAGTAGGGGACAGCTGCTCAGTTTGAATCAGGGTCACCTGAAACAGCAGTGTAAATGAAACATTAAAAAAGGAAAAAGGTTTTAGTATATACATGTGATTATCTGGCAAAGAACAAGGGCAAGATGTAGGTAAAATACATTCAGACTGATTGGGGAATTGAAAACGGGCTTCAAAGTACAATCATGCCAACATTTCATTATGTTCTCTAAGTTTTGTGGCGATTCTTAAGCTTTTATTTGCATAGGCAAAATCCTCATATTTACCACAGCACTCAGTCTGTCTGTTGAGTAAACATAATATGGAATATGAGAGCTAAATGATGTTTTAATTCAACATGGCGGAAACTTATGTAATATGTACCGTGGTGAATTTATTGGCCTAACACATTATGTTGTGCACATCCATAAATTAAATCATTATTTCCAAAGTACTGTTGTAATTGGGTTCCATGTCAACACATGTGAATGGAGAGGAAGGTGAAGGTGAGCAGTCATTCTCAATTTGACAAAACACACAGACTTTCTTTAACTGTTCTGCTTGTGCCTAACCAAAGCACCTGTACTTCCATTCACAGCAAAGATGAATGTTTTCTCCAAAACTCAAAAATATTCAATTTACTGTCATAAAAAACAGAGAGAAGCTGCAAATGATCAACCTGAAGGCGGTGGAACCAGTAAATGGTTCGTGTTTTAGTTTGAATAATTTAGTTAGATTAATTGATTGATTTACTATCGAAGCAGTACAGATTAATTTCTGTGGAACAACTAATCGATTAATCAACCAGTTATTTCACTGTTGTGAATTGTCTTGCTGCTATAATTCGGCTTCCCTTACAAATAATGAAAAACAAGCCCTGATTTTGTCTTTGTAGGTCAAAAAGTACTGAGATCAAAAGGTAGTATCAGGAAAACTTTGCTAAAAAAGAGAAGACATAGGTGACCAGCCTTATTTTTAATGTGCATGCACACGACACATCAAAATCTAAAAACTGTAAACTTTATCAGTCGATCAGAAAACAATATTTTTTAGTGCCTACTTGGCAAATTTTTCGCTGTTTTTGTGTTGTTGTTATGTCTTCAAATTCTGATATGCTGGCACTGTATATTATGTATATTTAGTTTTAACCTACTACATACCGGGTCTAAATCTAATGACCACATAGGTTTTCAGAGGGACAGGGAGCAAATGAGAAGTCTTCATTGGCTTAGCTGTAACCAACAGTCATGTGGTAAAAATTTAGGAGCTGTTCCCGCTTTAGTTCCACAACACCTGGTAACCCAGGCGATGTCTGAGGAAGTTATATACACCCCCTGTCAAAAGTTTTGAGACACTTTCTCATTCAAATAAATTAGAACCCGTCTCAAATCTTTTGACAGGGAGTGTATATTGCTGTGGACTTGCCATGCCCCTGGCTGATATCTGAATCACGGTTGCCATGCCCCGTGACCAATATGATTTGTATGCATGAAATCCTAATTTCAAACGTAACTGTAGCAGCCACACACTTCCATGGGAATAACAAGTGCATTATTTATACATATACATGTTAGGTCATGCACTGGCCACACTGTTGTTGGGCTCCTGGGAGCCTCTAGTCTACTACTGAACCACAGCGACACACAGACAAACCCACACACACACACACACACACACACACACACACACACACACACACACACACACACACACACACACACACACACACACACACACACACACACACACACACACACAGAGCTGCTGAATAGGCACTAGCCAGGTGCAGGTGTGTGTCTGTGTGTGTGCAAGTGTGTGTGAAGGTGATAGAGGAGTGCGAATGAGCCCAGAGGCAGTGCTGACTTAGCAGTGTTGTCATGGAGACCTGTATTGAACCCCTTCTGAGAATAGAGCTACAGCTTGGACCAGGTCCTCAGTGTTTATCTGCATATGTATTAAATGTATATGTGCATGCATCCCCTTTGTGCAAGTATTTGTATATTTAGATTTTTCTGTTTTGCTGATGTAGAAACAGTGGTGTGAGGTGTGTATGCTCTGGTGCATACCTGTGTGCGTGTGTGTGTGTGTGTGTATATGAGTGTGCGCACGTTTGATCGATGGGACTTTGAAGTGGCTTATCTGTGAAGTGATGTGTCAATATCATCTTTGGCCCTTTTGCTCTCTGATAAACAACACCTCAGCACTGCCACAATACACCAACACCTTCAAGCTCCCAACAAAGAGAACTTTTCTCACTGGGCTGGAGATAAACCTTCAACTGAACAAAACCAGCATGAATTAATAAACAAATAAAAACCTTTTTAAATAGATAATATTCATCCAAAGAAGCAAAGGTTGGCATGAAATGGAATTCATTTCAGAATTCATGGGCGGCCTCGATGTGCTCAAGTCAATATGAGGCTGCACTGCTGTCCTGCCTAAGAGCCTCAGGGGAAGGCCAAGAGTCCAACAGGTAGAAAGGGTTTCTCCAAAAATGTTGAAGGACACGTTCAAGCTTCCGACATTCACACTGCAACCTTCACATACCCTTCATAAGAAAGACGGATGGATGTATGAGGAGGGTGCTTATGAGACTGTGTGTGTGTGTGTGTGTGTGTGTGTGTGTCAGCTTCCCTGCAAACACTGTTATTACAAATGCAAACTTGCAAACTTACTGCCTGTTCAGAAATTGAACCAATGATGAATCCAGAAAAAAAAGCCACAAAAATGTACACAGACAAATTTGCATAAGCGTATGGTAAAAAGTTCTGCTTTTTTTTTTTTGCTATTTTATGTGAGCTTTCTTATCTTTGTTTCATGATAGCTTACAGAGGGGGGCATTTCACAAATTGTTTGCCGAAAGCCCCATATTGTATAAGACTTAATGTACTGTGAAATTAAAACCCTGTTAAAAAACATTGTCAGTACTGTTGAAACGGCATGGTAGCTACTTGTGATATTCATGCATGGCCACCAAAAAATGAAGCCTATCCATTCTGGAGGGGACAGGAGGGAAAGGCTGTGGGGAGGAGAAGTTGCAGGGCAGGATGTAGATAGATAGAGCAGCATTTTTTTAAAGGCAGGCTTGGCATGAATTTTCCTCTGCTATGTATGAATTATTATTTGTTTTAAAGCTTAGCATGTAATTTGACATTACTCAGAAGGAAAAACAAAAAGTTCAGCTGGTGAAGTTAACCTCCAAGGCTGATTAATGAAGCCAGTTCAGAGTGCTAAAAACTGCAGTTCTAAAATGTCCACTTGAGGTTGGCTCCAAAACTGAATCAATCATAGACCTCCGTGTTAAAACTGCGAAACTTTTCAGCAGAAATAAACATGTTTAAAGCCTGGTACAAAAAATGGATTTGGTCTCTGTAGCTATTTTTTATGTTCATGACAACTGTATGAATGAGTTTTTACACTTTTAAAATACTGTTCTATTTACTTGTGTGCATATATATATATATATATATATATATATATATATATATATATATATATTCAGTACTTTTTGTACAGCTGTTCGTTATTTTGGAAGAGAAGAGCCAACAAAGTTTCATTGCAGAAATGCTTTGACAATAAACATCCTTGAATCTTTAAATTGTATTAAGGCTTTAAAATTATTTGCAACTAAAGGCATGGCCACTAAGTGACGGATATCTCCATGTTAGCTCAACTCACACTTCCCCTCTTTGCTCTGCCACTGCCAAGACGGAGACAGATGGTTTCACCAAACTGAACTTCAAAACCTCTGTTTAGGAAATGTGTAGGCAACATCACTCTATAGATACACTTTGATTTGATGAATTTGCATTAAATGCTAGAATAATTTTTACCCCCAGCAATGGTGATCACACAAAATGGCATGGTTTTTCAAGCAAGCAACAAATGTGTTAGCTGACCAAGCTTTTCTCCCTTAAATTATGTTCACACACGACAAATGTAACAAAGCAAATTAGAGAAAAGGTGTTTCTGTTTGGTACCAACTACGATATGTACCACATTCAATTCATAGGGAGGTGGCCAAGGTAGACTTCACATTTAGACCTGAGTTTGCACTCTAAGTTCTACTTGTGCTTGTGTTAATGCAACAAAAGTATTTTGGCTAAGATGTTGATAGAATGTGGTCTTTAACACTATTAAAATGAGCTTATCCGCTTTTATGCTTCAAGTCATTTTAGAATTTTTTAATGTTTATATATTTATATCTACTAATCAAAAACATTTTTGTTCCTTATTAACTGAGGTACAAAATATGTCAACATAAGTTGGTGTTGCAGATTAGAAAAAAAAGACTTAGTAACTGGGATGCCAAATTAAAAGTAAATCCTTGTTTCAGTGGAATACATATAACTTGAGTACAGCTAATTAGCATCTTGAGGGGGGTAATGGTTGAGGATTCATCCTCCTTTAGGAGTGTTTTTTTGTTAAATTTATTAGATCCATTGAAACCAGGGAAGAGCCACATTACATTACTGAAACAGAGAGCAATACACTACATGAAAGGAGCCAAGAGGTGTGGTTCAGAGGAATAATTAAAACTGTATAGGACAAGAAATGAAGCTGCCTCATTTCAAGTTCTACTCCAAAACAAATTATTGTTTCTGCTGCTATTATGAAGTGTGTACATGTGTGACTTCTTTTTAAGGAGCTTTTTAAAAAACTGAGAAAACTTCCCCTGAATCTGCAGATGCATTGTGTACCTGCCTTGGTTTTCACAATGTAGTCAGTAGTGAAGTCAGGTTGTCTGTTTTTTACTCCACCAAGGAATGTGGTGGAGTTATGTGATGATCAGCGTTCGTGTGTCTGTCAGTTCGCAACATTACTCAAAAACTGACTTGGATGAAATTTTTTCAGGGAAGGTCAGATATGACACAAGGACCAAGTGATTAGATTTTGGCAATGATGCGGCAATTCAATTTTATTTATAGAGCACCAATTACAATTCAAATTGTCTTAAGATGCTTTACAGAACCCATGTGTCTGAACCCCCAGAGCAAGCCCTAAGGTGACAGTGGCAAAATAAAACTCCCTTTGAATCCCAGCATTCCGTGATCACCCCATATAGATGCCATCTACTCACTTGAAGGCTCAGATGGAGTTGTTTCTCTTCATCCACAGCCCTTTTCAGCAGCTCTGGAGAAGTCCTTGATCGCCATGCCAGTGGGTGTTCTCGCACACTCCCATTTCCCGGAGAAGCCTGGATGTGGAGGTGGCTATGAACCCTCTGCAGCCTACTTCAACTGGTCAGACCCTCACCTTCCAGTCTCGCTGTTTTGCATCAGCCGACAAGCTCCATATACCTCACCTTCTTGCACTTGTAGGCTTCCTCTACTGTGAGTTTGACGATGTAAATGTGCCTGAGCGAAGCTGACCATAGCACCAGGTTTAGTTGCAGGTTGGTGGATTTGATCTCAGGTGGAAAGCAAAGCTTTTGGTCCAAGGCTACCAGCATCTTCCAAATGCAAAGTCCCTCTCAACTGACCAGGTTCTGGTCTCGAGATGGTGAGACATTCTCACGCTTCACTCTCCTGGACGAATGTTGTTTCTTGGCAGTAGGACAGCGTGAGTGGAAAGATGCTGACACACACCATCGCATTTCCAGCAGTAATGCCAGGCACTTTAGCACCTGGTTGTGTCACCAGATGTAATGGCCTTGGGTAAGGCTGGTCTTACAGTCTACTAAGATATGTTTGAGTGTAGCTGGACTCAGGCAGAGTCAGCATGTGAGGTCTTCACCCATGCCATTGACTGAGATTCTCGGGAGATGATAGGACATCATCGGCAGCTTTGATGATGAAGCTTGCTGTTTCTCTTCCTTTTTTTCACTCCTTCCCAAGTCATCCACTGCCCTTGCTTTGCCGACGCAATGGCTTCTGCACACCTGTCTGCTTCCTCTTGCCACCGTACTTCCTGCACCACAAACCACAAGCCTACATCTTTAAGATGGAGTGGCCTTGTTCCAGGCTGGAGTGCTGGTCCCAAGGCCAAGACCATCTCTCCTCTGCTGCACTTGGAATACAGTGTCCCTATATCTGAGTGCTGCCTTTGCCTGCTCTGTTGCCACTGATGAGATCCGCCTCCCCCCATTTGCCAATCTTGTGGCAGCTTGAGATGTGATTGGATCATTTTGATCCTGTAACGTCATCTCCATTCTTACTTCGGCGCACTTGTACTCAAATAAGATGAAGATGGACAGATCTAGAATTCCTTTGCCACAGAGCCCAATACTGCTGAGACACTTGAGAAGGCCAAACCATTTCCTTGCGTAGGAGTTAACCAGTCTCTCCAGCTTTTCCACCTTAGAGATTGGCATTTCATACAGTGTTAGTGGACACATTAGGCGTGGAAGTAGCCCAAACTGCATGCATCAGAGCTTCAGCCTGCCAGGACGCTGGGTTCTGTCAATATTCACTAGGCCGCTGGTTACGTCCTTCCTTAGCTGGTCTACTTGCTCTTTGTTTTGGGGGGATCCGTCATACCATCGGCCTAGGCTCTTCACACACTTCTCTGAGACAGTTGGAATAGTCTCATTACCCATGTGAAAATGATGGTCTGATAGTTTCCCCTTGATGATGGAAATTCTTCTGGACTTGCTTGACTTGATCCTCATGCGAGCCAGCTCGACGCTTATTCAACAGTTGGCTGTGGTGAGTGTTGTGAGGTCGTCTATGTAGGTTCTGACTGGCAGCAGCCTCAGTCTAGGTCTTATTCGCTGTCCTCTGACCGCTCAATGAGATGCCCAAATGATCACCTTGGTGATCCCTGCTTGCCATGGTGAAGGCAAGCAGGGAGATGGTGCAGCCAGCCACGATCCCCACCTCCAAGTGTTGCCATTCTGTGATGTACTATGCTATTGTAAAGCAGAAGTAAACTTCCTGGAAGTAAGCCTTGACAAGGGTTGTGAAAGCTGCTGGGATCTTGAAGAAGTCGAAGGCTGACCACAAGAGGTTAATAAATAATAAAGCACGCTCTTCACAGAAAAAGGACTAAACAAAATGTGCTAAAAGAGATAATGCTGACAGTCTAAGAGTATTAAGTGAAAACAGAGAGCCGGATGATTAGTGAGGTCAGAATATTGGGAGTGGAGAAGAGAAGCATAGATGGATGACAGAAAAGCAGATGGCTTCAAATTAACTGTAACCAGCTTAGTGAATGTGGGAGCAGAGGTGGCTAAATAAGGAGGATCATCTGAAGCTGCCACTGCTGATTGCCTCAAACATTTCATGTGTTAGTTTTCACTGTGAACAGTATGAGCACTGTGTCGCTGTTTGGATCACAGGCTGATAGAGCCAACACCTACACATCCATATAATGTGTACAGGCAGGTGAACTGTATTCAAAAGGCACAATATACCTTATACATTTTCCCAGGGGTAGATTTAAGACTTTGGCTACTTCCACAAACTTTAAGAAATAAATCTGTCTGTGTTAACTATGTATCAGCAGTGAAAAACAGAACATCAATATATGTTGATAAGATACCCACTATGAAATGAAACCAAAAAAATATTGTATTTTGATAGTAAAAAAAAGACAACAACAGGGCATTCTGTTATTCTTAAATACAGAATTTTAAAAATGACATTTGCTACTATTCAGTGGTGTATCTACAATGAAACATAATACATTTTCTTTTATGAAATGGTAAACCTAATCTCGTTGTACCTGCTACAATGACAATAAAGGCTATTCTATTCTATTACTGTAACTGGAGATGTAAAATATATCCAGAAAATGTGCTGGCAGCTCGTCACCTGGACTTTGTCCTGTAAATAGAAAAAGGGAATTGTCTGTTAATTTATGGTTCCATTGTAAATAAAAAGGTCATTTTTGTCAGTATTATAACTATAACAATACAAGAAGTGGACTTTTTAGTTAGTTAATTGAGATGCAGTGACTCTTTCAAACTAAACTTTATGAAAAAATACACAAACCCTTTGTGATGGGAACAATTTTATGATGTATTTCACATTTCTGTAAAAATACTAAACTACAGCTATGTGTGTGTTTCAATGTCTCTAATCTGTTCAAAGTTTGCTAGTTTTTTTTTTGTTGAAAAAAATTAATTATACATGGACTGACAATAACACAGTTCCAGAATGTAAATTAATTGGAATGCACATAAATTGCACATTATGGACAACAGCTGTTCAAATATTACACATATATTCTTTACCATGTAGACTAATCTTTTTTTTATATGAAGCATATGCAGTTATGAAACTGATGTATTGAGAGAGCTCGATACTGTGTTCATGATGCAACCCCAGAAAGCTACACATTTCTCCTGGCAACAACTCACGCTCCAAATAAATCAGTGTTTTGTTTGTGTTGCTGGGTGACAACATTCAAGAAAGTCTGCTGAATTAGAGGTTGTAAAATATCACATTTAAACAATTACTCCATAGCTGTCCAGATTTCTCTACTCTTCCTGTATATCTCATCACTGCAGTGGATTGTTTGTGTGAAAGAGACACAGAGATGGAGAAAGAGATAAGCCAAAGAGAAAATGACTTCAGGCTTCATGTCAAATAGGCTTCTGATATAACACACAAAAGCTTGTACTGTTCCACTTATTCAAAATGCTTTCTTCCCCATAATCCATATCTACCGGATAGACCTATCCCATTGTCAGTGAATACAAACAATCAATTCCAATCAATAATTAATTTTCATTGTAAAGTTTGCAATCAGTGGTCAAGTGCAACATTTCATAACAAACTCTGTTGTCATCTCATCTATAAACAAATATATCTACTAGAGCTAGTAGAGCACCAGAGTGTGCGTCCTCCTGCAAGGCTGATGCCCTACCTTGCAATTTTAACAAAAGTGATCCTGATCCACTCCAACTCCTACCTTTCCCCTAAACTGTGTATTATTGAATTTAGCTTTGGATGTTTTGTGTAATTGTGCTAACAGACACACAGACCAACAGGCAGACAGACAGGCTCTCACCTTGGTGGAGAAAAAGAAAGCAAATACGCACAAGGCTGAATTGGTAGGTGTCAGCACTCCAATGACACTCAATAAACTGAAGTGACAACAATCTAAACTACACTCACAAGGTTATTAAGAGCATAACAACAGATATGACAGTTAGGGCGTTTTGTGTGTGAGAGCGCATTTAGGTCCGCTTACTTCAAGGGCAAACTCTTCAAGTAGGAATAATATGCATTAGCCTAGACCTTAATGGTGGCTCAGCTGAACACCAGACTTTGGAGGCTGTGTAGCACAATCACAAAGGCAAAGAATGAGGATCAGTTTAGAAAACACCTCCTCTGGCTGGGTTGATCTCAATCACAGATGTTATGTGAATTGATTGTTAAATTCTGATTTTACAAATAATCATTTTTGTTTGTAACAGCAGGCTGTATAATAGCTGGGGGGTTGGCACTGTCGCCGTAGGTGTGAATGTGAGTGTGATTGTTTGTCTCTATGCGTAGTCCTGTGATAGACTGGTGACCTGTCCAAGATGTCCCCTACACATGAATGTGACGCGTGGAAATGAGAAGCTTGGAAATCTATTCGAGAGAACATGTGTGACTATATACTTCATGTGGCGTCTGCTCCCAAACTGCAGGGGCATTGTATTGCAAACACACATCTACCTCGTATACTCTAGTACCAAACAAGAGTAGAAGATGTTTGCCATTGTTTACACCACTTACAACATGGCATTTTACCAGAGTTGTTGTACTTCAGAATTTAGTTTATATTTCTCACCATGAATTGTTCATAACCTGGTTGTCACGGTGATCTCAATGTGATGAATCATAGAAACTTCTGTATTTCTGAACTTCTGCTTCTGGGAGTTCTTGTTCTTCCAATAGTTTTCCTCGTGTCTCTGTCCGCATTGTTAGAATAATTTGGAGGTGCACGACACGGAAATTTTCTGCCTGAGAAGACCATGTGAGGGGGCATGGCTGCTAAAATGACTAAATTTGTCTGCACCCAGCTGCATGGACTTCATGTACGCATCAAGCATAAAACAAGCTTAAGTCAGCTGGGATGGACTCCCTCTGACCCTAATGAGGATTAAGCGGTGTATAGGTAATGGACGGATGTTTCAGCTGAACTTTAGCCAGACCTTATGTCCTGCTTCTGGCTGATCATACTGTACAGGTGAATACTGGATGTGAAAATAAAAATCATTGCTTAGCATAGTATAGAATTTCTAGTTGGAATGCTACATATGATGCAATGATATAAATAAAATTCATTGTTATATTATTGGCCTCCAATGGTATCAGTGAAGCCAGGGAAATGGTGGAATTCTTTGATCTTATGTCTCGAAAGTATGTTTTGGTGAGTGAAAATTGAGAATGGCTTGTACTGTAAAATCCATTAACTTGGTTGAGCTGCTGTGCCAAGAAGTTAATTTCCAAGCCTTCCTCTGTCACTCAGGTTCGTCCTCTGTGTGTGTGTGTGTGTGTGTGTGTGTGTGTGTGTGTGTGTGTGTGTGTGTGTGTGTGTGTGTGTGTGTGTGTGTGTGTGTGTGTGTGCGTGTGCGCGTGGTGCTGCTGCCCCTCAGCTGCTCCTCAGCAGGTCCAGGGATTGGTCAGCCCCCCCGTGCGAGCTCTCACACTGGGTCAGGAAAATGAGTCCAGATCTGCTGTGACCTCTGGGTCATCCATCACTCTCCTTCCTCCAATTCCATCTCTCCCTGCACCTCTATCGCTGTGTGCTGTAAGATGGAGGGATGACACCCAGCAGGGTCACTTTTATTTCCCTCCATTCCTCGATCCCTCTTCAGCTCCCTTTATACTGCTCTTACAAGCAGCGCAATCCTCATACCTGCCTCCCTCCTCGCTACTTCCTCCACCTTCTCTCTCTCTCATCACACTCTGTTGTGTTACGCTTCTTGCTTCACTTTTTCCATCCCACACACACACACACACACACACACACTCACACAAACACACACACATACTTGGCAAACACTTGTCATAAGTGATCTGGAGTTGTACGCAGCAAAACAGAGTTAACCCACAACTTTCAGCTGAGGGACAAAGGTGTGTGTAATTTTTGTCTGTGTGTGTGTATCCAGATAGAGAGGATTTCTGTGGGCTAAGGGTCATTGTGCTTGTCCTTTCGCATGCTGTATTTGGTCACCTCCTATCAGTCAGCTGTCACCACTGGAGATTAATAAGTGCCATGCCTACCGTGTGTAGAAATATTTCTGTCTGCCGTCTAAGTCAGGCTGAAATGTGCACGTTTGTGCGTCTGCATAGGGACAGATGTGTGTGTGTGTGCACCGCACGAATGTGTGTGTGTGAGTGTTGGGGCGCTGCTCAGCCTGGCCTCGCCTCAATGTGACTTAAGCGCAGCCATGCAGAACCAGCTGACAGCTTCCTCTCCTTCTCCCCCCTTCATCCTCAGCTCGTCTTCTCTGTCTTGCCATCTCCCCTCCCCGTGTCCCCTGGCTCTAACCCTTAGATAGCTACACCAGTTCCCAGTATGTGGTAACAAGGGCAGCACGTTGTGTATGTCTGTTGTTGTGTCCACTTTGCAAGAATTTTCTGGAACAAAAAGGAAAAATCATACATGTGACACAGTTAATATTTATCTTCCTCCCTTCTCTGTGAATGAGTGTAAATATCTTATCCTTCACATCTTACTACATTGTTTAAGGCCTTTTCTCCTCACTTTTCAGGCTGTGATTTTGCTGACAAACTAATACATCCACTAAGACCAAAATGTGTGGAAAAAGTACATCAAACAGCATCTGTTTATTTTTTTTCCCAAAAGAACAGTTCTGGACACAAACACACCTACATACACACACACACACACACACACACACACCTACACCTACATACACACACACACACACACATGTGCGCGCGCATGCATGCACGTTAGGTATATGCCTAACAATTATAACTGACTAATGCTTGATTATTGTCCAATCACAAAATTTTCAAACTGTTTTTTAATTATTGGTACAGTCCTTTACCCAGTCAAACAGAAGAAAATACTCTAGCGGGCCATTTTCAGCAGTGAATTAATATATTTGGTTTGTGTTCAATGATTATAACGTGTGTTCCTCTCATTTGACAACAGAGACAATAGTGGCATAAGCCAAAATGCTTTGCTATGTGGATGTCTTTTAAACTGTATATGTACACTGGCATTCCAAATTTCCCATATAGTCTTGTTTTTCCATCAGTCATTGTTAGTTAGTCCAAATCAAGTCTAAAATCAAAATAAATAAAGGAGCATTTCAAAATTTTAAAAAATCCCTTATTTGAGGGTGAAGTTGTCAACTTGAGTAGCCTTCTCTGATGGAGAGACACAATAGATCAGCCTGACTTAGTGCTTCTGTGTGTGTTCCTGCATTAAAGACAGTGCGGCAAATAGCATTACTGCAGAATTGGGGTTTAGTGAACTGATGTCCCTGTGTGATTAAATTGCACATCAGGAACGATACAGTATACACAGCCAGGCTAAAGAGTCTCCTAGACTTCTCCCAGGCCAGTGGGACAGGTAGGGAAGGTATTGGAGGTGGTCGGCGCCGGAGGTGCGCCTCAGACCAGACACATGGTGTCAGGTTGGCCCTGTCAGCAGTAAGTGATCCAGGGATTACACTGGGATAACATCACATTCAGCCACCATTGAGCTGCTATAGTGGGCTAATACTAAAAAAAGACAGAGGCTAATCTCTTGTCTTGGTGCTTTGAAAGAATTCATCACTGATCTCAGTGACTACCTACTGTAGACCTTTGATATGATGGATGTCTTTGTGTTTGACTGATTTTCCGTTTTGCTCATAAATTACTTTATAGAAGATTATATTAGAATAGGTGTGTGTGTATGTGTGCGTGTGTACACTTGCGTCTCTCTGTGTGTGTGTGTGTGTGTGTGTGTGTGTGTGTGTGTACTTTAAAACTAAATACGCTGCAGTGGGTGAGGTTGATCCTTATGTGGGCAATGTGGGTATTTGCCAATTAAAAGCGAAATATCCCTGAAACTGCTCGTAACAAACTAACAATAGTCACATTAAGTGAAATAATGTTAAGTATTTATACAGCGCTTTACTATACCTGAAAGATAACCAAAGCGCTTTACATTATACATCACATTCACACACTGATGGTGGAAGCTGCCATGCAAGGCGCTAACCACGACCCATCAGGAGCAATTAGGGGTTCGGTGTCTTGCTCAGGGACACCTCGACATGAGCTCTCTGGGCCAAGGATCGAACCGGCAACTCTCCTGTTGCAAGACAGCCACTCTATCCGCTGAGCTATGCCCCACCAAATAGTGTTTTAAAGGCCCCTGTATGATTATGATACTCTACCACATGGAATCTGTGTTTTATGTGGCTGGTAGACAGACAACCCTGGCAGCTAATTAATTTTTAGCAAGCCCATCTTTTTAGTTAGTTTCTGTTAGTACCTTTGTGCAGGTCAACACAACAATACTGACATAAAAGTACTGTCTCATTAAGGCTTTTGACATCGGCTTGATGTCTTGTCAAATGTCTTCATTTAGACCAGAAGTCAAAACTGGATTAAATGCATTGAATTGCTACACTACTGTTCAAAAACTTGGGGTCACCCAGGTAATTTCATGTCGTCCATGAAAACTCACACTTTTGTTCATGTGCTAACATAATTGCACAAAGGTTTTCTAATCATCAATTAGCCTTTCAATATGATTATCTAACACAATGTAGCATTAGAACACAGGAGTGATGGTTGCTGGAAGTGTTCGTCTGTACCCCTCTGGAGATATTCCATTAAAAATCAGCCGTTTCCAGCGAGAATAATCATTTACCACAGTAACAATGTCTACACTGGATGTATGATTCATTTATTTTATTTTCATTGAAAAAATGTTTTTCTTTCAAAAATGGAGGCATTTCTAAGTGACCCCAAACCTTTGAACGGTAATGGATATTATGCCTATAATGTCCTGAACAATCACAGATCCAGTGTGATTTTTGCTGTTTGAGAAGTTTCTTCACTACGACATGAAAACATTTTGATACAAGAAGTGACTGCTGATTTTATACATCATTAATATAACATAAATGTAGAAATAATGGGATTCAGTTCTAACTGTGGTCTCAGTCAACTCATTATGACAGTATCACTTCGTACTGTTAGTTAAGGAACAGCCCAGATGAATGTGTTCCTCTCCACAAGACAGTGAGGGAAACAGAAAATATTTGTGATGCTGGTAAAGTGTTAGAGCCAGCTCTGAGGAATATGCATGTTGTTGTTGGAACATTTTTTTCCAATCCGAGTTTCACGAGCATAATCTGTTGAGCCCCAGCTCAGGTGAAAATATCGAGTAAAAAATGAGACAATCTGGGAATAGCCCTGATTTTTGTGTGGAACCAGAGAGAAAGGGGAGCAGGGAAGTGCTCCATGGAAAAGGGGGGCAGTCCCCACAGAAGAGGAATGAAACAAATTGATTTGAAATGCTACTTGATGCTATGAGTTTTCTTTTTCTTTTTTTTTCTTTTTTTAGCAGAGACTGAGAACATGGAGCCTTTCAATGTGCCGGGCTTCTCTCCCTAAAGGCTGGCTAGGGGCTCTTGCTTTCAACACAGCCCTCTCAAGCTGTACAACACAACAGCAGTTCAAATGGGAGCCGAATCCAAGCCGGCAGCTCCTCTTCGTCCCCCAGCTAATTACCTGCAGGGTGACCGTATGGTTATTAAAATCCTCTAAAAAAAGTTGAGTTGTTTTCAACCCTTACAAGGAAATGAAGAACCAAGGGAGCTCAAAGCAGAGAAACAAGCTGCCTTGAAATCCCCCTACCCTCCACACTTTTTTCTTTTTTCTTTTTTTTTTTTTAGCATTTTGGAGAGAGCGAGAGAAATTATGAAAATGATCTGGTGGAAAAATGGAGGCCTGACGTTGCAATAATCTGGTGTAAAATTGGCTGAAATTGTAAATTTCAGAAATAAACAAGGCTAGTGTGAGAAGTGATGATGCTGCAATCGGCTGTAATAAATAATTTCACAGTCTGTTTCTCATTCTGTTCAATGGATCAGCGGGAGATGCTCCCTATCCTCATTACTGACACTTGTTATTCTGTCTCTAGATGTATGGCAAGTAACATTTCACAGAAATACCCTTTCCAACTCATTCTATTTGCCCATTTTAATTTATAAATGCTCTACATTGGCTAAAATGGTTATCGCAACATAAAATCACAAATGACTTTTTTTTTTAAAAAAAGGCCACACATTACACAAGATTTATTTATCCTAATGATAAACCTCCATGAAGTGTCGCACAGAATGACCCTCCAACCTTACAAATGTCTGACAACGGTGTTAAACTTATCTCTTCCGAGGTCTTTATGAAGAACCATTGATTTATATTATAGATCAAAGAAACTGTGGTTTACAATTAATTTCATCTGATAGTTCTTTATACCGTGCTTAAAATATGTCCATTTACTGATAGTGGCTGCATGAATTAGAATTAATTCCTGTTTAATTGTTCCTATATTTCAGTAGCCGTGGTGGTGGCGGCCGGACTGAGGTAATTTATTTCTTGCTTAGGATGAAAGATGGTCCATGGCTGAGGCTGCCAAGGGAGGAGTGGTTAATTGCAGTAGATTGCCTTATCTCCTTATAATTATGCCTGTCTCTTTGGAGTCCCCTGGCTCCAAATGGCCAATCGATACTATCAGAGCACAGACAAGAAGGAGGAGGTGGAGGCAGAGATGTGGGTCCCAGACCGGACTTTGAGACAGCTGCTCCAGAGCACAGATAGCAAGGGCTTAGGGACTAAATCATATCAAAGGCACAGAGTAAAATGTCTGCTTTGGTTGGGGTAGTTTTGGAGGAAGAGATTTGGAACCATTCACCTTGATTAACTTTACCTTCCACCCACACATCACCCAGGAGAAACACACTTCCCCGCTGCTGTCATGTCAAACACTTGCAACTCTAAATTTTGGGTTATTTTCATTTAGGTGAATGCAAAGTTTTCGTAGTCCTTTATGTTCTGAGCAGGTTTGCTAGATTGAGGTCCCACGATACCCATTCAGAACATCCTGACTGAAACTTTAGCAGACTTTAAACAGGAGCATCAGTTCTTAGAGAAGAGTCCCATTTTATGTTTTTCTCCAACGAAATTGGAATGCACTCAATGCAGTTCTTCTGTACATTTATAGGCATAAGATTCTTGTGACAGATATGGCTCAGCAAAAAACAAAATGACATAGGAAATGTAGTTCCTAAAAAGTACAAAACAGATGTCATAAATTTGGTAGGAGGCCATTTCAGAGGACAGCTAACCAAAAACATTCTCCCACATGAAACACCTAAGTCAGATGTTTACATCAAAAGGACCACTTGGAGACAACAGGAGGCAATTCTGAAGGTAACCACACCTCTGGGGAAGAGACTGCATTCTTTACTCTGACCTCCAAACATCCAGAACCTTCTACACAACTGAAAGGCTTTAAATCCTAAAATTGAGAAAATCTGACATCGCCAGAATGATGATCCCAACATCTGGATTCAATCTATGACACCAAGTCAACATAGCAGAAGAACACCTCACATTTGAAGTGTTTGTAGAGAAACACACACAAATCACAAATATCTCCCTTCTCTCCTTCACAGCCATAAAAGACAAAGAGACTTTTATCCCTAAGCAAATGTATTTCTTCAATTTGTTATTTTTGTGGTTGTTGTATCCTAAAATTCCACAGTTTGTATGCATTTTTACCATGTTCAGTGTTATTTCAGATCTATAATCATAGTCAATATTTAACAATTGGATTTTACATTAAAGAAATAAATTCAAAGTAAGTTCTAAAGGTACTTGACTTCTGATCTCTAATGGACAGTGAAGCTCAAGACCACCCGATGAGATGGACACATCCATGGTTACACATCTTGGTTTGTCCAAGCACACTTGGGTAGCCACACGGCAAAAGGACAACTTGTTAATTTTTGCGGGTTTGTTAGAAGTATTGACGAAAAGATTGACTGAAAGTGACATCTTTGAAGTGTCGACAACTCTCTGCATCATCCTCTCCTTCCTCCTCAGATCGGGAATGATTGTGAAAGTTTTGTCCAAATGCTGATTTGAATTGCACTATAAGAGAAAGTCACTGGAATGCAACTTGGGCTTTTTTAGGGATTCTTTTCTAATATTTTCTAGGATTTTTCTTTTTATTAGTTCTACCTTAAATCTGGGTTACTTATGTTAACTTTTAAAATTCAGCAGTGTGAACTTTTTCTTCGTAGCTATGAGCTTTGACTCTTGGTGTTCTTATTTTGGCACACTTTTTCAATGCAACTATGCAAAAATACCGTCCTGTCTCTGCATTCCTGAAACAACTTATCCAGCAGATCTCCAATGACACATCCTGCTGCAGCACCCCTCTCCCTCCTACTGATGTTGCATGCTGAGCCTGCAACTAGTACAAAGGCTAAGCAAGTATTACTTTCTTACCTGCTAAACTGGTGGGTTTACAAGTCACATCTGGCTTCCCAATCGCAAAGTGTTTCGAAATTCATCACTACTCTACCAGTGACTTCCATGATGATTACAGTTAAACAATTAAGTTGTTTACCTGTTTTCATCTATTCACTGTCTCTTGTTTGTTAGGTCATTGTTGTCTTATTGTTTGTAGTTTTAGTTAATAAGTTGTTTGTGTATAACTATTTTCAATTCTACCATGTATATCATGAAATCATTCTGAAGTATTAGTAATCAGCTTACAAATTTTATATTCAATGATGCCCCTGACTGTAAACGCGATGTGAAAATAAGAAATATTGCTCATAAAATAAAAAGTTCTGCATGATATGGAAATTGAAGTTGCACAAACTATTGAGAACTATTATCGCAAAAGCATTGATATTATTGTTCAGAACTGAGAGTTCAATGTTTCAGCTATCATATCTTGCAGAAGGGGGGAGGAGTTCTACAGTTTGATGGCCACCGATAGAAAATACCTCCTGTGGTGCTCTGAACTGCACCTCGGTGGTCTGTCCACCACACTCCTGTACTCAGCCTCCAGTCCCCTGCTGATATAGCCTATTGTGGCAGCGTCGTCCATAAGCATAGTTTCTGAAGAGGTGTAGAGTGTGAACAGGAAGGGAGGCAAGACTGCCCCCAGAGGTACTGTTCACTGTTGTGTCCGACACAATGTTATGGAGCCCCACAAACTTTAACCATAGGTGGTAATTTTGTAATGTAGGTGGTGATTCTGGCAACCAGGGAACAGACACCTGATGTGCCTTAGTACCTTCAACCTTGAAAATTTCGTACAACATCTCAAACATCCTTGATGCAATTTCAAAAAAACAACATCAAATATTAGGATTTTGACTTCTGACTTGCTTCATGGGCTGCTTGGGCTGATCCCTTGTGGACTTGGGTGGATGACAAAATTCATGTCATGTGTATCCTTGCAGACAGAAAGCATGAATTGGCCTTTACATGTGGTAAACAATGTCTGTGAGGGGCCAGTGGGTCTGCAACATCAAAAAGTGACAGCTCGGTCAAACTCAATGGGCTTCATGTCAACCCCATAGGGTCAGGAGGAAATGATCGCAGTGTGGAGGTCAGTATGACAGGATGGAAGGCAAATATTCAAGGGCAGTGTGCAGTGGTGGTCACATCCCACTGTTTTCCTATCAATTTGGCTGGGTCTGAGTGGTCAGTGGCAAATAGTGTGTGTAAGTGGGAAGGATCAACGAGAAGCAGTGAAACAGAGCTCAATCTTTCTGTACTGAAACGTTCTATCTGTTTTTTTGCAGTGGTCAGAGCAGCAGTAATGTAATGGATGGATGCAATACAATGCATAATGATCAGCTTCCCCATGATCACAAGCTCTAATTCACTCAGCTTGTATAATGAATACTCCCTAAAACTCTAGGCTTCATATTTGCCTTTAAAGTAAATTTGAGAATAGTGCTCAAGGACAACTCTTAAAGGACAGATTGAGATCGGAAATCTTTGAAAGGCCAACTGGGCCTGTGGGAAGCTACTTTTGTCTGACTTTCCTTCTCCTTTTCTTCTCTTGTCTTTCATTTCCTTTGAACATTTTTTTTTTTAGAATTGTGTTTTTTTACATCTTATGTTTAACTCCGAAGATCACTTGATTGATTGCTCTTGATATGTCCTTGATCATAGGTTTTGTATGTGGCTGTCATTGTAATGTGGAGCCTGTAAGTAGATCCTGTCGGCCTTATTAATGATAATTCCTGATCAATTGCCTGCACCAAAAGGAAAGACCTCTGAATGAAAGTTGAAAGTGCTGTGGACTGAGCTGCCATCAGCCTGCTTATGAGCACAAATACTTTTAAATGCAAAAGATTTTAAGATGTACTTCAACCGTCTGGCCTCATGGCAAAACTTTTAAAAATAAGTGCATGGCTAGGCTACTCTTTCTTCTCTCCCTTGGCAAAAAGAAGGTTGTTATTATCACTGCTGATTTCTCTAAGTGTCATCAAGTATTTATCATAATCTCTTCAGGTTTTCAAATACAGTCTCCTACTCATTATTTAGACCCACATTCTGAACAAGGACAAAGCACCCGGCTTTTATTGTAATGTAAGCCACCACAGAACACTGACAGTGTTTCCACAGTCATCTCTATTACCACTCTCCAGTAGGTAATTGACTTCTAGTCACATTTGCTTCAGTGCTAACGCTACTTTAACTCTTTTCTAAAGAAGGAGGTCCAGGGTCCTTTGATGTGTCTGCATGTTCGGGTTTAAAAGCCCGCAGCTCTACGGCTGATTGAGAGTCAGTTTCTGTCTGTCAGAGTGGGAGGTGGAGGCGGGAATTGCCACCACCTTTACCACCAGTCCACTTTCAAAGAACAGATAAGTTTTTGTGATAATGAGAGGGTGGTATGGAGGTAAAAAAAAAAAAAAAAAGAGAGAAGAGTGAGAGTCGTGGAGCAGTGTAATTGTGAGAGGTGCGACTGCTTTCCTGAGATTCTGGGACAGTTGTCAGTGATGCCAGCCAGCAGACAGTAATTTTCAAGCCCGTTCTATCTGTCTGAGGCGACACAGAGGGGCTGAAGGCAGAAAGAGAAAGAGAGTGAGCCAAATATACTTAGTAGCAATCAAAGACCTATTGGACCCCATGCTGTGACCATAGTAGCAGATGGAGTGGATGGCTGTGGGGATGAATGGTAGGTGAGGTTCATGTACCTGTGTGTGAACTTGGAAAAATTCTGTGTATGTTCAGCATTCAGTCTATGTCTTTGAATCTTTTCTGTTCTTCGTCAGAAGCAAGGAAGAATGTAAGTATGCACCTATATAAATGGGACTGCTCATGCAAGAGCAGGTCATATAAAATGTTTTGGATCTATAACAGCTGATGGGACACAGCTGTGCATAATCTGTGTAACTTTTTTCTTGTGCTATCTGCTGGTTTTAACACAGAGATTTAGAGCTCTTTCTATGCACACGTCTGATAAATAAGGCCCCAAGATAGCTGTTGAGAACTGGAAACTAGTGGCAGTGAAATTACCCTGAAATATTATCACAAAAATTGAGAGCAAAATTCCCAGCTATGTCATAGTACTTTACAAAATAATTTATTTTCAATTGGAGCAGTAGAAAATTTAAGCGCTTTTTTTGCTTACACCTCACATGGGCTTCTGGTTGAATTTGCAGTTACTCTCTTTTTACTCTTGGTCAGTTACAGTAATGTGTTGTAGGACTGACATTTAATAACCATACTAGAACTACATTGCAGTTGTTTTCTTGTTTAGAACCATCAGCCGTGATTGTTGCTGTTATATGTTGCCGCATTTTAAATACTTTACAATGACTTCAATATCAAATACAAATATTTCAACACTAAAATATGAATAGGCCTTACTGAGAACATGTCAATAATGCTAAAAAATAAGTCTGCACCTTCCTCCTTGAAATTGATAATTAAAAATTTCCTAAGTCATCTACAGTGACAACAGTGTCATCAAATGTGATAAAAATCCAAAAATATGACCCAAGATTTTTGTCATGGTTACAAAATCTGAAAGTCTAACAGCCCCAGTGTCTGAAAAGAGAGCCCACTGTGTGATACCATGACAATCTCCACACCTGTACGTTTGCCTTACTACATAATAGTGGCATTACCTCCCCCATGCAAATCATTTGCAAGCAAATTCAGCCAATATGAATGTAATTTGTAGGGTTACAGTGTCAGTGAAAACATTGCTGTGTGTGTGTGTGTGTGTGTGTGTGTGTGTGTGTGTGTGTGTGTGTGTGTGTGTGTGTGTGTGTGTGTGTGTGTGTGTGTGGTTGGCCTGGTGAGGTGGGTGTCTCTGTGGCCCTGGCCTCGTTAAGCAGAGAGCAGTAATGGATGTCAACAGGCTGGCCTCTTCTTACTGTGTCAACATTAATCATCGGGCCTGGATGCCGCCACCCCACACCGCTCTGCTTAACATTCACCACACACTGCACCAGACACAGCCACAGAGAGCTACACACGTATATGCAGTTCTTCACAGGCTTTCCCTTTTCACCTTTTGTCTCCTGTCACTGTCCCCCCTCTTTAGTTGTCTCTCTCCTTTTTATCTCTCCCCCTCTCGTGACTATTTTGTGGCTCTCCCTTAGCCCCCTCTTCTGTACTGCCCCAGTCTGTTCGCCCTCCCCACTTATTAGTGTATCACTGCTGCTAATTACAAGCACAGCAGTTGCTTTGCCAATGCAAATGAGGACTTTTTAAAGAAGCAAGGCCAGTATTTGCATGGTAACACACACGTCAGAGCTGGACATTAACTTTATTAGGCACTTTGTCCTTTGAATAAGTAAGTTTACCTTTAACTTATCCAAGTACAAAATGTACTTGACCTGAGAAAAATGACAATGATTTCCTGGCAGATTGCAGATTTACAAGCAGATAATAGCAACCAAACTGTATGAACATATAAATGATTAAATTTACATTTAGCAATCTAAACAGCATCAGGATTTTCCTGCACAGAGTAGTTTTTGGTGGCCTCCAAAGTGATTTTAGCAAACACCTAACAAATATCATCACCATCAACATGATGACTAAGAATGCCCTAGGCCACAGGGGGCACAAAAGGCTAAATTCTCTCTTATTCTGGAAAGAATTCTGGTAGCCACGTAGAACATTCCAAGATCTCATCTGTCCAGTTTAAAGACCATTGTGATGCTAAATTGCAAAGCTTTAGAGTTGTCATTAAAGTGTATGTCACAAATTTCTATGTGTCAGTTTCCCTGAATGTCAGTGCAACATTTTGCTGTCAAACAGAGTTGCTGTAACTTGAATGTACATTATGTAATCTGTCCTAAATATTTAGTACTTTATAAGTATAGGCGTTATCGTCATGGTGCCACCAGGAAGTCAGCCTTATGTGACAAACATTATCCATTATACATGAACTTTACATGCTGTGTTGTATACATGATACAGAACTACATGCCATCTGACTAGTGGGTGACCTCTAATGCTACATAGTGGACACAGGAAGCGACATGTACTTCCTTTATGGACCGTGTGGTAGGGGTCTGGGTCTGAAGACTTCTAAATACTCATCATAAAACCCTCTGCCCAAGGGCGTCAGTTTGTTTTTAAAAGTGTGGGGGGGGGGGGGGGTGGAGACCACAGCCATTGTCAGATGGAAATGCACACCCTGGGTGGCACCGATGGGCCCCGGTGGGCCGCTTTATTGTTGGGCCGCTCCAGTCATAAAATAATAATAATAATAATAATAATAATAATAATGCTTTAAATCATGGGTCTCAAACTCGCGGGCCAACTGTGGCCCGTGGGACGATATTTTGTGGCCCTCTACTTGGTGCGGCACGCCTGCTTTTCTCATATGCTTCCGTGTCGTTGGTAAGACAGCACTTTGAGAAAATGTCGAAGAACGGCGGCAAAATGCCACAAGCTGGGCTCGAACACACAACCACTGCACCAAAGGCAGAGGCTCAACCTGTTGAGCTATCAGTACATGCAGGTAAAGAGGTCTGTGGGCCGCTATAGTACTAATTCTCCCGGGCCGAAATTTTGCCCCTGCACGCCTCTGGTCGGAGCTTCCACTTGGAACGGGCGCAAATTTAGCATCTGCACGTTTTTTTTTAACCTCACGAAGGTGTGCTGCATGTCTGTGCAACTCTCGGCAGAGTGCGGATGGTGCGTTCAGGAGCGTCGGAATTTTCTATACTGCTGAAAATAACTGGGTTTACAACGGCTTACATGTGAAGAATTTGAATGTGTTGGAGACAAAATGACCCCTGACAAAAACTGGGGGGACACATCCCTACCGTCCCCCCTAAACTGACGCCTATGCCTCTGACTGTACTGTGCTCTGATTTACACAAACTTTCAAGGGCCTGATCATTGCTGTGTGCAGGTTTAATCATAATTTCTATTCAATTATAAATATAAAAATGCATACATTTCAATCTGAAAGCTCCTCTTAAACTGTTATTTACCATTTTTATATATGTGTATGCTGCCTTACAAGGTATTCCTACTTTGAGTATGTCTTGTTCTAAGCCCCAAACTCTGTGGCCAGGCTCAGAGAGCTATTTGTCATTCTGAGGTCTGTGGGGTTGGGATCGACCTAGGAGATGGTGTCTTGCTTGATGGCTCAGTGAACGCTGCATTTAGCATTAATAGTTACTGCACCTCTGGTAGATGTCGAGTTTTGTCTTCACCTCAGATGATGTCTTTGCACCATGTTGTTTTTCCACTTGCTCCAGTTCTTTCTCTGCATCCTCTGCATCATGCTTCCTCTCTGTATGCTACTTTTTGGCCACTTGATATACACACACAGATCACGCTTGGCTGGCTGTTGAACAAAACACACACACACATACACACACTGGTACAGACGGCTCCCATTTTTCAGAGTCTGCAAAACCAAAGAAACAAACCCACCTACCCACACACGCACACACACACACACACAGACACATACACCCTTTCTAACAGGACAGTGAACTGCTGGTAGAGTAGGCATCCAAACCTAAACTGTAAAATCATGCTAAAAATGTATCTTTAATGCAGAAGTCCTCTGAAACTTTGGTACTGCGTCCTGTCTTACCAGGCAGGACAAAGAAGAACTTAATAAATCAATTCCCAATCAGAGAATGGTGTCAAATAATTATCCCAAACCTAGACAACGGGGTTCCTCTCCTTTTCAAAATACGTCTAAATTGTTCTCACTTTTAAAGGTCAGTTAATTCTCCGTGTTACAAAGCAGACTGAGACAAAAAAATAATACAGATAGTGAGATTTACAGATAGAACACAGATGATGTAGTGTTTTTTTACTGGGAAAAGAAATGTTCCATCTCACAGTCAGATCCCCATAGTTTTTGACATGACAACCAATCACCAACAGCTTTCCATACCTGTAGCTGTTTTATAGAGTCACTGACTGCATATTACAACAGTACAGCAGAGAGCGAGGAGAGCAGCATAGCTTGCAAATGAAAAGACATGCTGTGATTTCATAGCATGTTCATGTCCATTGGCACTGATGAACTGGCAGCCGATGCATATAAAGTTGCTGTGTTGTCTGTGTTTGTGTGTGTCGCGGTTCGAATAGTTATAAATGTCGACCATGTCCAGGCAGCCCGCAGAGGCCATCAGTCACGCTCTCCTCTGCTCCTCCATAAAGTTCACTGGTGCTGATTGCCTGATTTGTTTGCTAATCATTGAGTGTACAGTACTAAAAAGGTTTCACGTACGGTTGAATCGTATTTGGTGCTTTGACACACATTCAAACTGATCATCCAAATCACTGAACAAAAATGCAATTGCTTCACTAATGTAATGAGGTGTGCCTTTCAGGTAGATAGTGATGTGTACCCCGTGTGCATGTTGCATTTACTGTCTTCTTTCTTTTTTACTGTGCGATAATGAAACATAGCCGGTAATATTGTCAAACAGACTCAAATGGGGGATGGCTCAGCATCAGGGCTGTTCACACTGTCACACACGACCTGGCCAAACACTTCACTGTAGGTTGTACTAGGTCAGCATTCCCCTTACTGTTCCAAATGTACCCTCAGTCAATCACAATGACCCATCAGAGACCATCTGTGTGCAAAAGCCTCAGGTGCAGCTCTGCAGCTCTGCAGCTCTGCAGCCTTAGTGGGAAATACCTGTTTTTTTGGTGTTTTTGTTTTGCTCAGAGTTGAATTTCGGTAAAGGTTATGTCTGCCCTGCAGGTTAGAAACACACTGCTGCATCAGCACTGTGAACGAGAGTGCCACTGATAAATACAGGGTTTCCCACAGTAGGTTAGAGCCGAGCTGGCCCTTTTGTTTTTTTCCCAAAATAATATTAATAAGTGAGATACACTTTATAATACTATTCCCAGATATTAATATAAAGGTGATTTGCTATTGATAATCAGTATGAGTAAAATGCACTGTCCAAACAGTGTGGCAATACTTCAAGGTGCCGGCCTGACTCTCCCAGTGTTGTGACACAGCTGACTCCTCTGACCTGAATGTGGATAAGTTTGCATTCCTATAGTCTTGTTCTAATTAAAGCTTCAACTCCTTTCCCATGACAAGATCGACCAGTGTAAGCTCTCTGTGTGTACTAGTATGTGTGTGTGCATGCACGTCAATTAACCAGTCAATCTTGGTTGTGTAACTGATGTGAGGTAGACAGGCCTGAAATACTGATTAGAAAACCGTGAGTAAGTCTCAAAGACAATAAAAATACAAATGTGGCTCTCATTTTATTTTTTCTCAGTTGGCTTCAGTGAACCATTACACAGCAGCCATGTTGCTCTTATCTGCATGAAACAATGTACCATAAACTTCACTTCTCCCACATCCCTTTATAGCATCATCGTTTGTTATGGCAGTTAACCAGATTTCACACCATACCATAACCTGTTTGAGTATTTGTCAGCAGTTGCATCCAAACACCCACACACACACACACACAGACACACAAACAACACAATCACCAGCTGCCTAACTGGCCGTCAAAGAGCGGGGGTGAATGGAACAAAGATGTGTTGTTTTGAGCGTGACGATCAGCTCCCTGTGCCTGACCATCTGCAGCGGTCCGGGCTCAGCAGGAGGACGTGGAAATGAGGTCAACTCAGCTTTTGAAGCCGGCAAGCTGCAGGCAGACGAGGCACCATGCCGGGACTGGAAGCTCACATGAAAGGCAATCAACCAAAATAGCCAAATATTGCTACGACTGTCGACGAGTGTGTTGCTCAGTCTGGGGGCTGGGAAATTCAAGCGAAATGAGTCACTTTGTCCCTGTTCTGCTGTTGATGTAACCTGTCAAGTGTGATTCCCACTTTAAAATCTTAAATTATATGGAGACTCCTGTGCATCTCCGGTGGCTAGTCCTCCTGTGTGATTACAAAAGGGCTAAATGAGGAACTGGCAATGACCAAACAGAGCTTTTGATCGGGCAGAGAGTGAATTATGTACACTACCATTGAAACGTTTGGACACACCTCATTTAATGGTTTCTCTTTATTTTCATAACTTTTACATGGTAGATTCTTCAAAACAGCCACCTTTAATTACTGCTTTGTACACTCTTGACATTTTCTGGATGAGCTTCATGAGGTGGTCACCTGAAATGGTTTTTCAACAGTCTTGAAGGAGTTCCCAGAGATGCTGAGCATTTGCTGGGCTTTTTGCCTTCACTCTGTGGTCCATCTCATCCCAAACCATGTGGATTAGGTTTAGGTCAGGTGACTGTAGAGGCCAGGTCATCTGACGCAGCACATTTTTTGAAAATAATTTTCTATTGCTTGATTGACTTATTAAATTATTATTCTTTTTTTTCAGCATTTAAACTCGCCATACATTGATGCATATACCACTGGATTGTATCGTACTGCTTCTCCTATTGATACAGTTTATTGGCAAAAAAGAAAGATCAGTCTTAAAATATAAAAAAAATAATGGTTTCACCCTTCAGAGTCACATTTTTGGTGGTGTCCGCAGTATACATTGTATTAAATGATGGCCAATTTGGTCGTACTCAAGCACATCTGTCACAGTCATAAAGAACCCAGTTGGATTTCAGTGCAGTTTGTGTCCAGTCACTCAGGTTATTTCAGCTTATTTCAGGTCGAAGTATTTGAAGAGTTCATTTGCAAAAACAGGTAACTCCGTTTTCAGAAAACTCATATTTTTGTTGTTTACTGAAGATAATAATAATAATAACACCAATAATTTATTTTTTCTCTATTTTGTCATGTATTTTTCTACTGAGTTAAATCCACTCAACTTCACTTTGATTGATATTATCTCAAGCAAACAATAAAAAAAAGTTTTCTGACAGAGTTATCTGTTTTTGCAAATGAACCCTTCATTTTTATCAGTCAGATCAGCCTGTCTCGCATCCACCTCATCAGACTGAACCACACTGGACGTTTATTGAAACATCTGTCTTTCACAACAGTAACCAACAAGTAGCATCCACACAGATGCATAGTTTTGTCTGTCTGTCTGTCCGCTGCTCTCTTGCCCTCCCTCCCTCGCTCCCCTCTGGCATACATGACAGCAGCAACGAGGACAAGCTGTTTTCCCTGCTGATAAATATTCCGACAAGCCGCCTCTGACAAGCCAGGTCCACCAGGCAGGAACCGGGATGGACAGGCTGTTTGTGTGTGCCTGTGTGTGTGTGTGACAGCCTGGCCATCTCCATGGTGCCAAGGCTGTGTTCTGAATCGGCCCGAGACGCTCCCTCTGGGTGGAGCCCAGCAGACTCAGTGCAACTAGACCTCTGTTGTTTCCACCCCTCCATCCTTCCTCTCCTCCTCCCCTTCACCACGGAGACCCACGCCCCCACCACCCTCTGCTCCCTGCCTCATCAGCTCACCCAGAGGAGGAGGAGGGCTGGGCACTGCTTTCTTGCCAGCCTGGAAATGCTGACATGCACAGGCTGGCATCCCTTCACTTGGAACAATCTCCCTCCTCTACACTTCTTGCTCATCTCTCTCTCTCTCTTTCTTCTCCCTTTTCTCTCATGTTTCCTCTGCTGCCTAAACCGTGTGTCCAGCCAAAGCAGAAAATAGAGTGGGATATTTATAGAAAGATAAAGATAAAGGGGGTTAGTGCTGCTTTTTAACCGGACACGGGGGATTATGTTTTATTATTTATGATTTTCCTTTCTTTCTTCCCTCTCCCACTCTTCCCCATTCTCTCTCTTGTTTTCTGCTTTTCTCCCATTTCCCTTTTTAACACCCTTTTCTGTCTTTTAGCAGGCAGTTGCCAGTTCCTGTCCTCTAATTACTGCTCCTCTATGGATAGCTGTCCTTGTTCAAAACAAAGACACTGAACACAACAGAGCAGAGAGGAACAGCACATTTGGGGAAGGAAAGGGAGGAGGCGGTGTGGAAATAGGTTGAGACGTTACATAAAAGGGTTGATGGAGGTGCAGAGAGGTAGAGCCTTAGTTACCAAGGCGTGTTTGTCAGACTTTAAAACTAATTGATTTATGGGTGTGCAAATTATGAGAGCCAGGTGCGAGAAAACATGTATGAAATGAAGAGTGCTGGGAGTGAACATGTTGCCGAATGACACTCAGCAGCTGAAATGAGGATGTATTGTACTAGTTTATTCTTGGCTGCACAGTGACTCGGTGGATAGTACTGTTGCCTCACAGCCAGAAGATCCTGGTTTGCATCCCGGCCTGGGCTTGGGATTTTTCTGCATGGAGTTTGCACGTTCTCCCTGTGCGGACACATTTTTTCCGGGTTTTCTGGCTTCCTTCCAAAGTTCAAAAACATGCTGGAGTTAATTGGTGATTCTAAATTGTCTGTAGGTGTGAATGTGAGTGTGATTGTTTGTCTCTATGTGCAGCCCTGTGATAGACCGGTGACCTGTCTAGGGTGTCCCCTGGCTTCACTCTAAGTCAGCTGGGATTGACTCCAACCACCCTGTGACCCTAATGAGGATTAAGCAGTATATAGATAATAGATGAATAGTGTATTCTCCACTTAGCTACTGAAAATGTCCCTCTATCTCAAAGGATTTATTTCATATCACTAACATGTTATTAGTAGGACTGGGACTTTAACGTGTTAATTTTTATTAATTAATTATAGAAAAAATGACGCATTTACTCACACCTTTCTCAGTTTCCTTATTTCTGGCACACTGGTAACACTGATACACTTGCAGCCCAGCAGGTGGCGATAATGCATCTAAAGTCTGTTTGCAAGCCACGAAGAAGATGCACATGCTCTATATTATGCAGTCTATATGGGTGAATCAGCTCACAAGTAAATATTTTAAGTACCAAACCAGAATAGTTGCACAAAATCATATCAAGTGCTGTGTCACAGCAACTGGACATTTTAATTAATCCTCATTTTTCAAATGACTTGCTAAACAGTCTGTGCACTTTTGATGGAAGCTTACTGTTCTGACTGTTTAGATTTTGTCACTAGGACCTGTACTCCCATGGGGCTATAATAGAAAACACGCTGCACACACGTGTAGAAGACTTGTAAGGCAGTGAAATTAACAGCTGCCATCATTTTCATACAAACATGTTTTCAGTTACCCAGTTATGGCTAAGACAAACATGCACGCACGCACGCACGCACATATGGCGTCAGAATCGTTTCAAAAAGCGTGCGCAGCTATCAACTGAACGTGTCACACGTGCGTGCTTTGACGCCTGTGCGCCTGATGCGTAATGGAGTTTCCCCATTGACTTATAATGGCCTCCCGTTAACGCGCACGTTCACGTGTGATCATTGCTGCACTCCATCATTCACACGACGCGGAGCGGCCACGTGTAACATTCATGCGTTGTTTTTTTTTTTTTTACAAACGCACGCATTAACGCTCACATGAAGATAATAGAACATTTCGGTCACACGCTCACACGTACGGAGAAATGACATGCGCAAACTCTGTCACGCGTAACAAGAAGCTGCGTGCGTATGAAGCAGTGCGTACAAGCCTGTCTGTCACTGTTTGACAAATACTGTTACGCGTTCACACACGCGTGCGGTTGCAATTTCTGATTGTACACAATAGAACGTTGATCTGCACCGTGCTGTACTTTCTATTGTGTACAATCAGAAATTGCGACCGCACGCGTGTGTGAACGCGTAACAGTATTTGTCAAACAGTGACAGACAGGCGTGCAGGCACTGCTTCATAGGTACACAGCTTCTTGTTACGCGTAAAATACAATCTGTACGTTACAACGCATGCACGCACGCACGCGTAACATAATAATCGCGCATGTACACACACGTTGCTGCGAGTTGCTTTGATTGTTTTGAATCGATTCTGACGCCATACGCACATACACACGTATGCGCACACACACACACACACACACACACACACACACACACACACACACACACACACACACACACACACACACACACACACACACGCAGTAGAAGTGGGTGACTCATGAACATATTTTGATGGTGTTGACTTCACTGATGGTGTTGCTCTGTCAAAGCTGCACTGTTGTTGTGTTTAGAGTCATTAGTTTAATGACGGCAGCCTGTCTCACAAAAGGTCAGCCACAACTCAGCTAACAGCAGCTGATTTTCTGTCAGCAGCGCACATGTTGTACACTGAATGATGATGATTCCTGACTCATTCACAAGTAAACTCACAAGTGTGAGACTGAGTGTGTTTGTGTCTTGTGATGAATGACAGTGTTGTCGTCCTGGAGGAGATGTGCTGCTCAGAGAGCTTACTGTCTGAATATGCTCCTTTTGTAGTCTCCATGTTGGAGCAGGAGTATGGGACATCTGTTGAGAGCAGGATGCTGGGAAAAATGACAATTTGACATTTCGTTTTTTTACGAGTTAAAATTTAAAACTGAGTGATTTTTTTTCTAGGTGGGTTGTTTAAGTGAGTGGGGCATGTTCTCCCCATGCATGTGTGGGTTTTCTCCAGGTAGTCCACAAACATGATTGTTTGTTGCTATATGTACACACGTGGACAAAGTTGTTGGTACCCCTCAGTTAAAGAAGGAAAAACCCACAATTCTCACTGAAATCACTTGAAACTCACAAAAGTAACAATAAATAAAAATTTATTGAAAATGAAATAATCAAAATCAGCCATCACTTTTGAATTGTTGATTAACATAATTATTTAAAAAAACAAACTAATGAAATAGGGCTGGACAAAAATGATGGTACCCATAACTTAATATTTTGTTGCACAACCTTTTGAGGCAATCACTGCAATTAAACGATTTCTGTATTTGTCAATGAGCGTTCTGCAGCTGTCAACAGGTATTTTGGCCCACTCCTCATGAGCAAACAGCTCCAGTTGTCTCAGGTTTGATGGGTGTCTTCTCCAAATGGCATGTTTCAGCTCCTTCCACATATGTTCAATGGGATTCAGATCTGGGCTCATAGAAGGCCACTTTAGAATAGTCCAACGCTTTTCTCTCAGCCATTCTTGGGTGCTTTTGGCTGTGTGTTTTGGATCGTTGTCCTGTTGGAAGACCCATGACCTGCGACTGAGACCAAGCTTTCTGACACTAGGCAGCACATTTCTCTCCAGAATGCCTTGATAGTCTTCAGATTTCATCGTACCTTGCACACTTTCAAGACACCCTGTGCCAGATGCAGCAAAGCAGCCCCAAAACATTACTGAGCCTCCTCCATGTTTCACCGTAGGGACAGTGTTCTTTTCTTCGTATGCTTGGTTTTTGAGTCTATGAACATAGAGTTGATGTGCCTTACCAAAAAGCTCCAGTTTGGTCTCATCTGTCCAAAGGACATTCTCCCAGAAGCTTTGTGGCTTGTCAACATGCATTTTTGCAAATTCCAGTCTCGCTTTTTTATGAGTTTTTTTCAGCAGTGGTGTCCTCCTTGGTCGTCTCCCATGAAGTCCACTTTGGCTCAAACAACGACGAATGGTGCGATCTGACACTGATGTACCTTGGCCTTGGAGTTCACCTTTAATTTCTTTGGAGGTTGCTCTGGGCTCTTTGGATACAATTCCAACGATCCGTCTCTTCAATTTCTCATCAATTTTCCTCTTGCGGCCACGTCCAGGGAGGTTGGCTACTGTCCCGTGGGTCTTGAACTTCTGAATAATATGAGCCACTGTTGTCACAGGAACTTCAAGCTGTTTAGAGATGGTCTTATAGCCTTTACCTTTAAGATGTTTGTCTATCATTTTTTTTCGGATGTCCTGGGACAGTTCTCTCCTTCGCTTTCTGTTGTCCATGTTCAGTGTGGTACACACCTTTTCACCAAACAGCAGGGTGACTACTTGTCTCCCTTTAAATAGGCAGACTGACTGATTATGAGTTTGGAAACACCTGTGATGTCAATTAAATGACACACCTGAGTTAATCATGTCACTCTGGTCAAATAGTTTTCAATCTTTTATAGAGGTACCATCATTTTTGTCCAGGCCTGTTTCATTAGTTTGTTTTTTTAAATAATTATGTTAATCAACAATTCAAAAGTAATGGCTGTTTTTGATTATTTAATTTTCAATAAATTTTTATTTATTGTTACTTTTGTGAGTTTCAAGTGATTTCAGTGAGAATTGTGGGTTTTTCCTTCTTTAACTGAGGGGTACCAACAATTTTGTCCACGTGTGTAGTCCTGTGATACACTGGTGACTTGTCCAAAGTGCCCCCCCCCCTCCCCCACGACCCTAATGAGGATTAAGAGGTGTGTAGATAATGGATGGATAGAATATCACAGTCAGTCTTATTTATTCTGTTGTGGGAAACTAAAATTGTGATCATGATTAATATTACATTATTTATCAACCTCTACAATTAATCTAATGTAATTGCAACCAAATCTTGCTGTCAGTATTTGTCTCCTGTTCCTCACTCATTGTGCTGTGCACATGTGGAGCCTGTATGTCAACAAAATCCATGTTTTATAAATAGAACAAAAAGAAAAAAAATACATTAAAAACTATGTATTCAAGAATCTTTTAATTACAGTTAATTTTGTTTATTTGGACAGACTGCGCCCTGCGACAGACTGGCGACCTGTCCAGAGTGTCCCCTGCCTTCACCTGAGTCAGCTGGGATAGGCTCCAGCACCCCCCGCTACCCTAGTGAGGATAAAGCGGTGTATAGAGGAAGGATGGATGGATGGACGGACAGACTGCCGTTGTAATTTAGCTATAGAAAATGTTGGTTGTTTGAGTTGATAAAACAGCTACAACAACAACAAAACAATCCATTAGATTCATATTAGTAATGTTGTTTTAAAGGTGCTATATTGAAAAGACAGGTGTCTGTGCCACGCATTACACTTTGCACAAAAACAAACTGCAGAGGGATTGTAGAAAACATTAAAAGTATTAGAAACATTACAGAAGGTCCTCGGTTTGCGACGTCCTCGACCTACAGCGTTTCATCGTCACAGCTTAAGGGTGGGTCTCTGGTTTGTGATGTATGGCGTTTCATCGTTACGTCGGAACTGTTTCCATGGAACTAGTTGACAAGCGGAGCGGACGAATATGTCGTCATGCAGCGCTATAAAGGCTGCTTTCCGCATGAATGTGACACATGGAAATGAAATACTTGGAAATCTGCTCGAGAGAACGTGTGAGGCTGTATACTCCATGCGGTGTCTGCCCCCAAACTGCAAGGGGCAGTGCATCGGAAGCACACATCTACCACAGTACCAAACTAGAGTAGAAGAACTTTGCCATTGTTTACACCTCTTACAGCATGGCATTTTACTGAATAGTTGCATATCAATGGTTAGTTTTAATTTCATGCAATGAGTTGTTCATAACCCGGTTATCACGGTGATCTCTGTGTGATGAATCGCCAGTTTTATACATATCTCCATCCATGTTGTGAGAAAAATCTGGAGGTGCACAACGTGGAACTTTTCCGCTTGAGAACGGCCATGTGAGGGGGCGTGGCTGCTAAAATGACGTAAATAATTGCACAGACCTCACGGACACGCCAAACATAAAACAAGCTTAGGACGGCTATGTTTACATTTGACGGTTGTGCGCCACCTTGTATACGTATCTTATAGCTCCCAAATGTAAGTCTGACTCTTCTGATGCAGTGCTCTGAAGAAAAGGAAAGCCATCTCCATGGAAGTGAAATTAGATATAATAAAATGTTCTGAACAGGGCAGAACACCGACGAATATCGGTGAAGTTGTAAAAACAGTGCAGCATATTACAGTGATCCTCTGTGATGAGTGAGTGAGACTTTATCGTTCTTTGGTCATTTATTGAACCTTCACACAGGCTACTGTTGGCTGTAGTCAGTGTCAAAATAACTACAAAAACCCTATGACTTACTTCCAGATTTAGCTGCTGTTCCCAGCTGTCTCTTGCTCGACATACACACACTACTGCTGACTCTTTAAATTATTTATTTTGTTATTATGATATACATTTTGGGGCTGCTTTGGGGTTAGCACTGTTGCCTCACACACAGCTAGGAGATCCTTGATTTGTGGGCTGGCCTGGAATCTTTCTGCATGGAGTTTGCATGTTCTCCCTCTGTATGCGTGGGTTCTCACTGGGTTCTCTGGCTTCCTCCCACAGTCCAGAGACATGCTGTAGTTAATTGGCGTTTCTAAACTATGTGCTTGGTAATCTGTCTTTCTGTATAGCCCTGTGATGGACTGGTGATCTGTCCAGGTGAACCCTGCCTTCACCCTGAGTGCTACTATATGATCTGTGTGGATGACTGATCAGTGTCATCACTGATTTGTATGCCTTAGAGAGTAATTTGAGTCAGAATTTATTAAGAATACAACATTTTGTCTGTGTCATTCGTGGAGGAGAGTTTTAATCTTCCAAGATGAAAGTTTTTTTTTGTTTTTTTTGTTTTTTTATTTACATTTTTTGCACCATTAACTGCACCTCCTCTTGAACAAATTTAGGGCCCTCCCTGATTTGGATTCACCTAAGGAAACTAGACCAGTGCAATCACATGAGTGGTCAGATTGGTGTCTCATAAGTGTAAACCAATATATTCTAACTTTTGTCTGGATTTTGTTGGCGGTAAGAGACCAATGTAAATAGGACCCTTGTCTTGTGTGTCTTCATCTAAATGCGAGGTTGTCCTGATGGTTCTGTATTTATGCACGGTACAGTATCCCTGTGTTATGCCAGTTCACAGCTATGCATACAGATATTGTTGTTATTCTGAGACTGCCCGCTGTAACAACGACAGTGTTTGTACATCATAATAAGTGTGTGATGTACAGTTAGAGCTGAATGCAGCTGAACACTGTGGTTTTGTGTTGTTTTGTGGTCAGCTAGAGTGCTTGTCAAGATTCGACTTGAATGTGCATGTGCGTGTGTGTGTGTGTGTGTGTGTGTGTGTGCGTGTGTGTGTGTGTGTGCTTGTGTGTGTGTGTGGTGGCGGCGGGTTCCTTTGTTCCTCTTAGCCAAGGCAGTAGGGAACAGGATTCTTACTTCCGTCTCACACCAGTGAACAGGTGTGGGGGTCAGGCGTCTGGAGTGTGTGTGCGTGTGTGTACGTGTGTGTGCTGTGTGTGTGTGCTAAGAGTTGCTACAGAACATGTCGAGACATGGCGCTCAGTGGCATGGAACTGATTGCCCTGCCAAACCCTGACAATTACCATCCGGGCTTGGAGACATCACCACACTCACACACACGCACACACACACACACACACATACACACATGCACACACTTTTCAATTTCTATTCTCTCCTCAGCAGCGTCCAGGTTGTCGTTCTTTGACCATTGTGTCATGGAAACAGATATGTGGAGGAGGAGCATAGACTGTGCCACTGATGTCATTTCTGACATTTTTACATACTGCTGCTTTTTAGACGTTTGCCGGGTTTTTCCCACAATGCATGGCACCCTCAAAGTGCTGTCATTATGTGAAGTAATGACATTAGACATGGCTTCAGGTGTTATCTATGGGGAATGGGGAAGAGAAGACTAACCGGGGTGTTGTCTTGCTGTCATATGTGTTCACAGTCATCATCATTGACAGTTCAACACATGCACAAACCAACAAGCAGCTCAGTGTTCCACAGCAAGCTGGGACTTTCTGGAATAGCCAAATTAGTAAGAGACAAAAGTCATTCAAGTATTTGGAGGTACATTTCATTTTATAAAATTCTGGTCAAACCATTCCAAATTATTGCTATAACTTAACTTCTCCACATGTTTAAACTTAACCAAGCCTGAGCCCTGCTGGTGAAACTCTTCTCTATAACAACAGTGTTCAACTTATTAGGACATTATTGACAAATTAAACTGTTGATAGCAATGCCAGATCGCACAAAGTTTAATATGAACTGTTTTGCGTCAAGTCCAAGTGTGTCTGACAGTGCAGATTCAAAAGCACTGAATTCATTTTATTGCACTGAGTTTATGTGTGTCTGTTGCTGGTAAATATAAGCAAGAATGACTGCTTGCACGTGCATGTTGTCAGAAGCATGGATGTTTAATTTAACAGAGCTCTTTTGAGTCTACCATCATTATCTTTGTCCTCAAGTGGAACACTCCTTTAAATATGCTAATTCAGCTGGTGGAGGCTCTGGCAAGGTAATTGTTAAGGTTGTTGAGTTTGACAGTTTGCCTTGTTGTACTTGTAGCAGACTCACACTCCCTAAGTGCATACTTAACTCAAAATCTCTGCACTACACGGCATGTTTATTTTGTTTAGTCGGTAAGAAAGGCCCTAATTGTGTTTGTTTCAGACTGAAATCATATGACCTTAACTTCAAGTTTCATCTTTTCATCACAGGAGACACAGTTGGGTGACTGGAACTCATAATATAAGTCAGTATATCATTCTTCATGTCACCCCTTTGTATTAGTGAAGTAAGGAGGAACGCTGTCAATTCTTTCTGTTTGTTTTTTTAAGTCGGTAAAAGAGGCCTGTGTGGCTGTGTATATGTCTGCTGACTCAGGCTGCAGAGAGACTGATAGACAGCTCATTTAGTAGGGCTCTTGGCAGGTGTTTGAGATGACTGCGATTTATGGTGTCTGCATTAGAGATTAACAAGAAGATCCTCATGAAGACTCTGTTGTTTGACCATGTCTAATCCAAGTGTCCACAGTGAAATGTGCAACAAGGGTATTTTGTTGTTCACCTGAAAACTTCATCACTGAGTGACATATTGAAGCGATTTTCTCATTTTAATTTCATTAAGTAGTTGTTTGCTGTCTGCTTGGGAGAAGTTTTAAGGTTTTGTCTACATACAGTTTTGTCTATTATGGAGTAGACCTCGACAAAAAAAGCCCAAAACATTATCCCATTTGTTTCATATTGGTCCATATCTGTAATTATGAGATTGTACTTTTCATCTGATTACAGATGTCATTAGAGCTAATACTTTGGTATCAAGTTGAAACTAAAATTGTGAAACATGACAGTACCTATTTTCAGTGCGCAGAGCAGCTGTCATAGATAATCTACTGGAGGATGTGATTTCTCAGGAGTGATGTTGGTAAGTGTAGGTGGAGCAGAAGGCTTGGTCACGAAAAGAAAACGCCTCAAAAGACATGTAGTGATGAGCTGATGACCTGGGATCAAATATGGACAACCAAAGCCTGAATGCAAAGGATATCACATTTGGAACAGACAAAGGAATCATCTTGCACACTTAAGCAGCTGCAAAACCATCCAGATCCAGCACAGAATTCAAACTGAGAAAGTTTCAGTTGTTATTTATGTTAATGACAGAATGCTCTCTAGCAGCTCTCCTCCTGCAGGAACTGGGCCTGACATTAGGTGGTGCAGACATTTACAGGAATGGCCCAGTAATCATCCCTTTCAAGTCTTTCTATTTCCATCGCAGTGTAGGATCAAACAGTGTTGATAACGATGTTAGCTCCAAGTGCTCATGCATCTTGTAAATTCCAAGTTGAATCAATGATATGTGTTAGTTCCTTTCAGAAAAATGATGGTTCTTTAATGGCTACAAATCTTAGTTTCCCAGTTCATGATTTTTAATGTATTTTGCTTCTCTATTATTTCATTGGGTTTTTGATGGTTATACTGTCATGCTGCAAAATTGGCTTTGGGCTTCTTACCTTTCTTATTATTTGGTTTTCATTTAGTCTTAAATCCAGTTTTAGAAAGTGCTGAAATAATTCTAAAACAAAAAGAGAAAAAAAATCGCTAAACCTGCAGATCTGCTGCTCTTCTCTGCTTCTCCTTCCTCCTCCTCTTTAGGCTGAATTACTCATCCACCATTCCCACATTTGTCTTTTTCTTTCCACTTCTACCTCCCACCTTAAATCTCTCAATAGCTCTTCACTTCCTTCCTCCTCTTTCTCTCTGGGTTCACTCTCCCCAGTTCTGCCTGCCTCTTTATTTCTGCAGGCATCCTCCTCTTCCTTCGTGGCTGCATTCTGTCCATTCTATCTACTTAACCCTTCATTTTCTTTCATTTTCCTGCTCTGCACATTGTTTTGGGAGAAGATGGAGAGAGCAGATGAATGATAAGTAGAGAGAGAGTGAGAGGAGGAGAAAAATACCTTCCCTTGCCTGCCACACAATATACAAGGTATATATAACCATGAATAAGATGGCCCATTTAGGTAAAGACCTCTATGCTGGTTAGACTACACCGTCTTACATTTATTTGTCAGATACAGGTTTAAGTTTGAATGCAAATATCAATATTTTGCTGATATTTATCTTGTGCCATGACACATAAGATATAACAACAAAACAAAACTTGCCAAAGCAACACAACCACACTCCATGTGGTTCTGTGCTAAGGCCCGCTCAGAAGTACCTACCTTGAAGAGGGTATTTTTTTGTCAACTGAACAGGGCCCTGAAAGAACTTCCACAAGAACTTCTAGTGAGTTCCATACTCACCAGATCCAAATCTTACTGAGCATCTGTGGGATGTGTCAGAACAAGCCTGAACTAGGTAGGTCCCACCCTGAACCCCACAGGACCCACAGAATTCACTGCCACCCTCCTGGCACCATACAACCCGGTCTCACGAGGATTCGTGAAACTGTCACGTAAATTTTTGTTTCGGCTTCGTGTGCACCAACACGATTTCGTCATGTTTTTCGTGCCGCTCACCACGAAATGCACACCAATGTATTTTAAACGGCGGACTTTTCGTGCCACTCAGAACGTATTTCAAAAGAATGTGTATATTATATTTTTAATGTAAAACCGCGGCGAATCCAACGCTATATTTTGCATGACATCGTCCCTAAACATAACCCTAACCATAATCCTAACCATAACCTAACCATAAGCCGGTGGTACACTTACCAATTTGCATAGGAATTTCAAGAATGTCCGGCGGCCGGCGGCCGCCAACGCGATCACACAAGCAGTATACGCCGATGGACAGCTTAGATCGTCATGAATCCGCCGGTATAAACCACTTTCAGATGTGATTACCACAGCGAAAAACATTTCGTGGTGAGCGGCACGAAAAACATGAAGAAATCGTGTTGGTGCGCACGAAACCGAAACTAAAACTTACGTGACAGTTTCACGAATCCCCGTGAGACCGGGTTGCACCATAAGACATCCCCAGAGGTCCTGAGTCCATACCCATTGGTTCAGAGGAGTTTTAGTAGTATAAAGGGGACCAACACAATATTAAGCAGGTGGTCATAATCTTTTGCCTGATCGGTGTGTATATAACTAAGTATATACTGTATAACACAAATAACTAAGTGGTGCAGCAGAAAATATGACAAATTCAAATGTAACATGAAGATAAAAAACAGAAACAAATTACCATATTTGATAAGTTGCAGCTATTTAATAGCAGTTAATGATCAGTTATCTTCTATTTAAATTTGCTTTATATTTTCTGAAATTAGACATTTTTTGTAGTTTTGACTAAATTCTAAACACTCTACTGTCTGGTTTTACATTTAGATACATTTAGAGTTTCTGTTGTGCTGTAAACACCCTGGGAGATAATAGAAGAAGGAGGAGAAGGAAGTAAAGGAGAAAGAAAAGAATAACCCAAAGACAAAATCCTTAAGGGAAAGAGGAAACACCTTTTATGACTGCTGCTGTTTAATTATACATTTGTCTGTAGCTCTGCTGCCCAGAGCTACAGTCCAGTAACACAGCATCTCCAGCACTCTGCCAAATGATTCATACAAGCTATGGCACAAACACTCCCAACACACACTCCCTTAACAAGCATCAGCAGTATCAAATCAAATCAAATCAAATCAAATCAAACTTTATTTATATAGCACCTTTCATCCATTTAAAATGCAACACAAAGTGCTTCACAAAATAAAAGAATAAAACAACAGAGAGAATAAAAACATAGTGTAACCAACAATATATATACATATATATATATATATATACACACACACACATACACACACATATATATATACATACACACATACATACATATATATACATATATATATATATATATATATATATATATATATACATATACACATATACACATACACAACATACAATGTATATACACATGCGCTCACACACACACACACTCACACACACATACACACAACACGGTGCTGAGACACGGCAGGGCACTGAGGAACCATGTGGGGAAACACCTATGGGAGCCCTCCACACCTGGACGCGCCACAGCCCACAGAGAGCGCCGCCACAGAGACCACCCAGACGCCGATGGGCAGGGGCAGACCCCGCACTAAATGCAGAGCCGCCCCAGCCCCTCGGGCCCAGGAGGCCCCCGCGGGCAGACCGGGCATACATCCCAGTGTGGAGGCCTCCCATGAGGAAACACTGAAGCTAAGAACTAAAAGACTAACGAGAAAAAAAAAAGCAGGTATAATGCATAAAAATTAAAAGCTTTAAGAAAGTTAAAAATGTAGAGATAAAATAGACAAATAAATAAATAATAAATAGTAAATAATAAATAAATAGTAAATAAATAATAATAATAATAATAATAAGGTTTTAAGATATAATACTGATAAAATGCAGAAGTGCAGAAGAGCTATAAGAATATAAGAACTAAAAATAACATAATAGAAGAATTAAAAGTTTAAAAGAAATCAGTTAAAAGCCAAACCAAAAAGATGAGTCTTGAGCCTCCTTTTAAAAACATCAACAGTCTCTGCAGTCCTGATGCTCTCCGGCAGGCTATTCCATATTCGAGGGCCATAATGGCTGAAAGCAGCCTCCCCGTGGGTTTTTGTATTGACTCTAGGAATAATTAAAAGTCCAGTGCTGGAGGACCTCAGGACCCGCGAGGGTTGATATGATAAAAGCAGGTCAGATAAATAAGAGGGCCCAAGACCATTAACACATTTAAAAACTAATAAAAGAACCTTAAAATCGATCCTGAAGCACACGGGGAGCCAATGTAGCGATTTTAAAATCGGTGTAATGTGAGCCCACCCTCTGGTCTTCGTCAGCACACGTGCGGCTGAGTTCTGTAGTAACTGCAGATTAGAGATGGTCTTTTTGGGGAGACCAGAGAGCAGGGCATTACAGTAGTCTAAACGACAGGAGATAAAAGCATGCATCAGCACCTCCGTGTTAGCTTGAGAGAGAAATGGGCGGACTCTGGCTATATTCTTAAGATGATAAAAACCTATTTTTGTGACATTTTTAATATGTGGAATAAAATTCAGCTCAGAGTCAAAAATGACGCCCAGGTTCTTTACACATAGTGTTGGTTTGAAATCTTGTAGTTTTGGTAAAAGTTTATCTCTCTTGCCTTCAGGACCAATGACTAAGACCTCTGTTTTGTCCCGGTTGAGCTGTAGGAAATTCTCTGCCATCCATGAATTAATATCTAAAATACAGCTAAAAAGAGCATCAATTGGCCCTGTGTCTTCAGGAGACACGGCGATGTACAGCTTTGTATCATCTGCATAACTGTGGAAGCTGATGCCGTGCCTCCTGATGACGTCCCCAAGGGGAAGCATATATAGATTAAAAAGAATTGGACCTAAAATTGACCCTTGGGGCACCCCACAATTTATTTTATGAGTTCTGGAGGAACATGTGTCCAAACTTACATGGAAATATCGATCTGTGAGATAGGAGCTGAACCAGTTAAAAACAGTACCAGAGAGGCCGACAAGGTTTCTCAGTCTGTTTAATAAAATGTGGTGATCTACTGTATCAAAGGCAGCACTTAGATCCAGTAGTACCAAGACTGTAAGTTTTTGTGAATCTGTGTTATACCTAATGTCATTTAAAATCTTTAAAAGGGCTGTCTCTGTACTGTGGTTCATCCTAAAACCAGATTGGTATTTCTCGAAAATATTGATACTATTTAAAAAATCATTTACTTGATTAAAAACTAGCTTTTCTAAAATTTTACTTAAAAATGGTAAGTTGGACACAGGTCTGTAGTTATTAAAAATGTTGGGGTCTAAATTACTCTTCTTCAGAAGGGGCTTCACCACTGATGTTTTAAAGGCGGCGGGGAAGACACCCGTCTGAAGAGAGTAATTTACAATATTTAAAATCTGTTCCTCAAAAAAGCCATAAAATTTTTTTAAAAGTGATGTGGGAATTGGGTCTAAAAGGCAGGTTGTTGGGTGTACTTGGGAGAAAACTCGACCAAGTGTCCTAGCGTCCACCAGGGCAAAACTCTCCAGTGTTTCCTCAGGTAAAAGTGGTGGTACAGGCATGTTAAAAAATGAATTCTGTTGAGGTAAAAGACTGGATCTGATATTATCGATTTTACTTCTGAAGTGGTCTGCAAAGTCCTCACAGAGGTCATCTGATGGGGGTTTGTAAGATTTTTTAAAATTACTATTTGTTAAAAGATCGATGGTGGAGAACAGGAATTTGGTGTTATTTTTATGGTCTGTGATGAGTCTTGAGAAATGAGAGATTCGTGCCAATTTGACTGAGTTATTGTAGATTTTCAGTTGTTCACGTAATATTTCATAGAGAATTGTCAGTTTGTTTTTTCTCCACCTCCTCTCTGCACTCCTGCAATTTCTTTTGAGCTTTTTGATTTCGTCATTATTTCTCCACGGTGGTGTAGGTTTTGTTTTTATGGTTTTGGTTAAAAGTGGAGCAACTGAGTCCAGTGTTGTTTTCAGTTTGCTGTAAAAATTGTCAATAATAAAATCACAAGATGCAGGTAAAATTTCGGCAGGAGTGCTCTTTAAAATCTCCATAAAATTTGCAGCCACTTCAGAAGTAACATAGCGTTTCCTCACCGTTCCCACCGGGGCTACCTGGTGGTTAAAACTGGTGATGTTAAAATACACACAGTAGTGGTCAGACACAGCCAGGTCTACGACAGAGGACACACCAGTGGACAGGCCATAGGTTATGACCAGGTCCAGGGTGTGTCCTCTATTGTGAGTCGGCTGTGTGACGTGCTGTTTAAAATCCATGCAAGTTAAAAGATTTAAAAATTCATTGGACATTGAGTCAGAGCTATTATCAACATGTAGATTAAAATCACCAGATATTAAAATTCTGTTATAGTTGGTGTGTATGATTGACAATAGTTCAGAAAATTCACTGATAAAAGAGGTAAAATGATGGTGGGGTGGTCTGTAAACTGTGATGCAAAGAATAGGAGGACTGCTAAAAACAAAGGCATGATGCTCAAACGATATGTAACTGTTAAAGGAGACTTCATTTGAGTTCAGTGTGTTTCTCGTGATAGAGGCAGTTCCACCCCCTCTTTTACCACCCCTGGTCGAAAATAAAAAATTAAAATTTGGTGGGCAAGCCTCGGTGAGAACAACTGATGCGTCAGTGCCAAGCCATGTCTCTGTTAAAAAGATGCTGTCTAACTTGTTCTCTAAAATCAGGTCATTTATGATAAAAGTTATATTTTAAAGGGAGCGCACGTTCAACACGGCCAGCTGGATGTTCGTGGTGAACGTGTGCTCTTCATCACGGTGTGAGGAAGTTGAAGCAGGTGTGACAGGAACTAAGTTATTTCGCTTTTTTTGATCTGTGATGGATGGTGGGAAGGCGAGATTGTCCTTGTTTATAGTTCTGATGCTGCGACAACTGGGTCTGAAACTTTTTCTGTTTGTGATGATGACGGGAATTGATAAGTAGAGTATGTCACCGGTGAGACTGCAGGTGGAGCCAGTTGTGTTGTGAGTGGTGGTGACAGTACCTGGATCACACCCATTTGTTTGGCAGTCAGTAAATGCTGCAGCAGGTACGGCTTTTCTGTCCTTATGTTTAGACTGCTAAATGAGTGTAATAAATTTTGAAAGGTTTCAGTTTAGCTTGGTTAGGTTTAAATCTGTCACGCCCTACATGTAAACTGCAGAAAAACTAAACATATAGAAACTCCTAATTTCTTTGAGTTTTTAACAATACCAGACATATAATAATACAATAAGTTTTAGTGGCGGCTCTTGATTACTCTTGATAGCACCTCAATGCTAGACTGATGTACATGTGATCAAGTTTAATTTTTCTTCAATCATGTTTCCCATGACTCTGTTTATATTCTGTCCATTACTGATACAGAGGAAGATGGGAATACTGTTGTAAAGGTGATGCATATCGAGGTCTAATCTGTCTTTGCAATGTTACTCAGTATGGCTGTACTGCTGTACAATCTCTGCATGTGCATTCTGTACCTCACTATACTAGAGAGCAATAGTCAAAGTGTGCAGATGGTTTGCAGTGATATAACTTATCCATTACTCAGCTTGCTTAGTATAGGTAGATATGTGAAACGTTGTGCACAAATGGCTGTTAGAATTAATTCAATGAATTAATGACCCAGACTTATTTTTCCCTGTATCCTTGGGGAACCCCTTGATTGTCTCGGTGCATGAGTACACATATGGTATACATGTGAATGTACTGACCTGTGAATGTCATGCTTTGTTAAGAACAGTAGTTGCCTAACTCTGACAAAGAAACAGTGACAAAAAGATGAAGACAGATAATAGTGGGCTAGTCTCTCTCTTTATAGTGGTACATGTCCACTACAGAGAGAGAGTGTAGTCCTGAACTGCTGGATGAATCGATGGAGGTTGAGGATACAGTCACCTTTGCCTCTTGTCTCTACTATTGAATGTGTGTGTATCTGTCCTTGATACCTTCCTGCCATATGTTTCCATAAGACCTAACCTTATATCGATGAAAAGTAATCACAGTTGAATATCAACTGCCACCTCTGCCAAGGTGAGAGCATTGACCAAAGCTCAGGCTCATGGCAGATCTGCTGCTGAAATGCTGCCCTTGAGCAAGGCACTAAATGCTGAATCAAAGATCATGAATGCTTGTAGACTGATGAATGACAGAAGTTCCTCTTAAGAACGTGTTTTTGTTTGTCTTCATTTAATAGACGGACGAACTAAGAGGCACCGACAGTGTAATTTCTGCTACATCCCAGCCACAGAAGACCACAGCTGTTCAAACAGGTAGGCCTCTGCACCGTTCTACCTGTTTTTCCTGCATGTATTATTTTAAATTATTTACCCTTTTTAATTTTTACTTGCAAAAGAGTTTCAGCAACATTGCAGACATAACACTCACCAGTTTCTATGAGCAACAACAGACATGACTCCACAAATAATGATAGAAACACATCAACTGACTTTTTTGTCAGCCCCATTAATATGTCCACATTGCTGGCTTTTTTGTTCTTGCTTGTGGTATATCTTCAATGAACTCTTTGCTTGTAGAGTGAAAGCAAGTATATCTAAACAACACTGTGATAGATGTGTGTTCATCAATGCAAATGAAACAACCTTATAAGTGAAATGCTGTATGCTTTATTTATGCATGATCACTTAGTATCTGAGAAAGTGTACACACATCTGCATATACCATGCATATCATGGTAGTCTTGCGTTTCCAGAGACTCCGACAACTCCTAATTTTGTATAATTAAAAGATTGAAATACACATGTCTTTGTCACAAAAAGCAATCATGCATTTTGGTTCTTTCTTAGCTATATTACAGGCCTTCTGAAAATTTAACAAAATCTGCTGGGTCACAGAAAATTAAGAGTTGTAGGACTCATTGGAAACTCATGACTGCCATCTTATACACGGTCTTTACATCTTTACAAGTGTGTTAAATTTTTGTTCATAACTGTGCCAGAAAAGAAAGTTTCATGAAAGCTCCAACAAGTAGTTATTCTTTGAAATGTGATTTTCTCACATGGGTGGGAAACTTAGCAAAGGTTTCCAGTGAATGATTTACTATACCTCTCCATCCATACATCTGATTTCTAATAGCTTTGTTAGAAGTTTGTTTGTACAACCTGTGTGTGTCTGAAGTCATGTGACTTTGTCCTTCTAACCAGAGGTCGTATTTTTTACACTCTTCTACACTTGTCAAGAGCAGCTTTGTCTTACATACCGAAAAAAAAATCCTACCATAGACACTGGGATTTAAGAAAATGAAATATATACATGAGCTTTTTGTGTATATTGTGGTGTTTCTATGAAACTGTCTGGAAACCCTAAAGTGAAGACATTGCACATTGCTGTTGTGTTATTACTGGTGGAAATCATGATGAAACTTGCTTTGGTTAGTCTCTCATTTGGTGTGTATCTGTGTGCGTCTGTGATGTTAATGAGAGTTCAGTGTCTTAGTTGTACTCTGGAGGCTTGTTTCCACTCTCAGCTCTCACAGAAAGTAGTGCCAGCTCACATGAAAGCAGAAAATGAGAAAAACTGGGGTAGAGGGGGTCTAAGAGACTTTCTATACCTTAGTATTTGTATGTGTGTGTGTGTGTGTGTGTGTGTGTGTGCTCACTCCCAGTATTACTGATTTGGGTATTTAAAAAGCAGCACAGATTTTGTAGCTTCAAGGGAAATACTTGGAAGGATTTGAACACTGCTACTACTTATTCCCACTCTAACCTTCTCCACTATGCTTCATTGTTCAGTCTTCACAAAAATCCCTGAACATGACTGAAAATATGTGCAGAATACGTTAATGTGATGTTCAGAACTAACGGTACACTTTAGTCCCCTAACCAGCAAAACAATTAAAATCTCTTCGCTCATTGTGTTTGTCATTAGAATTTAGTGATGACTGTCCAGATGCTAGAAGTTGTTAGCGGTTAGCTATGCACTCCAGGGGAAGATCCAGGGCTCCAGGCTCCATAGGGGGTCTGAGAGGATTACGTGCCTAGCCAGGTGCTCTTTTGTGTGTGGAGAGGAGGCAGCCCTGTGATCCAGGCCACAAGCACAGGAACGAAATGAAAGGATAAGCACGGCAGTTTATCCACTGTATTGTGGATTTAATGGAGCATATCTGCCAAAGGTTTACCTTTGCTGCAAATGACCTGCAGTGAGAACTCCAAATTTAGTTTTCTAAGCATTGAATGTAAAATCAAACTTTCCTTGGCTGCATATACTTTTAATTCTATAGATAAATTTGTTGGTGTAATTCTATTCAATATATTGAAACGATAAGTAGTGGAGTGACTGATACTGCCACTCCACTCATGACTGTAAACTACTGTTACAATTACAGATGGAAGAATTTCAACCTTAAAATGGTGGAGTTTTAATGTGGTGTAGTCTGTTGTATTCATATGATTTGAGCATGTTGTTGTGGCCGATGCTCATGTTTTACTGTTGAGTAAAAGTCTAGACAATTAGGAAGACTGGTTTAATTCAACTTTGGTCACAATCAGCTTGTGACTTTTACATCCTTCGCTTAGCCCCGCCCATGATGACTGTGATTGGTTTAAAGAAATGCTAACAAGCTAAAGTGTATTTTTTCCAATAGCAGAATGATACTGTGGTCCCACTGGACCGTTCTGTGCCACAGAATATACTGTTCTGTTAGTTATTTGCACACTTTGATCAGCTGCTGTTCAAGTGCATTTAGTCTGTTATTGTTCATTACACATCACCTGGTGTACTGCTGGTCTTAGATGAATGGCTAATGTTGCGTGTGCATCACAGCTCTCTCTGGCACTGTGGTGGATATCTCTGAATGCAGCAGTGAGACACATTAATAGAAAAATGTCTATGTCTGAATGACTAGAATGCTGTCACTTTCATAGGTGTTCTATATTCCATGTCTGAGAAGGGTTCAAGTATGCCAAAATCACAATACAAATTTCTCCTTCATTCACTTTTCTCTACAATTTCTAATCGATTAAGCTAAAAAATGTAATAAATTTTCTTTACTGCAATAAAACAGCCATAAACTCAATAGCAGCCAAAATACAAACTGTCTAGTTTCCTTAAGATAAAATGGTAAAATGAAAAGCTCAGGACTCAACCTGAGGTGTAACAAATGACGTAACTGTAGCTGATAAAAGTTCAGTGTGTGAGCTGATGTTACATCATGATTCAACCGGTCTCTAAGTTGGGGGTCATTTTTCAATATTTCATGAGTTTCATTTTACTTGTTCATTTGTTATTGTGTTATGATGTATTATACATAACTTGCTGTATTGTCTAATCTCATGTGGATGACAAACATCATGTGTGCACTACAGTGCTCTACTTCACTGTGGGAAGTATGTCTGAATAAAGCCATGAGGAACATTAACAGAAAAGTGATCCCTGTCTGTCTGAATGACAAAATATTTTAACAGAAGGACTGAGCCAGCAATGTTATAGAATGCTGTGTGTTTTGACTACAGTCAGTGACTTGGAGTGAACGCATGAACTGGTCTAAGTTTCAGTAAACATGTAAAGATAATTCACGTAAATTAACAACAGCTGATATTATCAACCATTGCTAGTGAGAATCTGCAAATCTGATATGTTAAATAGTACCTCTTAAGATTATACTTTACTACTAAGTGAGATAACAGGTTGCAGAAAAGATGTGTTAGTTTTGCTGCTTTATAAATCTGGTATTTTGCTGATGAGGAAGTAGCTCCAGATAAGCCCTATTCTATCTCAGACAAAGGAAGAACACAAAACCCAACAGTTTATCCATTCCATTCCACCACACGTTTTAGGTTGGAGCTTAGCACCCTTAGAATTTTAGGATGTTCGTCTGCAGCCATGGGTGAACAGGGGTCACAGCAGGTTACTGATGCAGCCATCTTGTTGTGAGGCTACAGGGTGGAAAATCCAACAGAGGGGATATACAGAACCCAGTGGGAGACATTTTTCCACACTACCATAACTTCCAACTCAAATGAATCTTGTCAACACCCTTCTGAAAATGAGGCCGTTAGTCTTTCCTCCATCTCCTGACCGGTGTAGGGGGGTCTGTGAGACCAAATTGAAACAGGAAGACTCGTTTCCCATGCACAAACACATGCTGTATCTCTAAAAGACATATGAAACCACACACATACATACATGTGTGTCTTCTTCCAGCCACAGCGTGATGAGAAACAAGCACAGAATGCCAAGTTGAGTACCGGAAAGGAAGAAGACTGATAAAGATGTATGTCAGTTGGTGCTGAGCCTAACGGCTGCGCTCAGGAACTCTAACACTCTCAACAACGATATTTGAAACACACCATAATGCAATGCAAGAAAACCTGTTTAGAGCACTGGAAAGAAGAAAATAAAACTAGAACAATATTATCTGTCCTCTGAAATGAGAGAATGAAGTAGTAGATTGCCTATCTAATGTCAGAGATGAAAAGCAGAGACACATCGTAACCAAGTGCAGGTTTAGTGAGCACAATCTTGTAATAAAAGAAAACAAAAGCAAAAAAAAAGTAATGGAAAACAAAAGAAATGGCCACTGTCTGACAAATAAAGTTGAGGCAAAGATACACTTCTTCCTACATGAGGGACAGTAAATTATCAAACGACCTCGACACACACACACACGTACATATACACATATATGGACAAATTTTATTTGACCTCAGTTGAATTCAGTTGAAGAACTATGTGTTACAACAACTTAATACTTCAACACTGAGTGGCCACTACAGAAATGCTGATATCAACCTTCATACTGTGCCTCATAGTTCTCAGTCATGGAGATTAACTGTCTTGTGCATGCTGCACATCAATAGAGATGATAACATTGTGTTTAAATGACTTAAGGAAACTAAAAGGTGGAATCAAATTTTTCTCCCCTCATGATGGAGGCTGAGATTGTGTCTAGAAGGATCCCTCTCCCTGTGAATGCTGTTTTTCTTACAGTTACTTTTCACATGTTTTCTACATTTCATTATTGTTGATGAAACTGTAGTGTATTTCCTTCTCCTCCTTGTCAATCAATCTGTACACACACACATGCTCTTTGGACAGCTGGTAACCCCTGCACAAACCCTAGCATTTTCCCTTTTAATAGTAAACCATACAATCATGGATGAAAGTATTGGCATTCCTGCATTTTTTTCAGAAAAAGCACCATTTCTGTTTTTTTCCTTGATGTGCATTGGAAAAACACAAAAAAGCAGAAGAAAAAAGCCAAAATTGACATAATTTTACCCAAAACTCAAAACATGGGCTGGGCAAAATTGTTGGCACCCTATTAAAACTGTGAGTTAATGTCTTTTTTTTTTCAAGCATGTGATGCTCATTTAAACTCACTTGTGGCAGATAACAGGTGCTGGCAATATAGAAATCCCACCGGAAACCAGTTACAATGTATAAATAATGACCCGGAACATACCTCAAATAGCACCAAGAAATGGTTGGAGACAAAGCCCTGGAGTTTTCTGAAGTGACCAACAATGAGTCCAAATCTAAATCCCATTGAACACCTATGGATCTCAAAATTGTTGGTGCAAGAAGGCACCCTTCAAATCTGAGAGATCTGGAGCAGTTTCCAAAAGAGTGGTCTAAACTTCCATTTGAGAGGTGTAAGAAGCTTGTTGATGGTTATAGGAAGCGACTGGTTTCAGTTATTTCTTCCAAAGGGGGTGGAACCAAATATTGAGTTGAGGCTGCCAATAATTTTGCCTGGCACATTTTGTGAGTGTTGTATAAAATTATGTCAATTTCAGCTTTTTTCTTCTGCTTTTTTCCAATGCGTGCATTTGTGTCTATCTATCTATCCATCTATCCATCCATCCATCCATCCATCCATACATCCATCCATCCATCCATACATACATACATACATACATCTAGGTATTAGTGCTGGGCAGTGATTAAAATTTGTAATCATGACTAATTGCATGATTTTCTGTGATTAACTGCACTGTTATGAGCAAAGTTAAATAATGAATTTTACTTTAATAGCACTACTATATGAACAAAACTGCAATCACATTTGCTTTGAAAATGCTTTAAACAAAAAAAAAAAGCTTTTAAACAGCAGTCTTCCCTTTACACAGTAGCAGTTGAAATATTTCTTGTAAATCTCAACCTAAACATCGATGTAATCACATTATTTTTTATCTGGTTTTCTATAGAAAAACAAGTTACCCTCAGAGTCCAGAGCCACGATCATAACATTAGAATGGGAACCTTCCCAGCAACAGCAAGTTAACATTTATACAACTGTGTTCTCTCTTTATTTTTTTTGAAGATGTACCAGCAGAAATATTTTTCTTTTATCAAGGAGCAGCATAAACAGTCTATGTTCAGTAGCAGCTGTCCCTGTTAGAGAGGTGAAGTGGTCGAACACAAAAAAGTACACAGCTGGGACTGACGTCCATGCTTGTACTGGATTTCCTTTGGACAATTTCAGTCAACAAAAAAAACCCAAAAACCTTTCAGTGATGCAGGTGGAGGCTCCTACGTACATGCCATCATTCCTTGCGATCCTAAGAACTTTCCTCATACTAACATCTTCCACAATACTAATCAGCCTGCAGTCTAAAGCTAACTACTTTGCTGCAGCTTTCGTTAGCTTGTCTTGTTTTAGTTTATCTCTATTTCTCCCACACGCTGCATCCGACCAGTCTGACAAAGCCTCTCTCTCCTGTTAGTTTTGGTGAGATGTAATGACGCCCATCCTGAGTACTGATCAACATCCAGCCCTCCTGTGATCCATGGTTTGTCTGTCTGTGTATTCAGAGCCAGTGAGCAACGGACTTTCACAATATTAACAGAAAAAAAACTGTGTTAACGCATGACAAAATAATTGTTGCTGTTAATTAATGCATTAATGCAATAATAACCCATTAAGTTGCCCAACCCTAATATATATTATGGATTTTCTCTGATATTGTTCATTTTATTTGTGTTGTGTCCTTTTAATAGGTATGATTATCCATGTCACTTAGTATGCATTAGCAGTATTATACTTAATAGCATCATTGCAGAACAGCTGTAATTCGTATCTTAGCATTCACTTGAATCATTTCACATGGTCTTTTGTAGACCTGCAGAGGACATTTAATGATTTTGGTGTCTCTGTGTAAAGTCTCTGCTGTCTTTGCTTTAATCTTGCTAGGTTTAGTTTTTTATTGCTTTACCTGTAAGCCTCACTTTCACTATGCAGTTCTGTCTGACACTGGCTCCAAAATCACCTGGGAAAAGTAAGGCTTGATTCACAGTTTAACAAACAACTGGAATGAAGGCGAAGAGTGGGAGTGATGGAAACTGAAGGAAAACAACAGTGTACCTGAGATGGGCAATCACTCAAACAGAAATTGAGATGACATTATTTCTGCTACATATCAAGTAACAAAACAAAACAAAACAAACAAACAGAAAAGAGCCACTCATTAATACAGCTGGGCATTTTAGTCTGCCTAATCACAGCACAGAGAGCTTTTGTTTCATATTGGAATTTTTTAAGTTGTTTCTTACTTTGGACAGTAGCTAATGGCTTTCAATGCTGTCACTAGTAACAAGAAAACAAAGCGAGGAAAGTTATGTGTTTACTCTTTAATAAATCCACAGCTGACAAACCTTTAGCAAACCTGTGAGAATTTATTTTGGTGACAGTAGTTACATAACATGATCTTTATCAGACTTGTGGTTTGTGCTTTTGCATGTCAGTTGTTTTTGTGGTAAAGTCTTTCTGTTTGCTCTCAGATAGGCTCTGTTGAACTATCTCCAGCTTTGGCAAGTCTCTGTCCTCCTCCTCTGTCCTCTCCATTAACAGTGATGCTGACAGCCATCGCTTTATCTGTGCTGCGTCTCACATTCCTTCCACACCTTTCAGCAGTCTCAGGTGCTGTCGGATGGCTGATTGACTTTAATTGGTAAGGGAGGAATTGAAAAAAAACCCAGAATTGCTAGCAAAAGAATAACATTTAATTTGCAAAGGACTGAAAGAACAAAGTTGTGAAAAGTCTTAAAGGCAATGACTTGCATCTGTAATTGCTGCTCAGTGCTTGGTGGGATACAAAATGTGTGTTTCTGTGTAGCAGCTGCCTCTCACTGTGGAGGCTCTCTGTGTGTACAATGCTGTTTTTGTGAGTTCCTTCATGTGCACCAGTACATTTAAGGCTTTTGATTTACAGTCAGAAGAAGATCCTGAGAATGTACTAAAATTCTATAGGAAAGGTTGGAGGAAAAATGACTGAAGCAGCTGTGTTCGCGGTGACCTCTGCGGAAACAATAAAATAAAGAGATAATGCTGACGGGGTCATATTTCTGCTGTTGTTTGCTCCTTTTCTCGCCTTCCTTCTTCTTCCAGAAAATCAAATAGATGACAACTTTATTAACCCGAGACTGATTTATTTAGTGATGCACTTCATTTTGGAAATTGATGCTTGTTTTTTAAAAGGACAGGAACACTATCAGTCTTTTAGATAGTTTGTTCCGTTGTTGTATTTTCTCTTTCTTCCCTGCACCTTGTCCTCTCCCTCTCTCTCACTTGTCGTTGTTTCTAAAAAAGTCAACAGAGGGAATAAATCTTTAAGGTTGTCATAAAGGTGCTTTTACCTTGTTGTTTCCCAGACCTGAGGAGTTGAGTACCTACTCCATCAAACTGATTACTCAGGCAAAGTGCGCTGAGCTTACACTCCATTTGACCTGTTCCAAACTACATCTGACGGTCTTCAAACAACCACAGAAGTCTCCTTTAGAGAGTTAAGGAAGCAACCCATAGCAGCACATAACCTCATACACGATACATCTGCCCTTCACTTTAAAGCACTCTTTGTACACTGTTGACAAAGTATACAGAAATGTCTTGTTAAGAGGGGAGCTGGCGCAGCAGCATACCCTTACGGTTAATGATTATGGGATGGATTGTGTCAGTGTGAGATGATTCCACAACTCCCTTCACCCCACACACACCTTCAAAGACTCACCTGACAGGGCAAAGATGAAAGGCAGAGGGAACCGGAGGCAGTGGGAGGTGTGGAGAGGCAATGAGTGCTGGGTAAAAGGTGTGGCAGTCGAATGAAGAGCACGGATGAGAACGAAGAGAAAAGGTGGAGGAAGGAGACGTGTGTGTGAACCTTCATCAGCACCCTATTTGGAGGTTGATGTGTTTCGGTGGTAAGTGTGCACATGCATGAGTATCTACGCAACCATACACCAGTCAGCCGCAACAGTAAAAACACCTGCCCAATATTGTGTTGGCCCCCTTCTGCCAGAACAGCTCCTAGTCATCATTAATGTTGCACTAGCACGGGACCTGTAATGGTGCCCTGTGGTGTCTGACACCAGGATGTTGACAGTGGACCCTTTGGGTTCTATGGGTTGCAGTGTACAACCTCCATGGATCAGACTTGTTCTTGTGAATTTCATGGATGTTCATTGGAATTGGTACCTGGGGAGTTTGGACACCAGATTAATGTCTTGAGCTCTTTGTTGTGTTCCTTAAGCCATTCCTGCATAGCCTTTGCAGTGTGGAAGATTGTATTGTTCTGCTGGGGGATGCTGCTGCTGTTAGGGAGCGCCTTTGCTATGGTAATCCTGTTTTGGCTGGTCTGTGTATACAATAAAAAGCCATGTGCTTTACTAAAACATTTGTCTTGGGTGCTTATTTTTGATATTGTTTATTAAATTTCCAAACATTCTTACTGCAAAATATCTCATGAGATATTTGACTGCCATTGAAGAGAGGAACAAATAAAGTGAAACAAGGAAATTGTGTGCTTATAAGACCATGCATGATAAAACAAAGTGCTAAGGCACAATATACTGTGAAAACAGAGGGAACTGAGTATGGTAAGTAAAACAGAAAGGCAAACCAAACAAATAAAGTAGCGAAAGAAGAAACTGCTGATTTAAATATAATACACCATGGAGACAGTGCGAGTGTCCATAGCATAGCATAGCATAGCATAGCATAGCATAGCATAGCATAGCATAGCATAGCATAGCATAATAGCTTATATTTCAGTTTTAATTGAATAAACAACAAGCATTTTTGCATGTTTTCTACATTCTTTTCTTCATTCCTTTTCTCTGACCGTTAGCATTTTCGGAATGACTTTCCATCAACATGCTGTAAAATTTTTGGAGTAATCTCTACATTTTAAAAGAACTCTAATCGCATCTGATCCAGTCCAATTATTTAGTCTGCCAAAGACAAGACAAACCCAACTTTTTCCAAAAAACCCAGTGTCATACTGGGACCAATACAATATCCTCTGTCTAAACCCTGCAGTCACACTCTCGTCTATCACACAGTACCTTTAGACACATCTAGTTGCTTCAAAATTAATTCCGCCATATAACAACAAGCCCAAATTTTCAGACAGAATCATAAAGAACTATCATAAGCCTTAAAAAGAATAAGTAGTCAGACCCCCACAGAGTCCTGATCTCCACATTATGCGGTCAGTCTGTGGATACATGAAGAGATGGAAGACACTGGGACAGACTGAATGCACAATACAACCGTGACAAGAATCCTCTCTTCACACTGGTTCCGAAAACTTTTGCGGAGGGTTGAATTTATATTTATATTCTATTTTGCCAGTTATGGTACAGGTGAAGGTGACAGCTATGTTTTACCTGGGGAGAAGAATGTGACAGTGCTGTGACGAGTCATTCATTCTCTTACACACATGCACAGAGTATTCTACTATCGAAACTTTCCAAACCATTCTTTGCACTGACATACTAACTTTTAACAAACACATAAGGACATATGTCTGCAAGTGGTCGAGGGGTTTATATTTTTCTGACATTCTTATGTCTCTCTCTCTCTCTCTCTCTCTCTCTCTCTCTCTCTCTCTCTCTCTCTCTCTCTCTCACACACACACACACTACACTTGTGAACCAGTTTGAAGCTCAATTACAGTACACTGTTGAAATACAGTCTCTTATGCACCACAGCAGTCAAATCAGGAAGACGCTCCCCAAAAACACAGTTATTACTCAGTCAAAGATCACAGCGTGTGACGATTGGAGTACGCTTGTCTGTTGATTTGTTCATCTGTCAGTCTGTGCGCAACATTACTCAAAAATGGACCAACGGATAAGGATGGAATTTTCAGGGAAGGTCAGAAATAACACAAGGACCAAGTGATTTGATTTTGGCAGTGATGCGACTTATAGTCTGGATCCATGGATTTGTTAAAGAATTCTGAATCATTGCGAGATAGCACCACAGCGTCACTGTAACTGTGACAAGTAGTGAACACTACGTCAGCTGCCTGCTGACGATCATATGATAACAATCCTACTACAAATTGACCACTGCAGACTTGTTTGAACTTATCTGTCAGAAATGATACAAGGAATAATTGATGAAATTGTGGGGGTGTTTCCAAGTCCCATCAATTCCCGCCACCCGCTACATAGTTAGGTCAAGTGATTCGGTATCCGTAGATAATGTACACATGCATGTGCTCAGGCCATTTTGTTTGTGAGTCCATCTATTTTGAATGGCCACGTTCTATACTGTCGTGATTTCTGGCACAAATATTTTTAAGATTTCAGCTGTCAGAAATCATACGACTGAGCAGCCTACTATGCTCTCTGAGTGCTTTTCTTGTTTATTTATATTAAACCAGTTTTTCTGTTTGCACATTTCTGATAATTCCCAGTAGCTTCTGTAAATCACCCCCCGAACAAAAAATATTTGTGTCAAGATGCTTTGATGATTGGTATATGCATTCATGTCACCAGTGACTGCTTGAGTCTTTTTGAACCAAACTTTGCTCAAATCAGGAACTTTCTTAGATCCAGGCAAATTTTCATAATAACTGACTTTGTAGAGATTTGGTCTTATAAGTCAAAGATTCTCCACCTGTGTGGAGGTGAGGACTGTGATCTTTGCTGATCTGCATTCCAATGAGAGAAGTCACTAAGACAAGACCATCCATCCATCCATCCATCCATCCATCCATCTATCTATCCACTCATTTTCTATAGACTGCTTTATCCTATGTAGAGTCATGGGGGGACTAGAGTCTAGAATCCGAGCCGACTTATGGTGAAAATAAGTTTCACCTGAACAGGTCACCAGTCTATCACAAGACCACACAGGGACAGACAACCAAGCACACTCACATTCACACCCACAGATAATTTAGAATCACCCGTTAACCTCAGCATGTCTTTAGAGGAAAAGACATGGAGGAAAAACAAGACCATGAGTCATTTTGTTTGCACATTTTCAAATGATTTATTTAAATTGAAAAAATAAAAGATTTCAAATTAAGGTGTTGTTCATGTTTATTAGCTCCTAAGGCAGCAGTAGACTGTGTAAAAAAAAAATCCTAACTAGTCTTTTATTAATGTGTTAGTAGACTGTATTCCAGACTGATGCCCAAACTCACACATGTGCATGTTATTGTATCTCAGGCCTTGTAGGGACTTTTCTAAACAGCCCCAGCCCAAACCTCATTAACAGAAACTGCATCCACAACATTTGGTGCTTGTGCAATAACTTGTAAACACATTAAAAATTAAATTGCACCTACAGGCTTTGAGACCGCATGTGCATTTTAATTCACAGGCCTCCAATTTTCTATTAACAAGCAGTGTCCATTATAAATGGCTCTGAAACCAATATTTCAATATTTTCAATAAATGCAGATTATGCTATTGTGAAAGATTAGAGAAGTGTTGTAAATTGCTTTTACACAAAAACCTCACGGTCACATATTTGCATAGTTCAAACTCAAGAGAAGATGAGAAGTTTTGAGTGATAAAAAATGGAAAAACATGGCTCAGTTTCTTCCTAAACTGATAAATAATATAGTTTTGCAGACAGTGTTTTATAAATTGCATTGTCAGTGAAATTTTAAGGGAAATGTATATTCTGTTAGATTAAGCAGTGTGTGAAAGCCAAAACTAAACAAGTGAAAATAAAATTTAAGAAAAATGGTCCCACAGAGGATGTGTCCCTCTCCTAACAGAAGGGCCAGTTCTGCCCCTGACCCCTCTAGTTCATACCTCCTTATGTGGACTTTATGGCTCTTTCAAACTAGTCTTGCTTTGCCAGCCCATTCTGCAGAACGTGATGATCTGGCTGCATCACACTATCATTATATATGATATTATACTAGGAAAAATAGGCTCTGGCTTGTTTGGACTACCTTAAACCAGTCACAAGCATTTTATTTGGGCCTAAGCAAAAGATATGGCATCAGAGTTCCCTCAGAATAGAATCAGGTGGAATAACTGTGGTGTAACATTATCTAAATTCTCTGCTAAACTCAACATTTTTAACATGGTAGGATGCCGCTCTAAGGTTGTTGTTTCACGACATGAAGAACACAGCAGAAGGAAGGACAAAGCCGACTGAAATAGTTCTACCAGAAACCTACATCTTGGGAGTCAAACTAATTTGAAACTGGTTGTCTTTCCTACTAGTGCAAACATACATCTGTTTCGGAACAACATTATGTTTCTTTTAAACCATAAACAAGAATGCAGTTTAGCTGCATGTGAATGTAATTTGATGGAAATAGGATTTGACCATCAGTATGAATAGAATTTATAGATTTTAGTACAGGTTTCATCAAATTGTCACAGTTCAACTTCTTAGATACCACATGCTCTTGTTATTTGATGCCCTGAAAGGTCCAAAAATTCACAAAATGTTCCTCAGCTTTACGCTACCATGCAAGCTTATTTGCAGATCATAGCACAACTGGTCTCTGGCTATTGTAGTTAGTTTAAGGAGAACTGCAAATTTGCCTTCCAAGCAGTCATGGCTGTCTTTCATAAACCAATCTTTTGAATGTCCAGTAGCTTTTTTTTAAATTGTGCAGTTCTTGCAAACACTACAGACACTGCCAGCTGTAGCTTATCTTGTATGTCACAAGTCTATTCATCCACAGCAATGCTGAAATACCTACATGTTAAATGATCTAAATATAACTGTGTTCCAGTTGAATTGGTAATATCTGGTCATATTATCCTGTGAGAGCTGCAGGTCAAGCACAGCATGCTACAGATTTTCATTTTCAGTTATGACGATAGTAACAACATCTTTGAATCTTTGAAGAACATCTTTACAAAATCCCTTTCACTGTACGGCTTTTGGCACAAGCCATGTTCCATAATGTCAGTGTGTACACCTCTGAGTGTTTCATAAAGGCTCTGAAAGTGTTCCTGTTTTTCTGACTGACTTTTCAACATGCTTACATTGCATTTACACAGTTCAGTGCCTTTGGGAAACTTCTGGGGAATGTTGGCATGAAGTTAGGTGAAATGGCACCCCAGGGTTGAAGCTTGATTCATGCTTAACCAATTGAACAGACCGTGCTGCACAAGAGTAGGCAAAGAGCCATATGCACAGGTTTGCCTCTGTGGGACAAGTACATTGTTAGTCTTTTCATGGAATTTGTTGAAAATAAGAAGAATGACACAAGCTCAATCCGTTAATAATAACCTGGTGAGAAAGGGACTACCCCACAACTGTTGTTTACTCGAACTCACACCTCACCTCAGCATGATTCAGTTCTTTCAAACATATGCGTGAGTACATGAACGCAAGTAGAAGGAAAGACACACACCGCTACACCTGCTGTCATATGTCTTAGTGAACTGAAGCACAAGGGTGGCAACTTCCCCTGGACAGATGGGAGTATTGGGGGAGGTGAGGTTGGCCAGATCAACACCTCACTCACTAATCACGGCTGCATGTCACGCTTCCTTTACGGGCTTCAGTCTGAGCTCTCAGCCTTCAAGGAGAACAGTCACAGTCCGTATTTACTCATGCCAATAAGCATCTTTCAAAGATAATGGAATCAGTAAGCTTAGTGCAAGACAAAGCTACAGAGGGAACGCTTCTATTCAGACCTGTTTCAATACGGTGTCAGTTGATACAGTGAAAACGTATATCTAAACTGCTAATGACGATTAGTGTATGTGGTTTGTTAAGGACTTAGTAGTGCCCTACGAACGTAAACGATTCAGTGTCCTTCTATTTTCTCTTTTGCACTTTCATAAGTCATTAACTGTCAGCCAAATATGCCACTTTTTAGATACAAATGAAGCTCTTTAATAGAACTTTGTGATATGACTGGAAACTGTAATCATAATTATCGTATTCACCTTCACATTCATGTAACACTAGCTATATTTCTATTTCTACATGTATTCCTTTCTCATGTTGGCTCACTTCTGATATGTTTGCCTGATTTAACTATTGTATGACCAATGTTAAGTTAAACCTCGAGTTATATGTTGCTTGTTTTGTGTTAGTTTACAAATTTGTTCTGAGTACTTTCAGGTCTCTAAAAGACATCAGCACATGCCATTTGTTGTTGTTGTTGTTGAATCCTACTCACTGTGGATTCTGATGGCTGAATATGATGAATCCGATTTGACCAGTTTGAGGAACCTGCACCTGCTGTGACAGGAGACTGTTTCTGTTGCACCGCTCTTAAACATAGTCTGTGACAGCTCAGAGTGTGTGAAGGACATTCCATAATGTTAAGGGCCCAAGAAACAAAACCTTTTCCTGCTTAACAGCAAAAAAAACACACACACAAAAAACAGGTGAAACTTTGCTAAATAATATTAAAAGAAGCATTTGTTCAGATGAGATCAGCATAAATTTATTTGGTTTGAATGGAGTGCTTCATGTTTGGTGTGAACCCAAAACAATGAATGCATAGTCCCAATAGTGAAGCATGAAGGTGGTAGTGTGATGAAATGGGGCTTCGTGAGTAAAAAACGTGATGGGGAGATGACGTTTGTGGATGCTATATTTAATTCCTTTATTTCTATTTGAAAATAGTAAATCCATTTCTGCTATACGCGGTAAAATTAACATCAGTGACAAAGTGTTGGAAAACACTGAAATGATACAGCACTCTTTTTCTTAACTTTTTTCTCGCAATTGCTTTCACATGTCCTGAGTGTTTAAAGATTTTTTTCCTCTATGTTAGTTCATTGTTTATATTGTCATGCTCAGATGGATTCATTGGACCGTCCAGACATTAACACTAAACTGTTGGAGAATTGGGGGTACCCTGAGATAATTGCAACAAAGTGGAGTGTATTTGTACCTATCTGTTTCTTTTTTAACCACAGTCTCAACAACAGAGTTACTTCAGACACAGAGTGTAAACTGACCATTACTTAACACAAAACCTCACCTCCAAGTCTCGGAAATTTAGAGTTTTACTGACAAGAGAATGTCAATGTGCGTATCCAGAAGTTTGTAAAAAAAAAATCACCTTCTGTGAACAATTTGTGGAAAACTTGTATGTCAAGATGTTTTTAATAAAACTCTAATTGCAGTGTACATTATGCTAAACCCTAAACCTATAAATAAGAAACCATTTAAGAGCATATGTTCTGCAGACTGGTACCAAAAAAGGGTTCAGAATGGGTTCAGCTGACCAAAGCTTCACTTTGTACATCATGAGGAAAATTAACATTGTTGATATAGTCCAACTCCAATTAAGACATCTGAAAATAAAATAAAAAAAAATATCAGTTTGTTTTGTCATATTACAATTGTGAAAAAAATTCTCAAAGGTTAGATTTTGGGGGTTGCTCAGTGGTTTGGTGGCTAGCACTTTCACCACTTTCGCACCCAGAAGATGGCTAAAAATGTGATAAAAATCAGAAGTGTAAAAACTGCCTGAGTGTTGGCAGTGTGACCTAAGTTGACTGAAGTGCTATTGTGCAATATGAGGATGCAGTAAATTCAGGTCTCTCTCAAGACACTGTGTACCTCTCTGTCACTGTTTTTCTGTCTGACTCACCCTCCTGCCATCTGATTCTCTCATTACAAAACTCGCACACAAAACACAATGGATGCCAGCACTGCGCACAGCTTAGTCAGCCCACTCTCTCTGGAGTAACAGCATGTCTCACACGGGGCCTTGGCCGGCAGACTGAGACATGTGGACGAAACACACACACACACGCTTGAACTCGCTCACCCAGCAGTGCACAGATGGACACATGGTCAAGCCTTCAATGACCAACAGTCTCCAAGGACAAACCGATGGCCCATTCACAGCCATGTTCATACGCACACACAGACATACGCTCTATCACATTGACGTGGCCACATACTTACGCACACTTACCGAGCGGGCTGTTTCGGGTCATGGTGTGTATGTGCTGTATGTAGGTCCTTTACAGATGGACTTTGCCGTGCTATTAGGAGACATGAGGGGACGTGGCATCATTAATAATACAGCTAACAACCTGCTCCAAGGGCCTGGGTTCAACATTAACAAGCTGCCAGCCTGGCATGCGCACATATACACACACATACACACACATTGACTTGCCACACATTCTCCGTGTCACTTTAGCTGACACAACTCCATGTGGGATTTAGACGTCAATTCGTTTTTTTTATTTTTCTGAAAATGCCTTACAATAAAACACACTCCCTGCAACCCATACACACACACACACACACACACACACACACACACACACACACACACACACACACACACACACACACACACACACACACAGGCAGCAGATGGTGTGGTGGGCGTCAGGTACAGTAGTAGCCTCCTGACACCCCAAACAGCTGTTACCATTACAGCATGCTAATTGCCATCAATCAAGATAGCATCTCAGTACATTTCTAGGCAGTGTTCATACCTTTTTGTGTGGTTTAGGGGGTGTAAGGCTGAAAGAGAAAGGCAACGGCAGAGTTTTCCCCCTCATTACCTAAACCCAAACTCTCTTCTCTCTCTCTCCTCTTCTGGAGGAAAAACCCTGTGATGAATAATGAACACAACAGGAGCACAGAGGACGAGATCCATTGTTGCATGTCTTTCCTGTGCTCATTAGCATCTATCTGCATGTGTGTGCGTGTGTGTGTGGCCAGTATTCAATTTTTTATTGGGGGGTAGGTGGGCAGGGGGTTAGTGTTCTCCCACAAGCGGCTGCGCATAAATTGATTTTGCATGCGGACTGGGATCGATGGTCAGAAACAAGCCTGTCAATGTAGGTCAGACTTTACATGGCCACATTGCTACTGTTGCAAACAAGCAAAATCTGTTTCATTAGTCCCTCATGGTTCAGAGACTATTGCACAAGACAGCACACAGCATTTTTCTAACTGGCAAATTGTGCAGGGGATTTCGACCGAATCATAACTGAAACTTAAATCTGAAGAAAATATGTGGTGCTTCTTGTTTATGTTTCCCCATGTGCTCAAGCATCACGGGTAAGTCAAAGACCCTGAAGGAATACAGATAAAGGACTAACTTGAAGGGTCAATTCATGGTGTCTGCATCTGCAAAGCATGCATGTAAATGTGCTCATACCACAACAGCTACATGTTGTTCTACATACAAGGTCTCATTGGCCGTCATATAGAACACAGAGAAGCACATGTGGCTCCCGTACACGTTTCTGAAAGGCTGTGACTTTTTCACAGGATGTAGTAGCGGGTTCCTGATGTGGGCCAGGGACAGTGGAGGGACAGCATGTAAGATTTCTGGAGAATATTGAAATTCCTGCTCTGTTTTGGCATCATTGATGCAAAGCATGTACAATTTAAAGCTCCTCCAAAGTCCTGCAGTGATGACTTCAACTTTTTTAATAATAAGCACATGGAAGAAGGAGGATCTCCTTGGGTAGTCTCTCTTTATAATAAGAATTTGTCTTTCTGACGCTGTGGTTGCAGTGTGGATATTCACATGAATAGAGCTGCACGCAGATACAAAAGAAGATTCTGCGCAGACCTTTGTGTACTGTGCAATTTTTCTCCTCCGTGCTGTTGCGATGCACACATGGAGATTATGTATTTGGCTGAGAAGAACCCTGCACAGGACTGTATAGTTATTTGTGGACTGTGCTTCATTGACATTTCCTTCACTCTCCTCCAGTGTTTCACCTGTTCAGTCTTTAACATTTCTAATACACAGAGTTTGAGGACTTCATTCAGTTTGTGTCTGTTGTTTACATTAGAACATTATAAAACTAGAAAAGCACTCGGAGAGGGCAGTACTCCGCCAAGGCTGCTCAGTCATTGTATGATTTCTGACGGATGAAGTCTTTAAAAAATGTGTGGTCGGCAGCAGTGGATTTGTAGTAGGATTGCAATCATATGATCATCAGCAGACAGGTGACGTAGTGTTCATTTGTCATAGTTACAGTGACGATGTGTTGCTATCTCGCAGTGATACAAAAATCTTTAACACATCCATGGATCCAGACTAGTAGGCACATCACTGCCAAAATTTAATTACTTGCTCCTTGTGTCATTTCTGACCTTTCCAGAAAATTTCATCCAAATCTGTTATTCCCTTTTTGAGTAATGTTGCAAACAGACATACAAACAGACAGACAAACCTATGCTGATTGTCACATAACTCCACCTTGTTCCTTGGCTGAATAAAAATAATGATTGAATCAAACACAGTGTGTTAATCACTGACTCTGCTGTTGATGTGCTGTTGATACAGATGCATCTACAATGAAATGCACAAATGATTTGACGTGTTAAAGCTGCAAAATATTTTGCATTTCTTGGAAGCGTAAGCGCAATTTCACACTCGGTACAGATGTATCAGTTTCTGCATAAAACACTGAAATCAGCTGATATTTTGTAAAGTAATTGCAGAAATAGTGTGACATCGCAGCTAGTGTATCTAACAACTATATGCATTAGTGTGGAATTGCAACACAGCAAAGATCCAAAACTAATTTGTGTTTAAATAATTTCAGTGTATCATAATAATAAACATAAACAATGGCCTAAATTAGTCTGAATAGCTTGATTAAATTCTGTAAAACTGAGGCAAACTTCTCTAATACCTATTGAGTAGACCCGACCAACAGGTTGCTGAAATCAGCATAAATCATTTTCTGGAAATTAAGTGAAATGCAATTTCCTTCTTCCCTCCTGTCTGTCTTCACCGGCCATCTTTTCGACAAAAACTTCTTCACATTGCAAGTTGCCAATCTCGACCCCTGAGATTCCTGATTGAGAATTTCACCCTGCAGAATCAATACTCTAATCTTCCTCCTCGCCCCACAGTAGATAAGTGTGTCTCGTCTGTCTGCTCTGCCCTCTACTCAGAGCCAAACCTGGTGTCCGTCATCTTGGGGATAGGTCAAGCTTCTCCTCCCCACCCAAAGGGCATCTTCATTTGACAGATGGCCTAGGTGAAAACACAAATAGTAGCTGTTATGATACAGTATGGTGCACACACTAATATAGTGTAAAAGAACCAAAAAATATAATCTGATATTTTCTTTCTAATTGTGAATGATATGTTTTTAGTGTTTTTTTTCCCACCACACTGGTGAAAAACTTACATTTATGCCAAACACTTGTCAAAGAATGCTATAAATATGCTTTTTGCTTTCTTACATCAAATTAATCCTAGTATAGTTGACCTCAATCTAATTTCTGTGTGTAGCCTCACTCTCCCAGCCCATGAACTGTGTTACGTCGAGCCTAGGGGTTGCTTGAACACAACATGAAATGCCATCCTTCACAGGTAGCAGACACATGGAACACTTTTTCCTCTCAGATATGAATAATTTATTTTACTAAAAATGTGATGTGACAACAAAGGTTGTGGTTAACAAAAACAAATCAGTGGAAATGTATAAATTAAATTCAGAGTGAGCCAAAAGCCAGCATAACAAACAAAAGTCACACTATCCTTTGGAGTCGGTCTTACCTACCAAAATAAAAGTGGTTAAAATAAACACAAAGTCTTACCTCTCTTTCCTCTTAAACAAGAGAAAGCACATTAAACCAAATGTAGCAGCTCACTCCTACCTTGCGTTTACCACAGTACTTGTCTTGTCTATACAAAAAAAGCTGTGCTTGAGCTGTGTGTTTGCCGATTGGGATGCAGTGGAGGATGACCTGCTATCTGACCCTCTGACTTCCTGCGACAGCATCCTTCCACCTTAAGTGACATATTTTCGGTAATTCGACCAGTCCTTTCACCGGTATGGCACAGCCCTATTTGAATATTAAATAGGCACATAGACAGGAAGCACACAGAAAACATACACATATTGACTGCAGTCGTAACAGCTGAATATGAGCATATACTATTGCTTGTATTCTGGTTGCATTATGCTGATCCAAACAAGCTGAAGATGTAAAGACTGGTGCATTCAGACATCTGGTTCTACCCAGGTCACCAGTCTGTCACAGGGCTACACATAGAGACAAATGATCACACTCACATTCCCACCTACGAACAATTTAGAATCACCAATTAACCTCAGCATGTTTTTGGACTGTGGGAGGAAGCTGGAGTACCCAGAGAAAACCCACCCATGCACAGAGAGAACATGCAAACTCCGTGCAGAAAGATCCTGGGAAGGCTGGGACGCAAGCCGGGGATCTTCTCGCTGCAAGGGGAAAGAGCTAACCAACGAGCCACTATGCAGTCCCAAATAACTCATATTACTGTAAATTTTATCATAATTCAATTCAGTTTTATTTATATCGCACTGATTCACAACATGTCATCTCATAGCCCTTCACACAGTAAGGTAAAAACCGTACTTTATCAATGGGAATCAAAGTCATCGTGGTGGACGAGTCTCATTAAACTTTCGATGAAAGTCAAATGTTGGTGAATAGTTTGGTGTAACTTCTGCTCTAATACCTGCATTTATGCAAAACACACCGTTAGCACACCCACACTGACGTTTATTCCATGGAGCCTCTTCTCTCCTTTCTCTCTTTTGTCTGGTAGGGTTTGAGTGTGTCCTTCTAATTATCCCATGAAGAGCTTTGCCCTTGGTCAAACTTTGCTGGTTTGAATCAGCACTTCTGTGCTCAGCCAGAGTCAGGTACATACAGTACAGTAGATACAATGCTGACTGACTGACTCCCATTGCTAAATTACCAACTTCGAGTTTAGAGGATACAAACTTTCTGACTGAGCAACACTTTTTTCCACATTTGACGGCTGAATAGCAACTGGAGTCTGACATGCTTTACTGTATGTCACCTCTGCATTTCCATTTTATTTAACTACTTATTATTTTCAAAATGCCTTAGGTTTATGGAATTGATTTGAATATACACTGCAGAACAATAATACTTCTCACTGTTTTATCTCTTGGCCTTTATCAGGCGACATGATATGAAGCCTTCCTGCGCTCCCTTGCTGAATGTTTAAACGCTGAGCTCTGCTGTCTGCTGAAGGAGATTTCAATGTAAGACACGGCATGGCCACTGCAGTGTACACAAGTGTAAATTGCTGAGTTGCTGGGCTCCCTCGACTACTGACATTCCTGTTTGTCATTTACCCAGAGGCTTTTGTTTGCCTCGCCCGTTTACCTAGCAAACTCAATCCAAAGTATCAGACTCACACTTCAAAGTGATGTCTCTCCTTCGTGCTGCTTCTCATCTAGTCTCAGTTGCACTTTTCAGCTCGTTCCCTGCAGAATCATGGATTGACTTGGCAAACAGTTGTAGGATGGCCACATCCACCAGCACCACAGTTCCACACTGAGCTGTGTGGTGAAAGACCATGGTTTGGGTTGTCTTTGGTCTGTGTTGCTGAGGTGAAGAGTCCTGCTCAGGAAAAGACCCTAAAACATGAAAAAGCACAATTTTACAGCCATTTTGGTGACATAATAGAATAAGCATAGCTGACCGATATGGCTTTGGCATATACACAACTGTTCAACAATTTGAGGTCACCCAGGCAATTTCATGTTTTCCATCAAAACTCACATTTTTATTCATGTACTAGCATAATTGCACAATGGTTTTCTAATCATCAATGAGCCTTTCAACACCATTAGCTAACACAATGTAGCATTAGAACACAGGAGTGATGGTTGCTGGAAATGTTCCTCTGTACCCCTATGGAGATATTCCATTAAAAATCAGCTGTTTCCAGCTAGAATAGTCATTTACCACATTAACAATGTCTGGATTTCTAATTCATTTAATGTTATCTTCATTAAAAAAAAACTGCTTTACTTTCAAAATTAAGGACATTTCTAAGTGACCCCAAAGTTTTGAATGCTTGTATATTTGTTGCTAAGACTGTGCTGCTACCAGTATCCCTGCTCTCTTGAATATTCACACCATGGAACACAGCCAACAACGGCAGTGTTGGCTAATAAATCACCAAAATTAACTTTGGAAAGACTAAATAACACAATCCTTCTCTAACAAGTGAAAAATTACACTTCTAAGCAATTAAACAGTCTGTTCTATACAGTAAATGTTCAGTGTCAGCATTTAGTGTGCTCATAAAGCTATACAGAGTTACAGTGATACAGTGGTGACTGCTGTACTGATTCTGACTTATAGAAATAATCTTTTCAAAAGAGTGCTTTTCCTAATAATATGAAATTGGCAATGGTATTTTTACTATTTAAAATGGAAAAAGCACCACATTGACTATAGGCACTACACACTGGCTTTGCTCTGGTGAAAATTGAAATAAACTTTTGTAAACTACTGAGAAGGAGCTGGTTATACTTATTCAGTAATATTGTACTCAATATTAAGAAAACTTATTTTAAATGTTGAAATTTAACTGAAAAAAAGACATGTTAATGGGTGACACAAGCCACAGAAATGATTCTCCATATTCCTGAGCAAAGCCTTACACATGAGAAGAGATTATTAATTGGGCTTGTACAACAAGTGTTGACAAGGCTGATCAATATAGTTAAAGGTAAAATATGTGACAAATTTGCATTAACTGTCTGAACTTCAAGAGTCAGGTTTGAAAACTTTATCTGACAATCATGAATCATAAACAATTCTGAAACTTGAGCAAAATTATGTTATTTTACATCTTATTTTGTTTAATGTCAAAACTAGCCTTTTGTTTTTCTTTCCTTTTACTCCTGAATGTAGTAAAAAGACAAAAAAAAAAAAAAGTCTGACAGGAGCCGTGACACTGTTGACAAGGCAAGTTGGTGGATTGCTCTCAGTTGTCATTATTAGTCACCTGACAGAAATTCTGGAAATCAAAAAAGTCGACAAATTAGCCACTTTGTTGAGCTATTGAATTTTATTATAGTCTTCTTTGCATCTCTCTCTTGTGGTATATCACAGTTATTTTAGTAGGATGTTTTTGACCACAGATAACAGCGCTGGGCTGCACCCTGATTGAATTCGCCACAAACCATCGGCTGAAGTATAGAATACAGTACAGAATAAAATTGAAACACTCTTATCTGTGAACATACCAGACTGACTCACGTCTGTTGGTGGAGACAACAACACCCATGATCTAATACTACTTCACAACATCATCAAACAACATCTTTCGTGATTGTTTGGATTGAGAAAAATTCCATTTAAAGGACAGGATGACACATTTGTAAGAGACTGAGATTGGTTCAGTTGCACAAAGGAGTCATTACTAATTTAACAAACAGCTCAGGTCACAGGTTTTGGAAAGGGAAGGGGAAATATAAGTGTGTTGGGACTGACGATGTACCCGAGCCTCATATAACTTTTTTTTCCCTTTTTCCTCATAACTTTTCCCACTGTCTCTTCTACTAACCCACCGCCTCCACTCTCATCCCCCTTCTTCACTGAGTCTCAATAAGAGAGCTGATTGACTTTGAGAGGGCGATCAAGCTCAGAGGGCCTGCAGAGCATCTCAGTGGAGAGTCAAGGACACCGATTAGCTTCTCATCTGTTGTGGGTCCCAGCAGCGAGGCCGTGTTCACTCTGCAGCTTTTTGTTACGGCAGCGAGCAACCGCTAACGCCAGCAGTCTCATTTAAGGAACACACTCCAGCGGGGCTTCATGTGCCAAATCTCTGACTCTCCACAGCTCACTATTTGGATTGTCTGTCTGCCTATGCCTTTGTTACCCTGTGTGTGTGTGTGTGTGTGTGTGTGTGTGTGTGTGTGTGTTCTTGTACTTGCTACATGGTGAGTACCATTTTCTGCATTTAACTATCAAAGTGAGGACATTTTTACAAAGTGAGGACATTTTGGCCGGTCCTCACTTTGAAACAGCCATGTTTGAGGGTGAAGACTTGTTTTTAGAGAACAGGTATGAATTGAGGTTTGGTTAGGGTTAGGGTAAGGATTAAGTTTAGGCAATCAGTTGTGATGGTTAAGGTTAGGGTAAGGCTCTAGGAAATGCATTACGCCTATGGATGTCCTCACTAAGATAGAAGTACAAACATGTGTGTGTGTGTGTGTGTGTGTGTGTGTGTGTGTGTGTGTGTGTGTGTGTGTGTGTGTGTGTGTGTGTGTGTGTCCATGGGGGCCGATTCTCCAAATAGGCAGCTGTAACCAGAGGGAATCTCCTCATAGACCCAGGTTACAAACAACCAACCTTGGCTAATCTCTAAATTACAGCCAGGAGGACTCTACAGTGCAGCCCTGATGGGACACAAGCTGCAAATGTGACTTGTCTGTGTGTAATTCTCTGTGTTATTGTGGGTGGGGCACTTGCATTTTTATTTGTCTTTTGTATGTATACTTGCGCATATTTTTATTAATTTAATCTAATTTTATTTGTGTTTTGTGAGTGTTTTGTGTGTGTGTGTGTGTTCATCTGGCAGCTTGGAGATTACTTCTGACAGGGATGGAGTGTGATGTGTTTGTCCTGGCTAATTTGGCTACAGCCAATTTGACATTTTCACACTATTTGATAAGAAACGGACTACATCAGCAGTCACACTGGCAATCTTTTATTTACTGGCCTCAGATAAAACCGTTAATTCCTGCTAATTAATGAGTGTGGGAGCCCAGAGGGTAGGAGTTGGGGGTGGAGAGAGGCATCAACATCTGGGATGTCGAAAGGAAGACACCATTTATCACCATTAGACACACAGATGCTCTGCTTCATTGTTGCACACATAGACTAATGTCTGTGGTCAGCACTGGCCGCTTACTAGACCTGCTTTATTGCTCAATTGAGTGAGGCAAATCCACAGTTAAATAGATAAATTAAGTCATTAATAATTACTGTAATAGGAGCAATTTTATTTAAAAACATTAACTTTTACAATAATTTCAACAAACATCACAACTTAAGAAAAAGCCAAACAATGAAAGTGAAGAAGAAATTTGAAGGAGGATGCTGAGTTTGTGTGCCTGAGATCTCCTCATTGGGAGTTCCACAGACTAAACAGCAAAGGCCTGGTCACTTTTGGTGACAGGTGGAGAATTGGAAAGCTATCAGGAAGGCCCTGCCAGAGGATGTCAAGCACCAGTCAGACTCATGGGGAATTAGCAGGTCTCACATATAGGCAGGAGCCAGACCATTCAAAGCTTAATTAATTCTAATTAATGTGGTGGCTTCCCCTAGTACCTGTTAAAAGCCTGGCAGCAGTGTTTCTAATCAGCTGTAGTCTTTGGATGATTAGCCTTCTGGAACTAGAGTAAAGTGCATTGCAATAGTCGAGCCTGGAAGAGATAAAAGCACGGATGACCGTTTCTAAGTCTGCAGATGAAAGCAATCCTATAATCTTGGCTAGCTGTGTCATTTGAGTAAACACAATACTGAGTCATAACATCTTGGTCATGGGCAGCTTGTTGGACGCTATTATGTGGGGGTTAGAAGCAGAGTGGTCGAACCCACATAAAATCTGAACTGAGTTTTATGATTGATTTTAGTAGCAAAGTGGTCCAACCCACAACCCAAATGTAGTGTTAAAGTGGCACTTTGAATGTTAGACCATTCTTGAAAACACCCACCTTTGAACCCATCTTTTTCAACAACTGCAGCAAGTGAGTTTGACCCTTCTGCTTCCAAACCCTTCAGATAAGTCACCCAGACTAGAGGACTAATCGTAATTATGCCAGTGTTGGGGCCACAGGAGGTAGTTATAATTGCCTCTGATTTGAAGTAATAAAGTGCAAGAAGTATTTGAACATTCATATTATAATTTCAGTTGATTAAATCTACATATTAATAGAAATCTATGCCATGGCCACACTTAATGTCTCCCAAGGGTAGCATGTATATGCTGTAAAGAGGATACCCAAAAATACATCCTTTGGGAGACCTCACAAAATGGAAAAGCATAAGAGGAGGCGTCATGCATTTCAAAGTAGGGCCTGGTTGACAGATAAGGAATAAACCAATTCAGACCCACATCACTGATACCAACATAATTCTGCAAATGGGCGATTAAGATATCATGATCCACTGTATCAAAGACAGAGCTGGCGTCAAGCAGAATTAAAGTGAAGTACAAAACTGAATTGCCTCATGAAGTAGGTCACTAGTGACCTTGAATAGAGCCCTTTGAGTGCTGTTAGGGGTTGGAATTTTTCCAAAGATTTCTTTATTATTCATAAAAGACATTAGTTGTAGTTAGAGAAGATTTACTTTGAAATCAAATAACCAAATATCTTAAAACAGGGGTCATTTGAGGAGACTTTTTGAAAAGGGGGTAACAGGGGCATGGTTGAAACTGAAGAGGGAAATACCAGTTGACAGAGAGTTGAAAATAATGGCCTATAAAGGTATCTGGACCAACCACCTGAAATAAAGCTTCCAAAAACCAAGTGGGAATGCAATCGGGTAGATGATTTTGAAAGTGCAATGCATGCCAGGGTAGACAAAGAGATTTCTCAGAAGTGGGTTAAGATGATAATATCAGATTAAATCTTATTAGAACACCACAATGTGTATGACAATGAAAGAAATCACCAACCATGTTACAGAAGAACCGAAAAAAGAGCAGAATGAAGGAGGAAACCTGTAGTGTTAACTTCTGAGACTAAGATTATCATCAGACTGACTGTCCATTTTAGAGCCAAGGATGCAGGAAAGCAACAGAGGATGAAAAATAATATATAAATACATATGTCGCAGTTTAAGTGCTCATTGAGTTACATGAAGTGCTGTCTAAATGCCTCACAGTGGTGTTGTTAGATTTAATGCTGTAGGATCATTCCATCCCAAAACATTGCATTTTTAGGACAATATATGCTTCAACCATTTCTGACTTGCCTGAAAATATTTTTTATCACTAATTATGGATATATGCAAAGATATTTGTGAAGTTTTTTCCTAATGGTTGTCATAATTTCTGAGATAAAATCTTTTTTAAATAATTGCCTGTTGACTCACTTTCAGCAAGCTTTTTCAGACACTGAAATTTGAAACTGTGTTTGCATGACAATATCTCAGGAACTATTGAAGATAAAAGCCTGAAATGTTTTCTGTTATTTCTTATTGTCTTCTTGATTCTGAATTATTGGATAAGTAGCTCAAATAATCTCTGATTGTGGGTGAGTTGAAATATGAAAAGAAAGTGAAGCTGTAATTAAAAGTACACATCAACAAAAATATGATGATGCAGAAGTCAACTAGTGATATTTTCTGAACCATGTGTGGTTGCATGTCACAAGAATTCAAAGCAAAACATGTAAAATATTTTTTGATTTTAAATACTTGGTCATAAAAATACAAAAAGGAGTAATATTTTCTGATCTTTCATAATTGATTCAGAAAGTATGACAAGTTGTACCACAATAACAAAAATATTGCTAGTAATTCCTTACTAATCCAAGATTGTTTTTACACAGATCTGTTAAGATTTTCTCTTTGGGAATTTTCAAGCCTTGACATATATTTGATAGTAATCTGATGTACTTATGTGTGCAAGATTTTAGTGGTCAGTTTATTCTTATTATCATTACAGAAGCAGTTTGAGTCAAGGAGTCAAAACTGATTCTCTTGTCTTGTGTTCAGTTGGGAATAAACTTGACCTTCAAAACCAACATCACCAAAGTACAAATGAATGTGTATTTATAGAAACTGCTTATGTAGGAGCGAACCTTCAAACATCCTTTTCAAAAAGTATATGAAATCTGTAAGCATAATAAGTAACAGTTCACTGTCCAGCCTACTAAATGGGGTCAAGCAAATCAGACGGTCAGGCAGAAGGCCCCTGGATTTTCGAGATGGAATGACCCTATAGTAATCACTTGGTCCTTGGTTGATGGCCAAAGGTTGTACTTAAAGTGATTCTATTCTATTCTGTTCTATTCTATTCTGATAAATGGCCAGCCCTGAAATCACATTGACCACTCTAGATCTGATAGGTCAAGCTCATTCACTAAAGCTCTGATGTCTAAGTTCTGGTGAATGCAACTATGGCGTCCAAATGCAAACAAAAGTGATGGAGTCGCTGATGAATGTGTTGCAGTGTCAGTTGACAGTGCAGCTAAACCACAGAAAGTGCAAAGACACAAGACTCTTTCGACATGAGTCAGTCCTGCGTGCACCCCCTGTCAAAAGTGTTAGGACACTGTCTCATTCAAATAAAGTAGAACCTGTCCTACAACTTTTGACGGGGTGTATTTCATCATATGGATGTGATCAGGGCAGGACTCTGATCATACATGTAAAGTTTCAGGCAGATTGGAGCATGTTCAGGGCATTTACACAGCATTTGAAATTTCATGGCGAAGGATCAGAATTCCAGAGGCCGCCACGGACACGCCCTTTGATTTTGGAAAAAGATTTTAATAACTTTGGATCATTAAGGCCTCCTGTATGTACTGGCCGAATTTGAAATGAATTGGAGTTTCCCCCGAGGAGGAGTTCGCTGTAGAAAAAAATGAAAAATGGGCAAAATCTGACATTCAACGCAAAATAGCTCACTTCCTGTTGGGTTTTTAGTTCAGCCTGATGTGCTGCATATGTGTACCAAATTTGGTAGATACACCCCCTGTCAAAAGTTGTAGGACAGGTTCTACATTATTTGAATGAGAAAGTGTCCTAAAACTTTTGACAGGGGGTGTAGATTTGACCACTGGCGATCGACACACAATATATGCCAGTTAGGATTCTGTCCAGCTTGATCCCGACTTGCACTGATGTCTTGCACATAAAAGAAACACTATTATTGCAAAATCAAGACGACAGCAGTTTATAGAGCCAGACGCCACAGTTGCTTTCCAGCAACTGCACGGCCTCAGGGCATGATGGGAAATATCTGACTCACCTGATATAACAGCTAAGACCTCAGAATGTTGCCAGGAGGTGAAGTTTAACTTACCGCCTTCAACTGTTTGTTGGAATCTTTCCTCTGAGTTTCTGAAGTACCTTCAGCATCAAACACCAGCAGGATCCGTATGGGCATCTCCAAACAGAGAGAGGGTTGTGTGCAAGGGCGTCAGTTTGTTTTTAAAAGTGGGGGGGACGGAGACCACAGCACTTTGAGAAAATGTTGAAGAACGGCGGCAAAATGCCACAAGCTGGGTTCGACCTCACAACCACCGAACCAAAGGCGAAGGCTCATACTATTGCGCCATCGATACATACGGGTTGAGGGGTCTGTGGGCCGCTATAGTACGAATTCTCCCGGGCCGAAATTTTGCCCCTGCACACCTCTGGTCAGAGTTTCCACTTGGCACGGGCGCAAATTTTGCATCTGCACGTTTTTTTTAACCTCACGGAGGTGTACTGCGTGTCTGTGCAACTCTCGGCCGAGTTCGGATGGTGCGTTCAGGAGCGTCGGAATTTTCTATACTACTGAAAATAACTGGGTTTACAACGGCTTACATGTGAAGAATTTGAATGTGTTGGAGACAAAATGACCCCTGACAAAAAGTGGGGGGGACACGTCCCCACCGTCCCCCCCTAAACTGACGCCTATGGTTGTGTGTATTATGCACAACTGCAATAACTAATTGCTCATGTAAGTATTTCTGATGTAGAAGCAGGAGCTTTAGGATTAGACATTACATAACACGCTGTTTACTTTTGTTCACCTCAGACAGGTGAGTTGTTACACAACACTTCATGGACTCCAGGGAAGTCATTTGTTCCTAAGCTCTGTCACAACTGGATATTATCTTACAGTTAAAGGCAGACTGGTATGATAAAATTAAAACATTTTTCTGTGATATCAATGTTTACTTTTTCTTTTAAGTTATTATTAATTGCAGTATATTTGCAACAGTGACATTAAGACTGTGACTTCATTAATCAGTGAAGTAATACAGCAAAGGGTAAAAATGAAGACAAAATTAGTTTTATTTTGAAATTTGATGAATTATCATCACATATGGGCAGCATTTTATTTGAATCATAAATAAACTCTGCATATCTTGTCTATGGGCAAGCTTTTCTCCCTCAAATCTACTGAAACATATCTTCTCCTTAACTGTCACTCTAATACCCAAAATGATAACTGTAGCTGTTTAAGTCTATGTACTTTAAGTAAAACCTCACTGTAAAGTAAACATATAATAATAAATAATAATAAATTGTATCTGTAATGCATTTTTCATTTAACAAAATCTCAAAGTGCTCGACGTGTCAGTATGGGATGTCTTTACTATTGCATTAGCATAGTTTTTGAACAGCGTCTTTAATACAAAAGCAATGCGAAATTTGTAAAATCCAGTTATGGCTTTTGGTTTTCAAGTGCCACCCCAAGACTTTTTGTGGCCCCATCTTACCACCTTCATGAAAAACTTCTGGAGGTTCCCATATTTAAAAAATATTCCATAATTGCAGACCATTTTGCTAAATGTACAGAATACATTGGGTTCTGTAAAAACTTGTCTGATGCATTACAGTACATTATGCACTGAAGCAGCTTGGGCTGCACAGCGGCATGGTGGCTAGTACTTTCACCTTGCAGCTAGAAGATCCTCGGTTCGCATCCCTGCCTTCTCGGGATCTTTCTGCATGAAGTTTGCATGTTCTCCTTGTGCATGTGTGGGTTTTCTCCGGATACTCCAGCTTCCTCCCACAGTCCAAAAACTTGCTGAGGTTAATTTGTAAGTCTGAATGCAGGTGTGAATGTTTGTCTCTATGTGTATCAGTCAAATATTTAATGTCATTTACCTCTGATTTGTCCTTAACCAACTCCTGAGAAGAATATTTGACTCTTTAGATGTGTAGTGTTGCACTCTGTTAATCAACTGAAGGGTTTGGAAGTAGAGCAGTTTAACCCACTTTCTGTAGTATTTGAGCAAAAATGGGTTCAAAGTTTTGTGTTTTCAAGAATGCTCTAACATTCAGCATGCCACTTTAATGCCACTGTTGGGTTGTGGGTTACTACTTTGCCACTAAAATTTAGACCTTAAAATAATGCAGAAATGATATAAAACTCAATTCAGATCTTTTGTGGGTTAGACCACTCTGTTTCTAGCTTCCTCAACTAACCTCTAATACTACTAACGCTATTGGCCATGGCTCCTGGCAAGTAGGTACTGTCAGCCTTTTTACTCAAAACAAATGTCAGCAACAAACTAGAAAGTTTGTTGGCCAGAAAACCAACGCAACAAGATAGAGGTAGATACTTAAATAGATACATTTAACTGAGAGGAACTGCACTATTGGTGTTGTCAGGAACTACAAGTGACCCTTTATACAAGTTACTATATGAGTTAATACTGTATCCTGTGTTGCTGCTTCTCTAAGCTATGGCATATACACTGTGCCTCTTACAAGATGGCATTGCAGTCAAGTTGTGGCTTTACAACGCTTTCATTCAGAAGATTAAATAAGTTGCATATTGGACATTTGGAGATACTTGGAGAAATATCAGTTAGACATTAATCTATACATTTATATCAAAAGAAAGCCAGATTCAGCTAGCATTTTCTACAACAAATAGTGTGACGTTTTGTTTATGTACAAGAATTCTTTAATACAAGTTAGCATAATCACACACATTTTAGAAGGGTTTTGTATTGATCCAGTCAGAACATGCACATACCTTATTTCAGCATCTTAGTGTGTATAAGAAGTGATATAACTTACATTACATACTGAGTCAGTTATTTGTCCTCCAGTTTTTGCTCTTTCACTGTTGAAGGTTTTCAGGCCAAACAACACAGCACTCTGAAATAAACATGTAAACACACGCACGCATACACATACACACATTAATCCTTATTGTTGATGATATTGTTAAGGGCATGGAGGATTTTCTGTGATGGCTGCAGCAGGAGGCAGTCTAACAAGGTATATGTGAGTTTGTGCCAGTAGTTTGCCTGTCTCTCCAACTGCACACACACAGAGCTTTATTTTATCTGCCTGGATTGCTGATGTGGACCCAACCATAGTGCTGAATGAAATACCCATAACGTATGTGTCAAAGTGCAATCTTTGGTGTGAGCCATTGCATTTCTGTGCAACAAGTAGGGGTGCTGAACCTCACTGCACCTCAGACATTGCACTCTGTTTAGAAATGACCATAGCAAAGTTCAATCAGATGGAAAAGTTTGACCACGTTTTTTTATGCAGATCCGCTGAGAATAATAAATGTGGCGCTTCATTCATTCAGCAAAAATGTTGCTTCTGGATGCAAATGAGCCAGTAAAAATGTTGGACCGAAATATTATTAGGAAACAATTCAACTGTATAAAAACTTGGACTCTGTAGGAGCATATTAATCTTTCATAATAAACTGAGTTTTCAGTTAGTTAGTGAGTTATTAGTTAGTTTAGTTATTTAGTTACTTATTTAAACAGCGCCACTTCACAACGCAGGTCACCGTAGGTCACTTCATGACAGCACCAAGCTCAAGGAGGGCAGCCATGTACCTCAACAGGTTGGAGTGAGGTAAAGAGGAAAAAGAAAAGGAGAGCAGAGAGAAACAGACAATTCAAAAAAGAACAATAATCACTGGGGATGCCAGTAACTGCAACATGAAACATGTAGCATCACAGCCAGAGACACCTGCAAAGAGGACAAAACTACAGGAGAGAGAGGGAAAAAAGTGAACAGCAGTGAGTGGTGGCATATAAAAGCATTGAAAGTGAAGCAAAGGAGAGTAGAGGAGCGGTGCTTAGTGCATCCTCGGAATGGGGTCTTTTTGACCCAAGGAGCCTTAGAGCTTCCTCTGGTGGTTCAGGCATGTGGGTTCTGTAAAGCGTATTGAGACATTCTGAATTGTAATTGGTGCTTTCTAAATATAATTTAATTGAACTGAATTGATAGCTAAAGGCTCTACTTCCCTTTCTGCTGTTTGAAACTCTGGGGACCCTAAGTAAGTCTGCAATCTGACAGCAAAGTTCATATTGGATCCAATAAGGTTCTGAAGATGCAATGGGACTTGGTCATGAAGGGCTTTGTGTGTAAGGACAAGGATTTTTAGTTCTGTTCTGGATTTTACAGGTATCCAGTGAAAGGTAGCTAATTTGGAAGAAAAATAATCTGTACTACTAATTCCTATCAGGGCTCTGCAGCATTTTGGATCAGCTGGCGGTTTTCATAATAAAGAATTGCAAATTATCCAGGCCTTTATGCCTTTAACACATATTTGATGTCTGAACAACTGATTTGTTCCATCTGACTTCATAGATAAATATAACTGGGTTTCATCTGAAAAGCAATGAACATTCGTGTTGTGTTTCCTGATAATATTGCCCGAGGGCAGCACGTACAAGGTGAAAAATGTCAGTCCTAGCACAGAACCTTAATGGGATCTGTACGGTTTACAAGTTTTTTTGTTGATTTTTTTGGTTTGTGTGTGTGTGTGTGTGTGTGTGTGTGTGTGTGTGTGTGTGTGTGTGTGTGTGTGTGTGTGTGTGTGTGTGTGTGTTTTCACTGGATGTATTTTGACCTGCAATAGGGTCAAATGCAGCTTGCAGCATCTCTGCGGATGCTTTGGTGGTCCTGTCCTCCGTTTCTCCATATCTGCTCCTTGCAATTACTATCCAGAGCGCAGATTACCGCCAGGTGGAAAGTGGAATTACATCAGATCACATTCTTCCATTTTCCCTCTCTCTCGCCTCGCCCCTTATTCTCCCTCTCACTTTCTCACTCTACTTCAGTCTCCTCATCCCTCCAGAGACATCAGACAATGAGTCGAGGTGTGAAGATTAATTAGATGTGATGATTAAATTAATGTGCTTCATTACTGGCCTTTAACAGCCTCCGAGACAATGGTACTCCAAGATATATATCAAAAGAGACATGTGCGCACACACACACACACACACACACACACACACACACACACACACACACACACACACACACACATGCATATCACTGTCAACCAACAGCGACCACAGGTAGGGCTTTTGAAAGGCCTAAAGTAAGCTGAGTACAGTTGTAATGGAGTGCCTTCCTGACATATGGTGACACAACTGTGGCACACAATATAGACTGGTAGCTGCAGTGTATCTCCTCTAATCTGCCGTTTGTCTGCAGCATATTAATTTACGTGCAGAGACAAACAGTGATTGCACATGCATGTGTTACAAAGCTCCACATGTGAACTCTACAGTGAAATGAAGGCGGTCCCTGAGGATTCAAATGTATGATTAAAAAAACACAAGAGAGAGATTTAAACGGAAACACGGAGTGTGGACCACCCCATATGTCTCAGCAGGAGATCACAGGTTGTGTGTTTCTGAAAGTTTTGAACACATCAGTCAGTTTGGTTTACTTTGATATTAAATGTGTGGAACTAGTACACTGTATTACTCAATGTGCTAGGTCTGCTTGTGGTTATTTTGCTGTCCATAAATATATGTATGACTGTGTGTAGTTTAAGGCTACTGCTGATTTACCTGCTGTTTTTACACCACCCTACAGGGAAAAATCAATTCATGTACCATTAAAATATAAAACAAGGCCTCCTCTTTCTGTCTAACTCACAAAACCACACGAATTGCGCAAAGACTGAATATCTAGACAGCTGACACCTACTGTCATTCTTACAGTAGTATGAACATGACCACTGTTTCTGTTGGTCATCAGATTAAAGCATGCCTAGGCTGTATTTCTGGTTTATTTAATGTTATTTGCATTGAAAAAATACTTCTTTCACAAAAAAGAGCATTTCTAAGTGACTTCAAATGGTAATGGATTTTTTTTTTTTTGAGATATGCTGATGATACCCAGTTTTTCTTGTTGTTCCCGGACAACCACTGTCTCTGCCCGGATCTTGTCATGCCTTGCAGATATCTCGGCATGTATGGAAAAAACATCAAATCAACATCCAGCTTGAATGAACTCAACTCAAACCCACAAAGTCTGCCAGAAATTTGGGTGTCATGACTGATGACCAACTAGTCTTCGAGGCTTATGTGACCTCTCTGTTGCTCAGTTGTGTTGATTCGTCCTGTACAACATCAGGGAGATCAGACTCTGCTTGTCTGAACATGCAGCACAACTCCAGGTCCAGGCTGGCTAATATCACGCACAGACTATTGCAGCTCCTTACTGGCAGGCCTCCCCGGTCAAACCTCTGCAGATAATCCAGAATGCAGCAGCTTGTCTGGATTTCAACCTGCCAATAACAACATGTCCCCCCACTGCTCAGATTGCTTCACTGGCTTCCAGTTGCTGCCCACATAAAATTCAAAATTCTGAGTCTTGCATTCAAAACTAAAATGAAAACAGCTCCCTCCTACTTGAACTCTCTCATTCAGGTCCACAATGCTTGGCCAACAGAAGGCGTTAGATCCAACCACCACCACAAGGCCGGTCGAGCTATAGCTAGACTCTTCTCCTCTGTGGTTCCCCAGTGGTGGAATGAGTTACCAAACTCAGTTCAATTTGCAGAATCCCTCTCAGAGTTTAAGAAAAGACTACAGACCCAGCTCTTCACCTTTGCACTTGGCAGACTGCAAAAATTACCTCCATTACCTCCCACACTGCCTGCAGACACCACGGTCCTATTGTCACATTTAAACTTGTTTTATGGATCTTATCCAGTCTGTTCTCTCCTGACTACATCCTTTATTGTGTTGTATCTACTCTCAGATCTACGTCGCTTTGGATAAAAATGTCTGCTAAATGAAACTGAAGAATTTTTAAGCAATCTAGAAAAGGCCACAGAACAAACAGAAACTTTGTAGGCAGGTAGATATTTTTGTTGTTTTTTTTTTGTTGTTGTTTTTGTTGCTTTTTGCTTAGAATCATAAAAAACCTACTGCCACTGCAGCCACATGTGCTTTTTTTGAATATATTTTAAAGAGATCAGTTTACTCTCTGCAGTCAGTGTACTTGAGAACTAAAAACTTACTCATACAAATTTGAACCGAGCGAAATCTGATCAAGAAACAGAAAAGAGGTCGTCAACTATGAGATGTCACAGGGTGGTTGCAAAACTTCCTACAAATACATAATTTAAAAAACAGCAACATTAACATAAAATGTACTGTTCTGCCCCTATGGCAACTTTACATACAGTCATAGCTGTAGTATGAACAGAATGAATGTCAGCACCATGTTTCTGTACTTAACCTTCTCAGATCAGACTGGACATATTTGTAGAACTTTGGAGCAAACACCTTCAAAACGGAGACTCGTACCAGCATCCGAAGAAAACTCTGGAGCGGATTCAGGATTACCATCTTTGAACAGAGACTGAACTTATCATCTCTTCCCATACAGTCACCTGATATTATACTGACAGTGTTCCACACTTGCAGAATGGCAACTCAGCATTCATGGAGGAAGACCACAAGATGCAATTTAAAGTTCTGAGCTATATTAGATGAACATGCTGTTCCCAGATGTCAGGAATGCTCAAACACATTTTATTATTTTATCCACCAGGGTGTTTTTGAGCTGCTCCTCGTATGATGGCATCTCCTCTAGAGAGTGTGAATGAAACATAAATGCAGAACAGATTGCTCTAGCAGTCAGTTTTTTTTTAAAAAATGAGGAAGAGAAGGCCACTGTAGGCTGAAACCTGAGCCAGAATTCTGCTAAACCCTGGTGTAAATATAGCAACTTCCTGCGTTTCCAACTGCTTTTGCTTTACTTTAATCTAGCTGGTCTGTTTCTCTCTCTCGAGTTGTTCTCTCAGTTCTGTGCCACATTCTCTCCAGTGAGTGTGTGTTGGGGGGGTGCCTGGATAGACGGAAATAGACCTCTGTGGGCATTACGCTCTCCCCCACCCTCTGTCGTACACTCATCCTCAAGAGCTGTGGGTTTCTGTGTGTGCATTTGTGTGTGTACGGAGCAAACCAAAAAAAAAAAAAAAAGCAAGGACACCCCACTTGCCTATTTTTGATGGTTATGCAACTATCAGGCGGCAGAATATGCTGAGGCATTGTGGGGAAAATGTATACCAGAGCAGCATCAAGAGCCTGAGGAGAAGAAAAGGAGATGCATTTTTTTCGGCTTTACAAGAGTGGGTGTGTTGTGGTGACAAGACGACAATCCTGAAACTGGTGTCACACAACAGTCAGAACACAGCAGTCCATCATCACTACACAACAGCATCCTCATCCCTTTCTTGACTGAAGGAAACACAGGGAATCTCATGTCTATTATGTTTTCTTGGTGATTTTCTCTTTCTTTTTGGACTAATATTATAATTGTATATACACTACCATTCAAAAGTTTGAGTTCACCCAGGCAATTTTACGTTTTCTTCATGAAAACTCACACTTTTATTCATGTGCTAACATGATTGCACAAGGGTTTTCTAATCATCAATGAGCCTTTCAACACGATTAGCAAACACAATGTAGCATTAGAACACAGGAGTGATGGTTGCTGGAAATGTTCCTCTGTACCCTTATGTAGATATTCCATTAAAAATCAGCCGTTAATAGTCATTTAACACATTAACAATGTCTATACTGTATTTCTGATTCATTTAATGTCATGTTCACTGAAAAAAATGCTTCTCTTTCAAAAATAAGAACATAAGACAACAAGTCACCCCTAACTTTTGAACAGTAGTGTATATTTCATATTTGAATATGAAACAGTTATTCACTAAAGCCTTTTAATGTAGAGGGAGACACATTTTTATCAGAAAGAAACTGTTATTAGAGAATGATCTTTGTTCAGTGAGAATATCTGGTCGTGTTTTAATAGGAGGTTCATGCCGTTCCTGCTTTATGCTGGTAAATGCAGATTCCAGGTTTCTCTGTGTGTAAAGCACTTCTGTGTATGGCGTGGTCTTTTTGTTATACTGTTGCTTTAAAATCAACATTATGCTGAATTTGACCATAGGAATGATTTCTCCATTTTTCTTTGTATTTGTATATTTGTTTGAGAATTTATTATATACAGGCTACCAATCCCCCATGCTTCTTTTTACTGTTGTTCAAAGCATTGCAAACTAGTGAAAAATTAATGACATTTAAAAAAAAAAAAAAAAGATAGACATGTAGAAAGAAGACAGAGGACAATCCCTCAGATATACAGCAGATAACAGCTGGAGTAGAGAAGGACAGACACCAGGGAAGAAATGAAGGATCAAACCCAGGAGTAGAGGATGACTGGGAGGCCTGTTATGAGAGGAGGGGAAGGAGGGTGGGGGTGTTGGAGAAAAAGAGCAAGTGAGCAAACAAGCAAGAAGAGTGGAGGATGGAGGAGAGGGAGAGAACAGCTTGTTTTGCAGTGACAGGTACATGGAGGTCAGGCCTTAGCAGGTGTTTCGCTATCATGCTGTTACCAATAGCACGTAACGAGGCATACACACAAACAACCGGCTAAAGAGAGATGCTTACTTACTGGCATGCACACACACACACTTCAGCACGCACACATTAATAAATTATTAAATTAGACAGAACAAATAGAATGGTAGAATACATGAAGAATGCACGTGTGTCTCTATTGCTGCTTCGACAGGCCTGTGGAATAAGAGGTTAACCTTCAGACGGGGATTGTCTGATTAAACCACAGGGCGGAGCACATCTACTAATTACACTCTGAGGCCGGAGCATGTCCTACTGATTCCAAAGTGAGGGGGGCATTTGTCATCTGATTGGGGATCGAGCTGGCCTGATTTAAATTACATCAGGGTGTTTTATGTAAGTGTTAGTTACTCCACCAAGGAATGGAGTTATGCGACGATCGGCATGTGTTTGACTGTTAGTCTGTGAATAACATTACTCAAAAACTAAATAATAATAATTACATTTATATCACGCTTTTCAAGACACCCAAAGCACTTTACATTGAATCCATCATTATTCATTCACTCATTCTCACTCTGGTGGTGGTAAACTACATTTGTAGCCACAGCTACCCTGGGGTAGACTGACAGAAGCATGGCTGCCAATCTGCACCTATGGCCCCTCTGACCACCACCAACATTCACACACCAGTGCAAGAACACTGGAGGCAAGGTGGGTTAAGTGTCTTGCCCAAGGACACAACAGCACATGACTAGGCGAGAGCAGGAATCGAACCACCAACCCTTCAATCACTGGACGACTCACTCTACCACCTGAGCCACAGCCGCCCCAAATAAATAATGGATTTGGATGAATTTTCAGAGAAGGTCAGAAGCTCCACAGTAAGTTCCAACAGAAATGCTGATTAGTTTCTAAATTAGCTTATGTATGTCAGAAATTTGTCTGAAATGATCGGGTTCAGGGGTCAACTGTGCATTCTGTCTGTTCTCCAAGTTAACTTACTCCCAAGATTTAAAAAGAAATATCAATTTCTCACTGATTTGTCACAAATGTCACCCAAAAATGAATCAGTCTCTATGTGAGTGTGATCATCTGTTTTCCCACTAATCTTTATGATGATCCAATCTACTTCAGGTGTATTACTGGGGACCATGTGTGTGGTGCTGCTGGAGGACCGCTTTGTTCTCCAAGTGAGGAAATAGAATATTTGAAGCCCACATAATCTGGCTGAAATTCATTTACTTTTAAAAAAAAAAAAAATGCCTTTGAGTGGTACAGTGAATGTTTTTTTTTTTTTACCTGGAAAATGCGACATAGTAAAGATGATAAGGCTGTACAACATCCTTTCATTCATCGTTCATCCTTTTTTGTGATGCATCTGCAAAGAAAACATCACAAATCCTGTCCAATCTGTTGAAGTTGGACAACTTCTGCTGTAACAATGCAAAATATAAAGCATACTAGGCCGTGTTTTCAGAGCTGAGCTTATTTGGCTGATGAGCTTCTCTGTCTGCATTGAAACTTTTCCTAAAAATAGATGTTTTGTATGCAGTTTTATTTGCTCAGTGTGTCACTGAAAACAGAAACTACTTGTATCCATTTGCTTGTATTACTGTTGTCTTTTAAGCTGCTGGTTCGCTGGGTTAATTCTGTATGGTGTTAGCATTTTAGCAGGTTAATTGATGATTCTAAATTGGTTGTACGTGTGAGTGTGGTTGTCTCTCTCAGACTAAGTAATGAGCTGGCAATCTGTCCAGTCTAGCATTTGCTCCTGTTGTTGCCCTAAGTTAGCTTAGATTTTTCTATTATTTATGAATCAATTCTTCCATAAGTTGTGCGGGAGGAGGACCACGAGAAGCATTTCAGCCCGGCAAAAGAAATACTTCTTTTTTTGGTCTTTACCTGAGGACCTACATTTAGTTGTTCAATGTGGACAAACAGAAATATAACAGAATTTGAACTTACAGAACACTAGAGTGAGGCAGAGACTTCAGTATGAATTGAATGACGGGCATTTCTCACTTAACCTCCCTGCTGCCTTGAAAAAGGTGTAAAATGAAAAGACAAAGCAGCTCTGTATGTTTGGAAATGTGTGAGTGAGTGAGTGTGCGAATCAACTTGAACCAGAGTTTTCAGAAACTCAGAATTGAACCTGAATTATATCTGAATCCATTTTGTTTTCACCAGGGACAGAACTCTACAGAAACAGAAGACTCTCCAGTGTAGTGTGCACAATACCAGTTCCTTGATTGCTGTTATAAAACACAGCGTTCATATTATATCGTCATTTTGCATCTATGCACAGAAACATGTATCTGTCACTAAAGCTATAAAATATTAACTGCGTACAAAGAGAACGAAATGGAAAACACTCAGGAGTAACACAGTACATGCAGTAGTAAATGGCAAATACAGCAAGTGTTTTATTCCATATCTTACCAGAAGGCAGTCTCTGATTAGTTATTGTTGTAAGTTAATAGGTTATTTTGAGGTACAAGAAGTCACATTCTGATGTGCAGATCCACAGGGCTTACTGGGCAAAAAGCAACTTAAAATGTTGTTTTGGCTGACCTTGAGTCTCTGCAGTGAAATGTATTTGAGGATGCGTCAGCACACTTTGGAGTTTGCCTATAGGCACAATGGAGGGCTCATCTAACTGCTGCCAACCACACCCAACAAACATGAGAGTTTGAGTGAGAGGGAGCAGGATGATGCTTCTTTTTTAGCCCTGTTGCGCTGACATACACCAAAACACTGAGTGCATTTAAAAGCTTTATGTGGATCAGGGTTCCCACTTAGAGCTTTTTAGCCTTTCACTCAGCACATTTATGAATCTGAGAATATAAGATTTTAACATATGCTCACATGGAGACTTTCACTGCATGATAAAACTCTTGGTGTTCTTTCAGTTGACATAGAGAACATTTATAGAAAGATTTCATATGGATCATTTATCAATTACAGCAACTTTCAAAGAATCCAGGAAACACCCTGCCCACTTTAAAAAAAAAAAAAATTACCCATTATGTTTTGTTCCCTGTTGTGCTAAATCTTCACAGACAGCTGTAAATCTTACACATGTTCTGTTCTTTAAAAACACTATTTTAATGTTATCTGTATTGACTTATCAGTACCCTAAGTGTGCTTATGTCGCTGTTAGCTTTGCTGCTTCACTGTGATCAGATTCCCCTTTCCTGTTAAAGAAAGCGACCCTAAGAAAGAATTTGCTGCTTTCTTTGTCTCATCAGAAGTATATCATCTTTTATTTGGAGAACATTGAATTCTAAATAGGTCAATCAGCTTTCTCCTGAGCAACTTTTTGGAGGAATAAGTAGATAAAAAATAGGGGGGGAAAACCCCAACTGACTCTGGGTGACAAGCAGGGCACAGATTATCAGTTCATTAAAGAGCTAACAGAGAGAACCAGTCATACTTATGCATGCAACCATTTTAGAAACCTTAATTAACATACACTGCATGTTGTACAGGGAGAACAGGCAAACTCTACACAGACAGGCATAAGTACATCGTGAGGCTAAATCCCAGAACCTTGTTGCTGTGAGGCAAAAGTGCTAGTCACTGTGCCAGTGTGCTGTTACAACTTACCAAATCTGTATTTTGAATTTTTAAAAAAGGAGTAAGACTTATATCTAAACATCGAGAAAGAAAAAGATAAAGTATGTGCTGAATATGCCACCAGTCAGTCCTCTACATTTATGTAGCTGTCATGCAAAATCACATGAAAACATTACCATCACATCTACATAGAAAGCACCAAATTACACCGTAAATTAACAACACTATTGTAATGCCGACTGTCACAGGCATGCTAGCATCAGCAAAGGTACGCTATCATTCAAAAGTTAGGGGTCACTTAGAAATGTCCTTATTTTTGAAAATAAAGCAGTTTTGTTCAATGAAGATAGCATTAAATGAATCATAAATCCAGTCTAGACATTGTTAATGTGGTAAATGACTATTCTAGCTGGAAACGCCTGATTTTTAATGGAATATCTCCACAGGGGTACAGAGGAACATTTTCAGCAACCATCTAATGCTACATTGTGTTAGCTAACGGTGTTGAAAGGCTCATTGATGATTAGAAAACCTTTGTGCAATTATGTTACCACATAAATAAAAGTGAGTTTTCGTGGAAAACATGAAATTCCCTGGATGACGCCAAACTTTTGAAAAAAAAAAATCAATATTGGTTATCTGAATAACTTCAAATGCAACACTATACTTCCTTGGGTCCCCAATAATACAAATGGAAAGGATAAATTAGACCTATGGTTTTTGTGAGATGGGAAGAACAGACACGAACACACATATGGTCAGATATTCCCTCATTCGTTACAGGGGGTCCTCACAGTTCCGTTCCTATGGATCAAGTTGAAACTTCGGTGAAAATGCAAACAAAGCTGTCATGTGCATCACAAATTGATCAGTTCTTCAGAAAAATCATGTTCCAAGCGTTTCATTATATCTAATTTCACTTCCATGGAGATGGCTTTCCTTTTCTTCGAAGCACTACCATCAGAGTCTGATTTATGCTTCAGGGCCATAAAGAAGGGCAAAAATTTAGTGAATGTAGCATATTCCAAAATGGTGTACAACTGATGAATGCAAACAAAGCTGTCTTATAGCGCCATGTGATGCTGTATTCATCCACTCTGCTTGCCATGTGACAATGTATTCGTCTGCTCCGTTCACCAGTTCCAACGTAATAACAAAGGTAGGTTGAGGACATCGTAAACCGAGGACCCACTGTATTAGGGTTTGTGACAAATCAATGAGAAACGGAAGTTTCTAAGTACAAAAGTATTTCAAAAAGTTTTCGGCCTCGCCAGAAAATGTCATTTAAGAAAGACTGTTCTTTCATTCATTTTCAGCATAGTCTTCTTTAACTTCAATGCACTTTGTCCACCGATGGTCAAGCTTTGCTAACCCTTCACAAAATTAGGTCACATCTTGAGCCTCCAGATTCTCCTCAACAGCATGGATGACTTTATCATACTCTGGCTGCCATGCAAGTGGAATTTTAGTTTTGGAGACGGTGTCAGGTTGGGTGAGTACGGTGCATAAGGCAACAGTTTAAAGCCACAGACATGTGGCCAGACACAGACATATTGAAGAGTCTTATTGCTGTGGGGAGAAATGACTTCCTGTAACGTTCTTTGGAGCAGCGCGGCTGTTTCAGTCTGTTGTTGAAGCTGCTCCTCAGATTGTTCACAGTTTTATGGAGGGGGTGGGAGGTGTTGTCCATAATGGCCAGGAGTTTGGTCAGCATCCTCAGCTCCCCCTCCTCCTTCAGGGTGACCAACTGACAGCCAACCACAGACTGGGCTTTCCTGATCAGTTTATTCAGTTCGTTAGCGTCCTTGATGCTAACTGCCCAGCACACCACAGCAAAGAAGATGGCGCTCGCCACCTTATGCATGTGCTGTTAAAAATTATGCACTCACTTATTTGACATTTTATATTATCTGTTTTCACTTGGACATGAATGTTTTAAAGCAATAAAAGGAGAAAACTTTCACGGAGTGGGAATACCTTTCATAGGCACTGTAAAACAAACCAGCACTGTAAAACAAACCATTCATGATGAATGGTTGTGGTTAAGATTCCAGATAGTTGGACAGTTTGGCAGCATAAAGTTGTGTAATTGGGAAAATCCTTAACTGTGTGGAGTGTATTGATCTTAGAGTTTTATTTTTGCTGTTTTAATTGGACGCACATGTTCTATATTTCTATAGTGATTCTGTTGTTTGGCTCTAAGGTACTGACCATAATCCCCAAATTCTCCAGTTAAAGTCCAGATGCATATCCATCTCTCTCCCCTTATTCTCTGTCTTCCCTCCGCTGCAAAATCTCTTAAAAGGGATGAAATGCATAGAAATTTCCTGGCAAAACAACTTGCAAGATACTATGCATCATATAAAAATTTAAATGTTTATATGTAATAAACTGTTTGTTCATTCACTGCACATATTAGAATCTTTTGAAACATTAACAACACCTGCAAAAAATGTTTGCTTGTGAAACATGTCTAAAAGAGATTTTAGTTCATCATTAATCATTCAGCTCACGTCACAAGTTTGATGAAGCTGGCCCTTGCAACACAAACACCTGTGATCTTTCTAATGGCATTGAGATAATTGATGATTGATGCTGCTCTGACCTGTTAAACACAGTGCGTGTCACACATCACCATCCATTTCCACAAAAGAAGATCAATGTATCCATTTTTCACAGTCTGTCTTCAGTCCTGGCTTACTGCTTGCAAATGTCATGTCCCAACAATAGCAAAGGCCGTGAGCCCCCTGCAGACATGCTTGTAGACAGCCCTGACCTGATCAGTCCCCATCTTTCTAAGAGGACATTGATCCTAATTGATGACTGGCATGGGTTTTTAGTTTGTCGTATTGTTTTGACAATGCAATTGCCATGTGGCATTTATTTGCATGGTGTTTTGTCTCCCTAAGTGAACTTTAAGTCTCAGACATAAATCATGTGTTGGCGCTTGTGATAGCTGGTGTCACCGCAGCTCTCTATGGATGTCACAGCACATCAGGTTTGCTGTCATTTCATTTGGCATCACATGCTGTCAGGTTGTCGAGGCATTATTGATATTCCTTGCAACGAACACAGCTGAATGGAGAGAGAACTGCTGTCATGTTCTGAAACAAAAGAAAAGAAAACAAAAAAAAAAACAGTCTGATGTCTAACCCACTTTTCAGAAAACACAACATGCAAGCATGATTTTGTCTATGGGAGGAAGCTGGAGCATCTGGTGAAAACCCGGCACTGGGAGAACATGTAAACTCCACACAGAAAAGTCTTAATCCAGATTCAAACCTAGAACCCCCATCCTGTGAGGGGACAGTGCCAGCCGCTGCTCTATGGTGCTGCCCCAGAGACGTACTTTCTTGAATTGGTGATACGAAATTGTCTGTAAGTGTAAACGTGAGTGTGATTGTTTGTCTCTATGTGCAGGCCTGTGACAGACTAGTGACCTGTCCAGGGTGAACGCTGCCTTCATCCTGCGATTGTGGTTTCCCTTCTTTTAAATTTAATTTAGGTTAAGAATTTAAACAACCTATCTTGTGTATTGTGTTTTTTGTTCTTCAATACAACCTTTAGCCTATCTAATTTGCTAAATTTACATTATTAAGTATATAGAGCCCAGCAAAAACATGTAGCAAGAATAAGATAAGACAAAATTGTGCATACAATCTAAGTGCACAGCTTGTCTTGTGTTGGCAGCTAGTTAAACATATGAACAACCAAGAATAACCCAAATTTGTTAATTTGCAAACCACTGCTTGGGTTGGTAGGTGTGTGGGTAGATCCTTTATTGTTCCTGAGGGATATTCAAGAAACCAGCAGCATATTAAACATACAGAATGTACAGAAATAAGAGATAAGAGCAGAGCACACAGGATATAGAGATATCTAAAATGTAAAGGCATAACTATGCACAGAATGTATATAGAAAAGCTAAAGATTGTACAAGTGATGTGCAAGTAGGCAGAAAAACATAAATAGGAACTGTGCAATTAGTGATGCGCCAATAACCAGAGATGTCCATTTATAAACTTGTATGCGTCCAGTTAACCAACATTGTCAAAGTGCAGATGAAATAGTAGATGCTTATCTCTGTGAGAAGGAGCTAAAGAGCTGTATTGCCTGTGGGACAAATGACTTCCTCAGACTGTCAGTGGAGCAGGATGGGGACAGCAGCCTGGCACTGAACTCACTGCTCTCCCTGATGATGGTGCTGTACGGAGGTTGGCGGGCATTGTCCATGATAGAGAACAGTTTGTTAAGGGTCCTTTTCCCTGCAACCAATGCAATGGAGTCCAGCTCTGTGCTGACCACAGGGCGTGCTTTCCTCACCAGCCTGTCCAGCCAAGAGGAGATCCTCGTCTTAATGCTGTTGAGCCTATTTACATGGTCATGTAAATAGGCTATGAAGATTTTCAAAATGTCCTGGAGGTACTGGAAGATCTGTCTTACCTTCAAGAACCTTACCTTAACTTTACAATGCAGCAGAATTCTCTGCTGAATTGATGGCTGCAAGCTCTCCAGTACCTGAAGTAGCAAAGCAACCTCAAACCAGACCATTTCCACTCCCATGCTTCACCGTTCTTCTTGAGGTTTTCCCTTGAAATGCTGTCTTGTTCTGCAACAGACTTCTACTGTTACTGTAGCTGAACAACCACATCCTTGGAAGATTTGAACGTGTGTCGCTCTGCTCTGCCACATTACCCTTGTCATGTTAGATCAATATGGCTCCCATTAGCTCCCATCTGCACACTGATGTTTCTATTCACACCTTCTGTCATCTGCTAACACATTTGAAACTGAGGCCTGGGAGCACTGTGCATGCAGCAGATGATTAAACTCAGTCAACCTCATGCTCTGTGAGGATGACACCATGGGGAAATGTTTGAATTGGTCATGTTAGCAAAGCTTAAGGGATTTTTTTAACCTATAAACTTGAAGAAGTCTTCGGAAGGAGGAGGCAGTGTTATGAAGGTCCAAGGGAGGTTTTGTCAGTCTGCTTTGTGTTTCTACTGCTTTAAGCAGGCTGTCAGATGTTGACTCAGTTAGGCTGTTGTGTTACAGACAGATGTGGATGGACAAGATGATAAAAAAATACATGTGAACAAATATCATCAGATATTTATCATCATCCTTTATATATCATCATGCAGAGATATATGCTGGTAGTGTTCATGTGTGACCTTAGAAATCAGGGTAGATTACTTTATTTGCAGATATTCATTCATTATGATTAATCATGTTTTGAAAGTATAATTTGGTTTTGCTTCATGAGGCATAAACAATTAAATGCTTGTTCAATTAATGTGAAATTTATGTACAGGTAGAGAAAGGTGTGGATGCTTTGCAGAAAAGTGAAATATCCAATAAATGTGTCAACTACGAAGCCTCGAGCTCATATAGTTGGTACAGGACTTTCAGTCTTTTGTGGTTTCAACAAAGCAAATAAATAAACAAGTGAGTTGTTAGCATTCAAAACTGCCACTTTTTTCAAGATAGTAGCGTCTATGATAACACAATAATTACTTTTTTTGATTTGTACTACTGTTTTCTAATGTAGAGTATTTCACCTTTTTTGCTGACACTCCTCTGGGCAGTACTCACAGCTCCACACAGCTTTCCACTGTAGTGTGAGGGGGTCACATGTTTGACTCGTGGGAAATGTGTTTGTAAAAGGTCACGAAAGTAATGATGTCAAATTACTATCTCATGGTATACTGTAAAAAAAAAAAAAAAAAAAAGACTATCCCTTTAAAAAAAAAAAGTAATGAAGTTAACCACACTGCGACTTGAGTATGGGTGTGATAGTGCTTGACAGTTTTGCAAATGTCAGTATGACTTTTATAGAACACAACACATTGTCTAGTTTCACCTTTATGAAGAATACTGAAGAAGCATCTTTTGCTACGACAACTTCTTAAAGCATTAATTGCTGATGCACGACAGTAAGAATAATCCCAGAAGAAAGGAGAATTCAAAATAAGATCTGTACTTTGTCCAGTCTATTCCTTCATGAAAGCCAGGCTCCATATAAAGTCAAAATGTGATTTTGGTAATTTTCTCATCTTTTTCACTTCACCAACAAATGCAGAACATTTATATTTATATACATATATATATATATATATATATATATATATATACATATATATATATATCTACAGGGGGTCTTCGGTTTACAAAGTCCTCGACCTACAATGTTTCGTCAATATGTCGTTCATATTTATAGGCAGGTCCTCAGTTTATGATGTAGGGCGTTACGTCATTACGTCGGAACTGGTTACATGGACCTAGTTGGCGAGTGGAGAGGACGAATACATCATCACGCTGTGCTATAACCGTATAATACTTTACAGTTTCTGCTTCAACCTGCAGTCATGACCATGGTACTCTCTGGATGCACTGTAATTCCATCCCAGCTCCAATATTTTTTTCTTCTGAACTGTAAAGATCATGAAAAAGCTTTTCAGTAAACAGATTATTTCATTCTTTACATAAGTTTTGATGTCTAATTTTCTAGTGTGTATGCAGGACTGTTGCCCACACAGGTCATAGCACAGGCAGCACTGAGAAAATATTCTGTTATTATGTCTGTTACTAGCTTGATGAAAGAAACACAGTGGATGCTAAGTTGAAACCAGGCAGACCAGCCTTATTACACAAGTGAAACAAATGTTACTATCAATGGCTCAGTTCCAGAAAGTGTCCCAGTAAACTATGACAGCTAGTGTGTCATCTGCAATATGTGGAATCATCTCACCCAAATGGATGGGTATCATCAATTACATCTGTTCTAACTGATATTACAGTCCAAAATGTCCGCTGTAGAAAAGGCCTGCTTCCCATCTATCACTGCTTCGGTACCCTGCAGTGTTGCTCACTTCCTGCATGGCTGGGTCAGATGACCCATTGTCCATCACAGCCGTAATAATCATTTGCTCCATCAGCAGCACGCCACTCTCTTCTCTTTGTCTGCTTATCTTCCTCATCTGGTCACTGCTGTCTGACAGACTTAGACAAAATCCACCTTCGTGAAAGTTGGCAACAATTCTAAAACGATAACTGATATTCTTTGGAAATGACAAAGTGCTCAGACTTTTCTTCAGCTTTAGGATTTGGCGTTATAGATTCCATCTCAAGGCATCAAACTTACAGAACAATTTCTGCTTGACCATCTTCTATTTGACCGAGATTTACCAATACATTTTACCTCTAAAAAAAAAAGTTAAGGACATTCTCGAAATTTTGACATTATATGTCAAATACTTTCCAAGATTGTCTGAAAAAACTGAAAGCCTTTCTGCACATTTTTTTAGATATTGAAATTTGAAGGAATGTTTGTACCACAATATCTTATCAAGTATGAAACATATGTTACTATAATTTTCTATGTAATTTCTCATAATGCCATTGATTTAGAATGGACAATAGATAGATAAATTTAATACCATTGTAGGTGCTCTAGGAATCAATTAAAAGCTATGCTCAACTTACATCCATTTAATATCACCTCTCTGTTTAAGTGTTTCTCATTTTTATCGATGGACAAAGTGTGCAGACAGTGTCACAGCGTTTACCTTTTAACTCATCCTCACTGAGTCTGTCATCCAAAGAAAAAAGAAATTTACATCTTTAAGACATGATCACTAAAATATTTAGTTTCCACATCCTGTGGTTGAACCGTAAAATTCCACTGAAGCATGAGATCATTTATTATGATTGTGTGCGTGTGTGCGTGCGTGCATGTGCATGCATACGCATGTGTGTGTGTGTGTGTGTGTGTGTGTGTGTGTGTGTGTACATCTCCCTGCTCATTCCATCTCCCCTTCTCACCCCTCCCCTTTCCTCTAAAGGAGTTGTTTGCATCAACTGTGGGTGCTCCTCAGAGAGGGTGAGGGTGGCAGGGGGATACTGCTCTGCTGATAATTAGCTTAATGAGAGATTAATTAAGAAGGTAGCTGCAGGGGAGACACACAGGAGATATACGGAGCTCTGCTAGAGAGTGTGAGGTACCTGCTTATATGATCTACTTGGACACAGTAGGGTCCAATAGTCGGCACTATTGACACTGGTAAATGTACTTTTATTTTGAAATCATTTTAAATTTGCTTTTCATTATCAGCAATTTAACCAAAAAGTAAAATCTCAGAAAAATATACATGCATTTCACAGTATCTTGGAATCTGTTTGCCCCTCTTTTGCTTTAAGAGTGTTATATCAGCATGGTGTGACATTGTTCCAAAGAGCTTCTTTTCATATCAGGAACATTTGTTTTTCTCAGTCTTAAAGTGCCCTATAAATGTTCAGTGTAGTTAGGGTCAGTTGACTGTTGAGTAAAATGCATTACAGTCAGGGCTACTTGGTCTTCTTTGGTATAGCGAGCAGGATTCAAGATTTGTTTGCTGTCATTTCTTTTGTATTTACATTCATAAAAAATGGCGCGTTCTTCCATTCCCAGGACAGTGAAAATAAAAATGTCAACAATAAGTATGAATAGATAATTATAAAGATACAACCAAGAAATATCGGTTGAAAAAATTACAATCATTGGTATTAAAGTGCATACTGTCAGTCACAAGTGGTTGTAGTGTCAGTATAGTTTGTAGTTTGTGTTTTGTTACAGGTGACGGAGCTGATATGGGGGTTAGAGGCTGCATAGGTGATGGCACAGTCCATTGATGATCCTGACAGATTGTGGGAAAAAAATGTTCAGCATCGTACTTGATCTGGCACAGGTGCTTCTGTAAGTACGACCTGAAGTCAGTAGGATGGGTGATGAGGGCCTTTGATTATCTTGGAAACTTTGATGGATGCAGCACTCCTGGACACTTTCCACCAAGAAAAGGAGAGGGGTACCAGTGATCTTACTGGCTGGTTTCACTCTCCGATCTAGTTGGTAACGTTCAGACTCCCTGCTATTAATACGCCAGACTGCTGGTGAGAATGCTTTGAATGGTGCAGAAGGTGGTGAGGTGTGTGAACAACGGGGGGCTCAGAATGGTATATGAAAGATAACATTGACACCATTTCTGTACTCGCTTTTATCTATGACTACTCTGTAACAGCATCTTGACTCAGGAGGTGACATATTCTCTAATACAATCTAATAATGACAACTAAAGACAACCAATTAATTCATTCTGGAATGAAAAACATCTAGGTTAAAGTACCACCTACATTACACATCTACATCACCTGACAATGTTACATTAGCATCTTTTTTATTTCAATGTTGACTGAGTGGTCCAGTACAATAAAGCACATTAGGAAAAGTGGGGATTAAAGTCCAATGCCTTACTTGAACAAACAAAATAAATCAACCAGGGCTACAATCAAGCTAATTCAATACAAATTCAAGTATTTGAGATAATTGTGAATACACACTATTCTTAAGCAGATTTTTTTGTAAAATTTTTTTTTTTTGACTGTATGACATGGCAACACAGCAAATAATCAGTTCTAAAATCTTGGATTTTCAGTCAGGTCAGTATTACAGCTCCTCTGGTTAGCCTCCTCCAGACCAGGTTAGTTTGCCAGCATAAGTTGCCAGACTTATTGGACTGTCACTGTACTAATTTGCTTTATGGAATCAAAAAAAAGCAAGTCAGGCTAACTTAAATAAGAAGTTTTTATTTAGTAAATTTACCATATTGAACAGGCCCCAAGTGAACCAGATCAATCAGCTTCTCAATAAAAGATATTTTGACATCAGAAAAAAACTTTCTTTCCTCATCAGATGCTAGTGTGTGATTCCAGAAATGCTGCAGGTTGCTCAACAAAACTTAAAATTAAAACAGCAGTTACTTTGTTCTTTCATTTCTCTTTAATACCAACATAAAAAGTTAAACAGCTTATCTTTGCTCTTGCTTTTAAATATTACCTTCTATTTTGCTATAGCTTTGTTTTTGCAGCAATAAATAGTCCGCTAACAAACGATTTCTGTTACAGTTTTTGTTGACAAGAGTAACACTGTAACATAGTGTTTATATGTGGTCTTTATGTATTGTACAGTGTCTATACTACAGAGAAGGTCAGTGGTGCGTATAGAAGATCCAAACAAACATGGGCAGATGCAGTGGATGACATTAAAGCTGCTCCAGCCCATGACTGGATATGTTAGTCTTAGCTCAGAGGCAGATGCTGGGCTGAGGAGCTTCAGCTTATCTCGCTGCAGCGTGGGGGAGAATATGCCTCAGGTGTGAGGTGTGGCAAGCAGGCTAAAGCTCTTAACCTTGTTCTCAGAGGTATTACAACCCCTTTCCCTCATCCGAGCGCTCTCTCATACACACACACACACTCACAGTCTCTTACTCCCTTGAGCAGCACCATGACCTGAGTCAGAGGTGACGATAAGAAGGCTTGTGTGGCATCATCTTGTTGGATCACACCGTTTTCTGTGCCTTGTTCCCTGGATACTCTTTCTCTCTGTCTCTCTCTCACACACACACACTACATATGGCCCCAGAAAGCCCTCTAGAGCTCCACAGAGGGCTATCAAGGCCTAATTAATGGTGGGTGCAGTTATGTTTTATGATAGGACATAATCGGGCTCTAATTAGTGTGAAATGGGGCCCAGTGGTCTGATTTACAACCGGTTAGGATGATTGCTGGGTAGTGATTTAAGAGCCGACATTTCCGTCTCATGTACTGTCATGTGGTTACACTCCAGCCTTTGCAACATGCACTGAAGAACTTATCAGCATTGTCCTTTTCTTCTTGCATTCGGCGATAGTGGCATGTACCAGCAGGA